>NC_028355.1:9622972-9649853 GCF_000741045.1 Vigna radiata var. radiata
TGGGGAGTGATCGTTGGTGCAAGAGGCATGGTGCAGGGGGCATGGACAAGGAGCGACTCCTGGCAAGCTTCTAGTGGAAGAGGGTGGGGAGTGATCGTTGGTGCAAGAGGCATGGTGCAGGGGGGCATGGACAAGGAGCGGCTCCTGGCAGGCTTCTAGTGGAAGGGGTACATGGACGAATCGAAAATACACCGAAATGAGAGGGATCTAGAGACTGTATAGGTATGGGACTATACGGTTGAAGGATAGCTTAAAGGAATTGATTTGGCTACTCATATCAACAAATGCATTTGCTTTTCGGTAGCCTAACTCATAAGAACTCCGTGGTTAAGCGTGCATAGCCTAGAGTAATTATGGGATGGGGAAAGCCTCGTGTTGATGTGTGGGGGCAGTCAGCAGTCCCCGGGGCGTTACACGTACGTCTGTTTTTCAGTTGGTACGTTTTAACAATGTGTACCAGATTATAGTAGACAAAAATATCCTCATATATCATGGATTCTAAGTTTTAAGGTCAAAGATATTTAAATAATTTTCATTCTCAAAACTAAAAAAAAAAAACCAAACCCTTACTCACGTCCCTCATTCTTCTCAACCCTTTCTTTTTCATCTCTCTCACTCCAACATTTTCTCTGTCATCCCTACTGTTGCCCCAATTGAAAAAAAAAATCAGAAACCCTTGCCTAACCCTAATTCACCTTCCTCACTTATCCAATTTGTTTCTCNCTTGTCTCCATACTCTCCCTCAGCCACACACAACAACCCGCGACATCGTAATTTGTTGCTCTTGCTCTTTTTGTTTCTCTTCTTATTATTATTAAATTTCATTTTTAAATTAAATCATGTAAATAAAACCTTCAAAAATCAATTAAATTTTCATACATCATTTACACATCTACACCACATTTCATTATATTTTTAAAGAACGAGATATTTCTCTCTATTGTCCTTTTCCCTTTACACTGTTTCTTTTTCCTTTTTCTTTTGGTATGGTATACATGATGTAAGATTACAACCTAGAATTGAAAGAATTGTACTCCTAGGGAGCTCTTCTATACCAATTTCTTTAATTTCCTTATGTACCTATTTCTAATTTTTTTTTCAATTGGGACAACAGTAGGGATGACAGAGAAAATGTTAGAGTGAGAGAGATGAAAGAGAAAGGGTTTGAGAATGAAAATTATTTAAATATCCTTGACCTTAAAACTTAAAATCCATGATATATGAGGATATTTTTGTCTACTATAATCTGGTACACATTGTTAAAATGTACCAACTGAAAAACAGACGTACGTGTGTTAACAAATATATATATATATATATATATATATATATATATATATATATATATATATATATATATATAAATTTTTCTTTTATTTATACTTATACAGTTCTTTAACCTAAAATGTTACATATTTTCGTATGTCACATCATCTTTAATGTTATTTTAATTTCTTTTATTTATAAATACTACATATTTACATAAAAAAACAAGGATAATGATATTTAGACAACATTTTTTTGACAACATTTAAACATTGATTACGTGTCAAACTGTGATTGGTCAAAAATTACTCCACAATCAATAATAATAATCATAAACATTATTGTGAAGTAATTTTTGACCAATCACAGATTGATACGTAATCAATGTTCAAATATTGTCAAAAAAATGTTGTCTAAATATCATTATCCAAAAAACAATGAGTAGTAATACAATGATACGCTTACGTGTCACTTACATTCATATGACACGGGCCACGTCATTTTTTTTAAATTGTTTAGTGACCGAGGGTAAAAAGGGGAGATAGCTAAATTTACTTTTCCTTCTTCTTTTCGTGGCGAATGAAAATACCATTTAGGTTTACATTCTCTTACTTTCTTCTCTCGTTGTCTCTCCTTCTTCATTGCTTCCTGTTTTGGTTTTGAGGTGGTTGAATCGGTGGTTGTGGAGGTTTTTCGTGGATTTGAAGTTGTAGCATCATTGTGCCGCTTTCAATCGGTCGTTGTGGATGTTTCCGGTGGTTGTGGAGGTTTTCGGTGGCTATGAGGTTTCCGGTTGGCATTTCCATTTTTGTGGCTTATTTCGTGTGTGACTTTGAGGTATGGGTTTTCTAATTTTTTCTGTTGTAGTTTGACCCTTTTAAGCAGTTGAGGTGATGGATTGTATAACAGTTAATTTCTGGAAATTTTATGTTTATTCTCTGCATGTGAAGTTCGAATCTTTTTATTAAGGTAGTTTGGATACAATGTGGGTTGTTATTATTTTGGTTTGAGTCAGATAAGGGTCTATATCTATTCTCTGGTTGAATCTGAGTTTGGATACATTTGTTTATTGCTTTGTAAGTTAATTTGTGTTTCAAAAAAATTACAATCTGTGATATGCCCTGTTTTGACAAAGGGTGCAAAATTGCAGAATATGGATTATGACAAGTATCCGTAGCAAGGAGGACAAGCTTCAAAACTATATCCTTAGAATATCTCTAATACGAAGGTCTTAAAGAAAGGTTTTATTAAGACCCAAAACTTATGAGAAAGTCCTACTAAAGTAAATTGATGTAACATAGTGACAATCTTAAAATTAATAGTTAGGTCTTAACAACAACAAAACCAATACTTCAAGAATTTAATTAATTTTTAAGTCATAAAAAATTGAAGTGCAATACAAAATTATAAAAGTCTGTGTTCTTATAAAATGTAGCCATTACAGCAAAATGCGTAAAAATACAATGAGTTGCTTAAAAGTGATATGGCTCTGAATATTTAAAGTACAATAAAATCTTAGTTTTCTTAGCACACCCTTGTATTTTAGATATAGGATAATTGAGGTTCATTATTTAAGGGGCACTAGTGATGATTAGACAAGGCTTTGAATGTTTTAAGGAAGTCTTAACATACCAATGAACAAAAAAGTATAAAATGAGTACATTTGAGGTAAGTTCATTTGATGAATTGTTATTTCATGCCTCCCAAGCAAGATTTAAATAATGTAAAATTGAGATCCTTAGAAGTCAGTATTGAAAAGATAAAAAAATATATTAAGTTGCACACCTTCACATAAAAGCTTTTTAAGTCTAATATTTAACAAGAGTCTTGTTATTGCAGGAACAATTACAAGTTGTGCAACAACAAATGGTTTGTTAGTGAGTATTACACGAAGATAATGTTCATCGGAGTATGGTATTGAAGAAATATGGGATGGTTTAGGCATTGATTAAGTCATGAAGTAGTACAACATCACTAAGTTGAATACATTGAAGTAGGGGAACAATTAAAGTACATATTGAATACAATGTTCACTAAATAAGTGATTAGGATAGGATAAATTGGGCAATCAAATGTGCTTTACTGGCTATTCTTCCCAGCTTTTTTGATGTTGATATGGTGAATGCTTTGTTGTCTATATTTTTGGCAAAGGGAAAGTTGAGCTTGGCTTGCAAATTGTTTAGGATTTTCAGTGATGCAGGTGTGAGTCCAATGAGTCATTGTTATAATAGTGGTATACATCACGATCAATTTTATTGTTTTGTCTTGGCTTCTTAGCTGGAAAATTGCTACTCAATGTTATACATCCTTTCTTTTAAACCCAATTAACCAAAATTTTATGTCCTTAGAACAGTTTCCTTATGATTCAATGTTTTAAAACACTTTATACTTGATTCAATGTTTTCATGGGTTTTTGAGGTGTTGTCTACAAATTAAAGAGGGATTATCATCATTATTACTCCCTGCAACAATATTAAATTAAATTTGTATATTTGGTTTTGTATGTAGTCAAACCAAACACAAATTTTTAATCAACCTTTATGTATTTAAATTATGAATTCTAAAGTTCCAACTCAAACATAAGAGGTTACATTGACGACAAGAATAATAAGATTACTATGAATGCATTACTTGAAGACATAAGATTAATATTTAATTCAACCATTTTAATTGTTGTACAAATCACCTTCCTGAAATAACCACATAGGGCTTTGGAGATAACCACTTATTGCACTAAAACATATGAGGTCATTGGATTCAATTAAACAACTTATATTGTTGTAAAAAACATAGTTCAGATATAACCACACATACGACTTAGGAGATAACCACTTACTACACCAAAAATAGGTGGTCATTCAGATTGAATTAAACCCTTATATTGTTGTACAAATCTCCTTTCTGAAATAACCACAAAGGGCTTAGGAGATAACCACTTACTGCACCAAGACATATGGGGTCTTTGGGATTCAATTAAACAACTTTTATTGTTGTACAAAACACAGTTCAGATATAACCACATACGACTTAGGAGATAACAACTTATTGCACCAAAATGGTGGTCATTGGGATTGAATTAAACCACTTTTGTTGTTGTACAAATCACCTTTATGAAATAACCGTATAGGGCTTAGGAGATAACCACTTACTGCACCAAGACATATGGGGTCATTGGGATTCAATTAAGCAACTTATATTGTTGTACAAAACATAGCTCAGATATAACCACAAGCGACTTAGGAGATAACCACTTACTGCACCAAAAGTGTGGTAATTGGGATTAAATTAAACCACTTTTATTGTTGTACAAATCACCTTTCTAAAATAACCACATAGGGCTTAGGAGATAACCACTTACTGCATCAAGACACATGTTGTCATTGGGATTCAATTAAACAACTTTTGTTGTTATACAAAACACAGTTCAGATATAACCACATACGGCTTAAGAGATAACCACTGAATACACCAAAAATATGTGGTCATTGGGATTGAATTAAACCACTTTTATTGTTGTACAACGCACCTTTCTAAAGTAACCACATAGGACTTAGGAGATAACCACTTACTGCACCAAGACAAAAGTGGTCATTAGGATTGAATTAAACATTTTTATGGTTGTACAAAACACAGTTCAGATATAACCACATACGGTTGAGGAAATTACCATTTACTGCACCAAAAGTATGTGGTCATTGGGATTGAATTAAACCACTTTTATTGTTGTGCAAAACAACTTTCTAAAGTAACCACATAGGACTTAGGAGATAACCACTTACTGCACCAAGAGATGTGTGGTCATTGGGATTTAATTAAACACTTTTATTGTTGTATAAAACGCGATCCATAAATAACCACTTAGAACTTAGGAGATAACCACTTACTGCACCAAAAAAATGTGGTCATTGGGGTTGAATTAAAACACTTTTATTGTTGTAAAAAACACGTATCTAAAGTAACCACATAGGACTTAGGAGATAACCACTTACTGCACCAAGAGATATGTGGCAATTGAGATTCAATTAAACAACTTTTATTCAAACAAGAAGTCTTTTATGAAATCCGTTTTTCACTCACTTGTGCCATATGTCTTTCATGAGTGCAGTGTGATGATAATTATTTCCTTTAATCATTGTAATTCTTTATTAACCATTTTTTCAATTATACATAAACATTGTAATATATAAGTGCATGCTGAACAAGTAAGCAATTACGGTAGGAAATTGTCAATTTTTTTTTTGATATCACAACATCATATCATACTTAGAACATAACATACATTACATTACCACTTAATCTAGCAACACATTAATGAAGTTGACTTTGGTACTTCACTAATTGTAATACAAAACAAAGCCTTCTAAAGACGCACAATAATCGAAACTAAAAACAACGATAAAACTAAAATTCAAATCAGAAAACTATGAAAGTCCTCAATTTGATCCACTTTTAATTATTCTTGTTAGCTCCATTGCCTTCAAGTTTGTCATTGTGAACAGGTGGAATCAATTTGCTAAGGATGTCTTCAACAGAACGTGTTGGAAGCTTGTTAGTAACAATTGGTAGTGATAGACGAACTAGTTCATCACTTGGACACCCAATATCACTTGCAAAAACCTGCACATACGGGGAGTAGCATTCAAAGTGGTCAGAAAAGTCCACAACCAATATACAATAGCACAATACAAAACAGTTCTAAACAACCATGAAAATTAGTAGCTCCAACTCTTCTACACGATCTAAGGTAGCTCCTACTTGTCTAGATCTTCAGAGTTTTGTCCAACCTCCTTACTTACTTCTTCCTAACTCTAACCAACCTTCTCTATTCTCTTTTTCCTTACTATTTTCGTTAAGTTTTATGAATGGGAAATAAGGGTTTTATTCTTTAAGATAGCAGTCCTATGTTTGGATGTCTCTAATAAAAGAAGAAATCAATTTCCTTAATCTAAGATTAATTGTTTCCCATAGTTTCACTTAAAAGTCCTGTGCAACTCTCCTTTTATTGGTTCATGGAGAGAAATTTGATGTCCAGCCAAAACAAATAAAGAATGTTATGTGGAAAGAGGGACAATACAAGGTGTGTGGGGACAATTAAGAAATTTTCATGTCACAGAGGAAGGAAAGGATAAGCTTACGGGTTCCATCAACCAAAAAGAAACTAAATAATCTTCAACATATATATAAGCTTGGCTTAAAGAAAAATAAAATAAGGTGCCAAGGAAATGACAAAGTGTTGATTAAAACAAAAAACTCAACATTGGGCAGCTGTCATATTGTACAATAACACATTATCTGATTAATCTCTCTAGTCCTACACCTTCTCACTAATGCCAAAACAAATGAACAAATACTAACATACAACAACAAATTCTTACTATACATCACTTATGCAAGAAGAGAAATATTTATCATATTAAACACTATAAATGTCAACCAAGGACAAAAAAAAATCTAAATCTAAATCAATACAAAATCATTAGTCCTTGTCCAAACAAAAACCACCACATTCTATCACAAGAGCCTCAAATTAGTCCAAAAAAATGTGCAATTCAATATCTCAAGAGTACTTAATTTTAGCTAGAACAAGCAGAAGAAAAAAATGATTAAAAGAAAGCTCAATTAAGAACATAAACAACACTATAGGACAGGCCACAGTAAATATGGTTTGCATAACTTTGAATCAAGTAAAGAAACTTACATGGATTGGAGGAATATGTTTTCAACTGAGAAGGTCAAACAAAAGTGTGGCAAAGCTATAAGTTACACTCTCTAGAGTGACTCAAGTTTGAAATACTTGAGTGTGTCCTGAGTTTTTTCTTTATTGTGATATATTTGTAGGCTTAGTAACTCCAGAGAGTTTAAAAAGTATTTGCCACAATTTATCAATCTAACGTGTTATTATATATTAGGAGAGAAACACATAATATTTTGCTTTTGTGTTTTTTCTCAAAAAGAAAAATATTACGTGCTCTTAATCTAAATACTTTTTACTCATTTTTTTATTTATAATTGTATCTTATATTCTCAATCTTTATATTTATCTTATTATTATTATTATTATTATTATTATTATTATTATTAATATTTGATTATTTGTTTCAAACATTTTTAGAGAAAAAATTTCTATTAAATTTATTTTCATTATTTCTTTTATTGAAAATATAAATACAATATTATGTCTTTTATGCATATGATTAAGTCACTCTCAAGTAAGTCTACAAAAAATTGTGTATATTTTTTTTCTAGTAACAACAAATGACATTGTAAACAAATAAAATATGGTCCACTGAATATTTGATACTCACACATTTCCATAGTTTTATTTTAAGACCTTAAAATCATTTATTTTATTTCTAAAGTCTTCTCATCTCACCCTATAAGCATACAAGCTCGCTAAGTGAGATAAAGTTGAGAGTTTTTCAAATGTATGCTTGTCCAACAAGTGTCTCACTTTCTTAGCGAGACACCTCTAGAGGTATACTCGTTCAATGATTACTTGACTTATCCTATGACCAATCTCCTATAAGCTATCTTAGATTTTAATATCTCGAGTTTTGCTCAATGAAAGTGTTGGCCCACCTAACAAACAAGGATTGGATTTCTTTAACGAGATCAAACTCACCTCGCAACCAATCACTTTTAGCTTTTTGGATTTTTTTTAATATAATTTTCTCTCAATGGGTGTTTTACTCGCCTGAAAACCAAAAACCTACAAGCCTTATTTACAAGACTTTCCAAATGAGCTCTAGCTCGCTTAGGGAATGAAGGGGTAAACTTGGGTTGCTATTTTTATATCAATTAGACTTAAGCTCCAAAATTTGCAAAATCACACAATATCAAGTTTTAAAAGAGTTATACAACTATGTGACCTATTGACAAGTGCACCAAGTCAGTTGTTGTATTGTCAAATGGGGTTATCATATCCACATGGATTTAACAAGTATATTGGAAGTTTTGTTTTTTTAATTTTTGTGTGAAAATATTAATAGTACTATATATTATAGAGATTGAGTGAAGTGGAGACTATGATTGAATTTCATTTCATCCTTTTCCGCTACACCACTATTAATCTTGTATATTTAATATACAAATTATTCAATGTCTTAAAAGTACTCTCTAGGCCCATTCCTACAATTTAGAACCTAAAAACTTCAAACCTCGTGCATTCGTCCACTCTTGTAAAATGAATTTTTGCCTTAAGTGCACGACTTTATAACCAATCCATCCTTTAGACCATATGAAAGCCTCTTGCAAGAATAAGATGATTTGATTGGATCACAGTTTTAAAACAATCTTCCAACTTAATCCAAACTAGTGAAATCAGATGAGTAATCAATTCATCCAAGTAATAAACACAAATCAAACCATAAACATTTAAATGAAAGCATAGGTAAATATCCAAGAAGTATGAGTACTTGATTACATTCAACCTTAACACAAGAGAGCTCAACTACTCATAAAATATTGCAATGTAATTCCAACAACATCTATACATAATATTTACAATAAAATCTCTCTCTCTCTCTCGAGCCTCCAACTATATTTCTACCCTACTACTACATATTTAATTCTCTACTCAACATCTAAAACCAAGACATGAGGTCTTTATTTGTAAAAATTTTCATTGGTGCATAGCTTCAGCTTTTGGTGCTTAGCCATAAGGGTTTCCTTCTATTGGAGGGTTTTCTTCTTTCTTTGCCACCTTAAGTGTTTAGCGCCACTTTTTTACTACCTAAGTTGTGCACTCCCTTGATTAACTACCTTTAATGCTCAACGTAATTTCTTGTGGCTCAGTTGCAAAAGTAACAGTGTAGATCTTTCCTTGATCATCTTACTAACGCTCAACGGCAAATTTTGGGGCTCAGATGCAAAATCCTTTAATTTCTTGAGAAATTGCTGCAAATAAAAAGAAATCATCAATTTCTTATTTTCCTTCTTCTTAGTACCTCATTATATAATGATAAGTTAAAAGGGATATTTTTACTTACAAAATATGATCAATTAAAGCATGATAAGTGTCAAATTATATGAAAATTTAACGTATTTTAGACATTTATCATCACTCCACAACTTAAACCTTTGTTTATCCTCAAATAAAGCAAAAAAAATCAATTTGTACAAAATTATTTAAAACATTTTTTGCATTAGTTGGCTCAAGAACTAATATCAAATCTTAAGGCATTACTCATAGTACTAAATGGTATCCATTCCAAACTTTAAAGACACAAATGCAAAATCATTCCACAATTTTAAATTTTAATTTAAGTACAAGAGATCTTCCTCCCAATTGAGTGTTTCGCTCTAAGGAAACCTTGCAAGCTTCTAATTTGTTTTATAATTTTGTTTCAAATCAATATGTACACACAATTAGCATGGATCACTAGGGTCTTTGAAGGGTTGTAATGTGGTTGGGCTATCAATAAAATATGTTTTTATAGGATAAAAAAACTCATTGATAAAGAAAATTTAACAGTATAGAAATGACACATGTTTCTTTCTTTCTTTTCCAACCTTGTTTGGTATTTTTCATTTTTCTCCTCCGGGTGAATCAACTTTTTTGCTCAACCCTTCGAACTACATTAATATGTTTTCATTCTCTCCATTTTTGTATTTGGTTTATATCACCTTGACATTTCCTTCTTTTCGATTCATAACAACTTCCTTTAGTTTTAGCTCTTCTACTACTTAACCAACTTCAATACTAACAAATTGTGTCTCTAGTTCAAATCCTTGACTTGATTGACCAACTTTAGTACTAGATGGTTGTGTCTTTTAAGTGCATGTCAAGGTGCCTAATACCCCTTATTCCAATTCCTTTTGTTTGCATAAACTTCATAAAATATTTCAAAATGAGCTTAGGGATATTCATGATCTTTTCCAAAAAATGAATGTGAATAATATGGTTAAAAAAATGTAAGTTTATTTTTGACTCTTTTTGCTACATTTGAATGAAAAATCTAGATAAATTGATAAGTCTTAATACATGGAAAAATCTCCTCAAAGTACAAGCCCAAAAACACAACTTCAAATGATGATTTTGTCATCTCCTTTGTTTGATCAACCATCTCACTTGTTAAGGAAGAACTTTCTTTTTATTTTTCTTAGCCTTGTTCTTACTTTTTCTTTCTAGCTTGCTCAAACATCAAATAACCATAGAATAAAACACAATAGAGAAACAATTCAAAGCTCCCTACAAATTTTCCTCTCATCACCAAAATTGGTGTTTAAGCTACAACGATACATAGTTGGCACTTAAACCGAGTTTCCTAGAGTTTTCAGGAATTGATTCTTCAGGTGGCGCTTAATGGCATATAAGTGGCGCTTAGCTACAATGTGGAAACTTAGAATTTTTTTGCATTTTTCCAGAGGATTGATGATTCTATTGTCCCCTGTGTGAGATCTCTTTCCACTGACATAAAACACAAAATTCCAAAAAAGAAAAAGGAATATGTATCTCTTGAACCTACCTCTTGTTTAAGATCTATGCGAGAGCAAAATAGAAAAATGAAAATTAAGACTATGCAAAAGGTAAAAATGAATCTTTACAAATATACAAACCTGATCTTTAGAATATATGTATAAACTTACAAAAAGAATGATTAGAACTATGAAATACTAAAGTTAAATCCCCAACAATAGTGCCAAAAACTTGATGGGGGTAAAATTGGGTTGAGATTTTTATGTCCATTAGGCTTAAGCCCCAAAAGCCCCAACATCATACATTACCAAGTTTTAAAAGAGTTATTCAATTGATTGACCTATTGGCAAATGCACCAAGCCAGTTACAGTATACCAATGGGGTTATCGTATCCACATGGATTTAATAAGTATATTGGTAGTTTGTTTTGGGGATTTTTGTATGAAAATATTAATAGTATTATATATTATATAGATTTAGTGGAGTGGAGGTTGTGATTGGATTTCATGTCATCCTTTTCCATTGCACTATTAATGATCTTGTCTATTTAATATGCAAATCATTCAATGTTATAAAAGTAATGTAAGCTAGATTTAGGCCCATTTAAGCCTAAAAACCTAGAACTTCAAACCTAGTGTAATTCCTCCACTCTTGTAGAATGATTTCTTTCCTTATGTTCATGACTCTATTGGAAGCATGTAACAGTAATGATATTATTTGATTAGACCACAATTTTAAACTAGTCTTCCAACTCAATTTAAACTAGTGAAATAAGATGAGTTATCAATTATCCTAGCAATAAACTCAAATCAAACTACAAACATTTGAATGAAATCATAAATAAATATCAAAGAAGTAGGAGTACAAAAAATTAGATTTAATTACATCCAACATCAATACGGGATAGTTCAGTTACTCATAAAATATTTCAATTCAATTCCAACAACATTTGTATATAGGATTTACAATAAAAGCATGTCTCCCAAGCCCCAACTATATTTCTACTCTATTACTACATTTTTAAATTTACACTCAATGCCTAAAATCAAAACATGAGGTCTTTATTTATAGAAATTTTCACTAGCACTCAACTCTAGCCTTTGGCACTCAACCACAAAGGTTTCTTTTCATGGAGGGTTTTCTTCTTTCTTTGACCCCATGGGGGCTCAACGTCACTTTCTTATTACTTAAGTTGTGCACCACCTTTGATTACTCACCTTTAGTGTTAAGCATTATTTTCTTGTGGCTCGACTGCAGAAGTCACATTCTAAATCTTTCCTAATTGTCTTACTAGAGTTCAATGTGTTCTTGTGGCTCATTTGCGAAAATCACATTTTAGATCTTTTCTTGGTTGCCTTACTAAATGTTAATGAATCGACAAGTGTACCAAATCGTATCAAGTAATATAAAATGGTAAGACCAAGTACCGTTTCCCAAGAGACTCACGACACTAAATAGTTGTACTTTTATTTAACTAGTTAAGACTGAAAACAATATTTTGGGGGTTTTGAATGCAAAGCGCAGAAAAATAAACATGAATGCAATTTGATCAATTGAGGTTAAACACTAGAATAAAAGGATGAAGTTGATAATATGGAATGAATATGTTGTTGAGGTTTAGATTTCACATAATTACTCTCATGCATATAAGAATTCCTCTTCTTCATTAATGTTAATGTCATTATCTAAAGTACTTAAAACCCGATTCCTCGGCGAAGAAAGTCTATCCTTAATTACTAGTTCATAATTCCTTGCATCCCTAATAATTAATTTTGCATTACGATTAGTAACTTAAGACAACCAAAACTCATATCCCTATTCCTAAGCAATACTGCTTTTGGCAGCAATTCCCCAAAACTTGAATTGTAAGATACCATTCGTTACTCATGCAAATCATACATCGTGTTATGAATGAGTTAAACAAAGCAAGCAATGAGCGAAGAAGAAAAACCCTAGTAATTAATGAAAGAAGCATATATCAATAATAAAAACCAATTCAAATACAAGAGAGTTTAGAGGTTACATCATTCCCCAACAACAAATAAAATTTAGTTCCCCATTGTCATGGAAAGAACTAGATGTACATGGAATGGAAGAGATAGAAAAACCTTAGAAAGAGAAGGGGAGAATTGTCACATCCCCAAATCTGCCCCCAAGGGGTGAAAAACGTGTTTTTGTGCTCAAGTCATCAAAAGATACAAAGCCTAGGGCATCCGGGTCTTAAATAGATCATAAAAATAACAGAAAACAGGTCCAAGCCCACGGCGCTGCCGCTCAACGCCTTAAGTGGGGCGCCCAGGCGTGCTACGGCACATGAAACTAGTACTCAGCGCCCCGAAAAGGGCACCCAAGCGTGAAACAGCGAGTATCGGCACTCAGCACCCTTAGAAGGGCGCCCAGGCGGTATTTGTGGTACTAAGCTAGCACTCAACGGACTGGAATGACGCTCAACGCTGCCTTTTTCTAGGTTCCACCGCTCAGCAGTACAAACTGTCACTCAGCGCTAGCGGCAACATTTCAGCACTCTATTTTTTGTTATTTTGTTCGTCCCTTTTGAGTTCCAACTCCTCAATACTTTTGCTCTTCTTCGAAATCATACCAATAATCTACCAAATTAAGGGAATTTAGTGATAAAATCATTAAGTATAATCTCAATTCTCTTATTCATAAAACTGAAGCAAAAACATGATTTAAAGCAAGTTTCTAAGTCATAAAAAGGTGCATTTAGTATCAAAATTGAATCACAAATAACGGTATATTCAAGCGTTATCACTGATGCTCAACAAAGAATTTTGAGGCTTAGTTGCAAAATCCTTTAATTCTTGGGAAATTACTACAAGTTATCATAAATTCATCAATTTCTTTTTTTTCGTCTTCTATGTACCTCATTTTATAATTATAAGTTAAAAGGATTTGTTTACTTACAAAATATGATCAATTAAAGCATGGTAGACAATTATCATTGATAAAAGTGATTTCAAACACTGAATTTTTAACTTTTTGGAGTTTTTCTTAACAATTGATTAGCTAACCCAATGAGTTTGCATAATTTCAAAAACTTCACTAATATCTGGGCAATTATACTCCTTTCTTAAGTTAAAAATGCCACAACTTATTTCAAAAAAGCCTTTAGATAGAACAAATTAACTAAAATGATATATCAAAGTTAATCAACGACTCACTGAACACAAAATAATCCTTCTCTTTTAACATAAAAAATTATCATTCAAAACAACCTCATCAATATTAGCGTTACTTAATACAACACAATCGTTGTAATACAAAATCATTCCATTCTCAATATATACACAACTCTAGCTCTAATAGGATACTCTACCTAAAAACAAGAAAAAAAACACTTCATGTTTGTCGAACTTCTAAAATAAGTCAAGAAAAGGGTAAAAAATGAATTTACCTTAATGAAAATTTTAATTAAGTAGGATGATAATATTGTGCGCATGAATCTCTATATGGTCTCTAGTCTTAAAAAAATGAATAAATTAGTTATAATATCAAAGAGAATATAAAAAAAGATAAAAAAAAATAGTATTTTATAAAATGAATTTGACTAAATAAATTTTTTATTTAAAAAAAATATTCAAACTTAAATACATTTTTTAATATTAATTATATTACAGGTTTTTACATGTGTCATTAGATAAACTAGATTAATATATTAGTAGCCAAACATTTATTTGAATAAAAAAAAACACAACTTACGTAAACACACAAAATGTTTTACCAAATTATAAAGACAAAGAAGACTCTTAAGTAAAAAAGATGGTTCTCGTACATATGATAAGTTTGTTGTAATGGAGTGTAGGGAAGGTGTAGGAAAAACAAACTAAATGAATTACAAAACAATCAACCAAAAATCAAAATGAAAACATAGTGTTTAGTGAAAGGTAAATGATTTAATGAAAGATACCAAGTGATTAATTTTATTGACTATTATAACCTCTTACAACTTGAACCATTATTAAAATGACCCTTTTTTTTTTCTTGGAGTAGTTTAAATATATGATTAGACTACTCACTCATTGAAATAATTTTTAGAACATTTTTGCATGCACACCTAAAAATAGTCACAAATTATTTTTAGTAACTAAGACCAAGCTATTAAAAGAGCACTATAAGAGCTTATACTAGATAAAAATAAAAAAATTAATCATTTTAGCAATTTAATAAAAATTGATCACATCTTTTTAAGTAATTTCAAGAAATGTAAGTATAAACATATGTTAAAACCTTGTGGATTACCTTACCATCATTAAAATACAATGCGGAAGAAGGAACTTGATTCAAATCACATACCAAATCAAAGAAAGATATATGACACATTTTATATGAAGAATGATTTGAAGCACACAACTAAGCAATTAATCATTGTATAAAGAGTTGCACAATATAAATTTCTTTAACGTCAATCAATACTTCAAACAATTTGAATGGATTGTTAAGAAGAAGAAAAAAACGATTAATAAGTCAAAGCATTATTTTTAAAATTCACAAATTAACTTTACATATGTGTTGATTTCATTCTTCATCAAATATGTAATGAGGGTATTGTTATAAAACACGAAGCATGTGTGTTGATTTCATTATTCATCAAATATGTAATGAGGGTATTATTATAAAACACGAAGCATGTGTAGTTTTTCAAAAACATGTGTTTTGTAATCAAAATGACATGTTTATAAATATCATATGTCAGAATACAATAAATGACTAATTGCTTTTAGTTAGCTTTTAGTTTGTTTAGTTCCTTTAGTTACTTTTGTTTAGTTATGTTTCTCTCCTCTTCTATATATTTACTCTTATACCCTTTTGTAAAGATAAGATACATATACCCATAAGCAATAATACACTTTACATTTCTCACGGTGTTTTCTCCCTATCTTCAGTGCTTTCTCTCTGTCTTCTCTCTCTTTTTTCCTTGTAAGTTTACCTTTCCCTATGCTACAATGTCGGTGAATGTACAAATGCTCTGATTGCAAATTTTCTCTTAATGGTATCAGAGCTCTTTGTTTTGAAGAGCTCTGTTGCGCCACTCTAACCCTTTCTTTCCCTTCTTTTTCTTTTATTTTCTTTCTTTTTCTTGGTCTTCTTTCTGTTTTCTTGGTTCACTTCTTCACAGGCTTCTTGCACAATGACCGACGACCGTGCCCAATGCTCTAGCTTTCTCTACCTCCATCCAAGTGAAAGCCTTGTTATCCCACTTGTTTCCCCTCTCCTTGAATCTACCAACTACCATGCTTGGAGCAAATCAATGCTCACTACCCTAAGCGCCAAGAACAAAATTCAATTTGTTGATTGAACTGCTGGAACACCGTAAAAGGAAGACATCATTTACGATGCATGGAAAAGATGCAATAATATGGTGATCTCATGGTTGGTTCATTTTGTTTCTCCTGCATTCGCCATAGCATTCTCTGGATGGATAGTGCGCAAGCCATTTGGGATGATCTGAAATCAAGATTCTTCCAAGGGGACCTCCTACGTATCTCTGAATTACAAAATCAAGCAGCGTCTTTGAGACAAGGAGACAGTACTATGACTGAGTTTTTCACCAAGCTTCGCATTATATGGGTTGAGCTTGAGAGTTTTTGTCCTGAACCAGTTTACTGTTGTGAGGTTAGATGTTCCTGCAAATTGGTTTCCATTCTCGCACAAAGAAAGCAAGAGGATTAGGTCTTACAGTTTCTCCATGGTTTGAACGAACAATATGGTAATATCCAATCCCATGTTCTATTAATAGACCCTATCCCTCCTATTTCAAAATTTTTTTTCATATGTTGTGCAGCAGGAAACGCAAGTCATGAATAATACCTTTCTTAATGGATTAGAAATAAAAAGTGTTGTCGCTATTAGTACCTATGTTTGTTCTTATTGTGGCAAGAATGGCCACACATATTCAATTTGCTTCAAGAAACATGGCATCCCCAGTAACAAGAATTCTACTGGAAGAAAGACTTGCTCCCATTATGGGAAAAATGGTCACACCACCGATGTCTGCTACCGGAAACACGAGTTTCCTCTTGGCCATAAATGTCATAATGGCAAGACCCTTCTGATCAATAGTCAAGATACCAAAAATGATGACCCTAGGGAGGCCCTTAACCCAGAAGTTCGTTTGACACAACAACAACACCAAACCCTCATGGCCCTTATCAAACATCCTAATGATACAGAGGCAACAACAACTAGCCAAATCAGTTCCATGATCTCTAACTCTACTAATTCTGGTACAACCACTTTCAACCTAAATTCACGTGAAGACCAAGGTATTATCTCTTGGATCTTGGACTATGGTGCAACAGATCATGTTGCCTCCTCTTTAACTCACTTGTATTCTCATGAAAAGATTACTCATGTAACCATTAACCTTCCTAATGGCATAGAAACCGCAACCACTCATAAAGGAATTGTTAAAATTAGTGAACAAGTTCTTCTCAAAGATGTTCTGTTTATTCCAGATTTCTGTTATAACCTCATTTCTATATCTAAATTGGTAGCACACAATCATTTACGTATTATATTCACTAACTCACCATGTTTCATTTAGGATTTGACAACAAGATTGGTTTAGTTGAGATACATGGAGGACTATACATCTTTTGTGGTCCTATCCACACCACACACAATCTTTTGTTCATTCTGCAGAAAAACATCGTATACCTAGATCCGCATGTAAAAATATCTGGCACAATCATCCAGCCCATTTATTTGATAGTAGATTAGAGATTTTAAGACAAAAACATAGCTACATAGACTCAAAAACTGATAATTGTAATGCATATCATATTGCTAAAAAGAAAAGGCTACTTTTTCCTCATAGTACCTCTCATACCTTAAATGCTTTTGATCTTACTCACATTGATATTTGGGAACCTTGTTCCAATCCTTCACTGCACTCTCATAGATATTTTCTAACCATAGTGGATGATTATACTAGATACATTTGGATTCAGTTAATGAAAAGCAAATCTGAAACTCGCAAACATGTTGTTCATTTCATTGCATATGTTAAAAACTAATTCAAAGTCAACGTCAATACCATTAGGTCTGATAATGGCAGTGAGTTTACTATGACATATTTGTTCAATTCAGAAAGCATTATTCATCAAACATCTTGCATTGAAACCCTCAACAAAATTGGATAGTTGAGAGGAACCATCAACATCTTTTAAATGTAACTAGGGCTTTACTTTTTCATTCCAAAACTCTCATTCAGTTTTGGAGCTATGCTCTTAAATATGTTCCTAAGCTTATTAACATTATGCCTACCCCTTTTCTCAATAATAGCTCGCCACATGACATGTTATATCAGAAAGATGTTGACTTTTCTAGATTAAAAGTTTTTTATTGTCTTTGCTATGTTAGCACCCTTCAAGCCAATAGAAAGAAACTTGATCCCCGTTCCAAACCTAGCCTATTTTTTGGTCTACATCCCACTACAAAAGGTTACATTACCTATGATATTACCACACATGATATTAAAATTTCTTGCAATGTTATTTTAATTGAATATGAATTTCCTGATATCACTTATAATGATGCTATTGACCTCCCATTTTCTCTACTTATACACAATACTCAATTTGTTTATGATGATGATCACATTCACCTTATTATTCCAGCTCATAATCTGCCCATTCTTGATGACCATGTCAAGGATAATACAAAAGTTGAATATCACACTCCTAGACAGACAACTAGAGTTAGAAAACCCCCTTCATACCTAAAAGATTTCCAAATATCTTCTTATAGCACCACTGACATTAAATACCCTAGTGATAGTGTTTTGACTTTTGATAGATTATCACCTCCATATAAATCCTTCATTTTTTCTCTAGATAGTCTTGTTGATCCCCAGGATTACAAGGAGGCCCTGAACCGTGCTCATTGGCGACAAGCTATGCAGGAAAAAATTGTTGCTCTTGAGCACAACCACACCTAGACCATCACCACCCTTCCCCCTAACAAGAAGGCCATAGGGTGCAAATGGATGTAGAAAACAAAGCAAAAAGTTGATGAGACCATAGAAAGATTCAAAGCTCACTTAGTTGCCATGGGTTACACTCAAATGAAGGGTACGTATTGATTACTTTGACATTTTTTCCCTTGTATTTAACTAACCAGTGTTCGCTTTATTCTATCTTTAGCAGCGGCTCAAAATTGGCATCTTAGATGTCAACAATGCCTTCTTACATGGTGAGTTAAGTGAAGAAATTTATATGAAGCAGCCACCAGGGATCACTGCCGCAGGTAAAAACCAAGTTTTTCTTCTCCACAAATCCTCTATGGATTAAAAAAGGCTAGCAGGTAGTGGTATGCCAAGTTATCGTCTTTTCTTCTCTCTCAAAAATTTTCACAAACATTTGGTGACCACTCTCTCTTTACCAAACATAATGGGGATAATATCACTATAATACTTGTTTATGTTGATGATATCATACTTACTAGCAACAACATTCATGATGATATGGATATAATTACTACCATGCTCAATGATCAATTTAAAATAAAGAATCTTGGTAATTTGTCTTAGTTTCTGGGTTTCGAGGTTGCTAGAAGCAAAGAAGACATCCTTCTATCACAACGAAAATATGCCTTGGACCTTCTCACAGAAACCGGGATGCTTGATGCAACACCTGTCAGCACTCCAATGAATTTCTTCACCACAATATCCTCTGAAGGTGATCCTCTTGAAGATTCCGCTGCATTTAAACCTTTGATCAGAAGACTTTTTTACCTTACCTAACTCATTTGATACACATAAAATGCAATTCCTACAACTTCGATCCTAAGGGCAATACTTCAACTTAAATAATCATACTACCTCCCAAAAATACATAACTGAATTCAAATTTAGCCCTCTTTAACTACCATCCAGCTACACTTGAATAGAAATCATCAGAGAAAAAGATTTAAGACTATCAAGCACTGAAATAGTGTTGACAAAGATTATCTTTAAGGCTTCACCTCATTTTGGGATAATGTGCCACCCATTTCTCAGGCTTCTCAAACTTCAAATCAATAGGATTGAAAGCTAATGCTTTTTCTAGGTTCTCAGGTTCAAAACTGTCAAATAAAAGTCGGTCCAGTTCAACTTCATGAACCTGCCGAAAGTCCAAAACATACATAGGGACAAAATTATAAAGTGGTTCAATGGCCAATTTATTGGGTTGTATCATATAACCACTTGTTTCTAATATTTGTTTAATGTGTAGGTATGATTGTGGTGTGTTGGTGATTAAATGTATGGAGTTATGGGACTACACACCTAAATTTGATGGAAATAAAATGCCCGATTACACAACGGTTTGTATTATTTATGTATATGGTTATTTCGATATAACCATATATAAAAACTTTTTAAGTCTAATATTTAACGAGAGTCTTGTTATTGCAGGAACAATTACAAGTTGTGCAACAACAAATGGTTTGTGAGTGAGTATTACACGAAGATAATGTTCATCGGAGTATGGTATTGAAGAAATATGGGATGGTTTAGGCATTGATTAAGTCATGAAGTAGTACAAAATCACTAACACTACAAGAAAAATTGTCATTATCTATAGCCAAATCCGTATATAAGGCCTAAAATCCGTATATAATTTCTGGTTATATACGGATTACATACGGACAAAAATCCGTATTTAATACTGTCGTAGGTAGTATTATATACAAAAAATCCGTATATAATTTATATACGGAAAATCCGTATATAATTTATATACGGAATATCCGTATATAATTTATATACGGAAAATCCGTATATAATTTATATACGGAAAATCCGTATATAATTTATATATGGAAAATCCGTATATAATTTATATGATTATATACGGATAATCCGTATATAACAGTATATAAGTTATATACGGATTTTCCGTATATAAGTGTATATAAGTTATATACAGATAATCCGTATATAACTGTGTATATAACGTATCTGCAGTTCTGTTTTGGCAGTAACATTACGCATTTTCAGAGACATATATGTAACTTATATATGTAACACCTGCCCATTATATCAATTCATTCATTTCATTCATTTGACATATAAAGTCTTAACTCAGAGACAAACATTTAGCATTAATCCATCATACAAAATTATAAAATTTTCAATTACATCAAATATATAAGTTCAAATAAGTTCTCCAGAGAATACAATTAAAGTACATATTGAAGTAGGGGAACAATTAAAGTACATATTGAATACAATGTTCACTAAATAAGTGATTAGGACAGGATAAATTGGGCAATCAAATGTGCTTTACTGGCTATTCTTTACTGTAATATGCTTTGATTCTGGAAAATAAACCATTGGATACAGTGAACCTTGGGTAACTTGCCAATCTCCTGGAAATCCAAAAAGCAATCAACGATCTCACGTAGCTCCTCGGAAGCAGAGTATCGTGCTCTTGCTCAAGTTGTGTATGAACTTCAATGGATCACCAATCTTATGAAGGACCTTCGCCTCCTGCTCTCCCAACCTGCCACCATCTACTATGATAACATGTCTGCCATTAAAATTGCTACCAACCAAGTTTTCCACGAACGTATGAAGCATATTACAGTAAAGAAGGGTTATACCGACGGTTTGTGTCCCTCGAAAATAGCCAGAAACTGTCGGTCATATGGCATTACCGACGGCTTATCGACGGTCAAAAAGCCGTCTGTAATATGCTTGTCGCTAACACTTACAGATGGCTTGTGCCCCTCGGTAATTACCGAAGGGCATAAGCCTTCGGTAATTACTGAAGGGCTTAAGCCTTCGGTAATTACCGAGGGAGCCTTTGGTAATTTCCGAAGGGCAAAGCCTTAGGTAATTTCCGAAGGGCAAAGCCTTCGGTAATAGTCCAAAAAAAAACAAAGACATATTTGTATTTGGTATCCAACCACAAATACCTGCATAACAAGGTTCACAACATAGACAGACTTGCATACAAGTTTCAAACCACAGACAGACCTGCATATTGTGCATCCCAAAATCATCCAATAATATCATTGATGAAAAAAACAATATAACATATCTGTAAAGTTCAATATGAAATATGAAACACTAAACAATATCATCCATTTCTTAGCAAAGATAATGTACCAAAATCATGATGTACTAAAATTCAAATGTACTAGAATTCAAATGTACTAACATCAGTACGTTCTAACACCTATGATCAATAACAAAATAAAACTAAAATACTACATAGTCATCAGAATGATCTTCATCATCCTGCTGATCCTCTGTAGATGGCTAGACTGGTGTGGGCTAGACTGATGTGGGTTGGACTGATGTAGGTTGGACTGATGTGGGTTGCTGAGGGACGGTGGGTGATGAGGAGGGTCGTGGCTAGGTCGGAGGGACGGTGGAAGGAGTGTCTGAAGTTTGAGGCAGAGCTCTCATGACCAGGGACTTGAAGTTTGTAAACTCGTCTCTCAAGTCACTGTATTCTTCTCTCAATTCACGGTTTTCCTGATCACGTTGCTCTAGTAGTTGTATCAAGCGCTGGATGGCCTCGTCAGCAGAAGGGGTGGAAGAAGAAGAAGGTTGGTGCTTCAGTGTACCTCCTCTCGATGTTGTATAGTTTGCAGCAAGTTGTCCTGCACCGTAGACTCGTCCCTTTTCCTTCCCACCAATGACATCGACCCAGCACTGTGGCCTACGGATGTCGTCATCTGCATTACTCGCATCATCCGGTGTAGGAGTTGACCCATGTTCGGATCTAACCTGTGAAAGTCTCGTAGAAAATTCTTCCTGTTTAAACATTAAAAGCAACGTTAGGGAATGATATATACAATAATATAATCATGTGGATTACTAATACTAGCACTGTTATTTTCTTGCTTACATGAGTCTTGCGAGATCTTTCATCAACGAATTCATTAGTGCCCTTCCGAACACTGGTCTATGCAAAGACCTCGTCAACATGGACCGCCCGTCCTAGAGCTTGTGCCTGTAACATAATTTAGACTTAGAAGTGTATATGAAATAGAAAATACATAAGTTATATATGAAAGAAACAGAAAAGTAAAGAAAGTTTACCATACAAATGACATGCTTGTGAACTGTGATCGACCCGACAGTATGCAAGGCGCCACCCTTTTCAGACACTCTGTTTCTTTGGGCTATAGCACACTTGTTGCGAAACTCTGCTGAATTCCAATGTCCAAGTAAAGCATTCCAAATGTTCTCGCCCAACCAGTAAGGGCGCTCCCTTGCATTGCGGGCATCCTTAAACATCTCTAAGAGCCGATGAGATGCTTTCATGTGGAAATTTCTATGTATTTGTGTTTCATGTTCAGCTTTCCACTACACCTTCATCTGTAATAATGAACATAGTAAAATAAGAATGACAATTGGTTTAAAGTTGTTCACCTTAAAACGCTCCCAGAATGGCTTTCTATCGTCTATAGGTATTTCTCCCCAAGTAGGCCATGGAGTCAAATATTGTTGCTTAATTGATCGTGTTATGGCCTGGGAAGCAACCCTGGATGGGATAAACCTACATATAAAGAAATAAAATTCATTTCAAATAAGACAATCTTTAAACATAAAAATGGTTAAAAAAAAGGATTAAAGTCTTACCCTTCGCCATATGGCTCAATCCATGGTTGATCATGGAGGGGCGGGTCAACACCATCACCATCACCAACTGAATCAGCAGATGGTGTGGCAGTCTCAGAAGGCGGTCTAGAAGATAAGGAAGGTATAGAAGTAGGGTTGGGTGGAGAAGTGGGGGTAATAATCACAGGGGGAGGAAGAGGCTCTACTGTAGGGGTGATGAGTCGATATTTTATCGACTTCACTTAGTTTATTGTGCTAGAATTAATCAGGGAATTGTGCAAAATTGTCCGGCATTTTCCCGTTTTTCCTAATTATGCTTAATTTGAACGGAAATTCGAATTTTAATTAATTTGAATTTTCTGAGATAATTATTTGCATTATTATTTTCAGGGAAAATTTTGGAAATACATTTTGGTACATTAAAAAGGGCATTTTGGTGATTTTACCCTTTGGGCTTATGGAAAGAGGTGCTTCAATTACAAAAGAGGAGTGACGTTTAGAAAAAAAATAGAANAAGAAGAAGCATGCTGCTCATGATCATGAAAAATAAAAGCACGTTAATTTCACTTGGAGTGGCATTCAGCGTTTTAGTTTATTTTTGAGAGAAATGAGCAGCGGACCCATAGGAAATCAAAAATTGATTGTCCAACAAGGAAAGAAAGCAGCACATGAAAGGGGCTTAATTTATTGAATAAAAAGGAGAACAGAAGTCCAGCTGATTGTGCACAATTAAAGCATTGTTGAATTAACAATTAAAGAAGAGTGGTGCGGAAGCCAGCAGCCACATCACGTGAGAGAAGCTTCAAAAAGTAATGGTTGAATTCATTTGAAGCACGACCCACGCTGGCAGTAGGGCATACGGAGACTGTTGTCTTGGGATTGCCTAATATTCCCTGGAGCCGCCATTCACTCGGGGGGATTCACACTCTCTGAATAATAATTTGAGGCTGCAACGTATTGGAGACAAAAAACTGCACTGAAATTGAAGATGGAAGGCTACGGGTGAAGCAATCTCCATTTCTTTGTTCCAGCATTTTTGGTTCATTTAGAATAGCATTTCAATGTCCAGCAGCACTTGCTTACATGGTTTCTCTTAAACGTTTTTCTTTTTGCCTTTAAATGCATTGTACGTTGGTTGCGTTTATTAGATAATGAAGAAGCTTATTTTTATTTTTGAAAAGCATTGCTGCACTTGATGAATGTTAGAAACTTTCTTTTATTGATTTCAACGTTGTTACGACTAACAATTTTTGGCATTGGATATTTCTTTTTTTTATTCAAGAGCGTAGGATTCCATTTTATTTTAGTCTTGGGTGCATATTGTCCAGCTGGAGAAGGCTTTCACGCATATTCATTTTATTTTCTTTTGAAGAAAGGTGTTGAACTTTTATTTCAATCTTCCAATATTGTGCATGTGTGATTTATCATTTGAAGATATAGTTGCTTTTACTTTGGGATTATGATGCAAGCCGTGATTTGATTTTTGGAATAGTTAATACTTCATTTTCTTACATTTAGCAAAATAGGCATTTTGGGAAAAGTGATGTACGGTGATGGATTTTTATTGTTTTCCTTAAAAAAGAAAAAAAAAAGGATGCACGCTGGTGATTTCTTTTCTTCCAAAAGTGATGCACATTGGGCATTTATTTTTAAAGCAAGTGATATTTTCATTGGGAGGGTCACGGCAATGCCTCCATTTAATTAGCTTTTACATATTTTATTTTATTTTACATATTTTCTAGTCATAGTATTTTATTTATTAGTTATAGGATGCATATTTTATTTTAAGCCGCAATGTGAATTTAATGTTTAGTTAATGTGTTTCTTTATTATCCATCTGCATTTTAATTAGTTTACATGTCTTGTTTTAGGAATTTTCAATTTACTTTAACGCTTTTAATTATGTTCAGTTTAATTTCCATTTTTAATTTATTTTAATTCACCTTGCAAAAACACATTCAAACCCCCCCCACTATGTGTTAGACCTGATTCTGAACCGCAGTTGGTCCTTGAGAGACGACCTAGGAGTCACTTCCTAGTACTATACTGCATTTCTAATATGCAATCAAATTTAATTGGGCGGCGACACCCATCAAATTTTGGCGCCGTTGCCGGGGACCAATGGTTCAGTTTTAGGTCTTTTGTTGTGTTAGTGTGTGTTGTCTTGTCTTGTGTTGTGAGTGTGATGTTTTGTTTTGTGTGTTCGTCATTGTGTGTTGCATTCAGTTAGCTTAGGTTCCATATTTTCATTGCATTCTTCTTTTCCCCCTTCTTTCGCATGTCTACCTGTTTTGGCTATGTGGACACTGTTTCTTCTACCTGTGCCTCTGATAGTGCTTCTCATAAATATTCTGCTGATTTCTGTCTGGAGAACAATATGACTCATCCTCCCGTTCTTGAGAGCGCTCTTTGGGAGCCGGTTCCACTTGATGAGGTTGATGTTCATTGCGTTCTCACCTCTAGACTTACAGATTTGCTGCCTAGGTTTCATGGGTTTGCAGGTGAATGCCCACATAGACATTTGGAGGAGTTCTACACCATTTTCTCTTCAAAGAAACCTCTTCATGTCCCTGATGATCACATGTTTTTAAGGGCATTTTCGCGTTCATTAGAAGACGCAGCATGGGAGTGGCTTATTCATCTTCCACCAGAATTTTGGGCCAATTGGGAAGATCTTAAGCATTTGTTTTTGGATAGATTCTCCCCTACTCAGCATCATTTTGATTCATATAGCAACGATCCTGGGTGGAATGATCCTGACCTGGGATGGTATGGTACTTCACAGTTTCAAGATTAAGAACCACCATTCCAGAATACTTCTATGCCTCCACCAGTTCAGCAATACCAGAGTTAGCAGTGTGATGCTCCTGCCCAAATAGCTCCTCAACCTTCTACTTCTAAGCCTACATTGAAGGAGTTATTGGAGCAGATGACTATTCAGCACATTCAACTCCAGCAACTGAACATGGAGTTTCAGCAAGAGACCAGAGCGTCAATTCAAAGTTTGACTGATCAGATGGGGCAGATGGCTACTCAACTCATCGAGGAACAGTCTCAAATTTCAGAGGAATCACCATTTCAAATTGTTCAGCTTTCAGACGATATCGATGCCATCCACATAGGAAATGGCGAGCAGAGTCATGAGTTTACTACTGCACCATCTACATTTCCATCCTCCTATGTCCCCACTCTTGCACCTGAGGAGCCTGATGAAGATTCGGAGGACCAGGCAGGTATAAGCAGTGAATTTGAGATAGGTAGACCAGCTTCACCTTCCACCACTCTACCAATCTTCAGGGAAGTGGAGGTAAACATACCTTTGATTGATTCTGTTGTTGATGATCATTTTGTTGATAGGTATGTTATTGATGATTGTATTATTGATGAGCATGATTTTCATTCCCCCTCTGTGCATGATGAGAACCACTTTGTGTTACCACATTTGAATGTTTGTTCTCCATGCACTGGACATGAATCTGAACCTGTGATTGATATTGTTTCTATTTCTGAAACTGATTCATGTTCCGAGGGTATATCTGAGGTTCATCCTGTTACACTGGGATTGGGTGTTATACCCCTGCATATCATTTCTTTGGAACCACATTGCACTAACCATGTTG
>NC_028355.1:9651768-9665552 GCF_000741045.1 Vigna radiata var. radiata
CGGAAATTCGAATTTTAATTAATTTGAATTTTCTGAGATAATTATTTGCATTATTATTTTCAGGGAAAATTTTGGAAATACATTTTGGTACATTAAAAAGGGCATTTTGGTGATTTTACCCTTTGGGCTTATGGAAAGAGGTGCTTCAATTACAAAAGAGGAGTGACGTTTAGAAAAAAAATAGAAAAAGAAGAAGCATGCTGCTCATGATCATGAAAAATAAAAGCACGTTAATTTCACTTGGAGTGGCATTCAGCGTTTTAGTTTATTTTTGAGAGAAATGAGCAGCGGACCCATAGGAAATCAAAAATTGATTGTCCAACAAGGAAAGAAAGCAGCACATGAAAGGGGCTTAATTTATTGAATAAAAAGGAGAACAGAAGTCCAGCTGATTGTGCACAATTAAAGCATTGTTGAATTAACAATTAAAGAAGAGTGGTGCGGAAGCCAGCAGCCACATCACGTGAGAGAAGCTTCAAAAAGTAATGGTTGAATTCATTTGAAGCACGACCCACGCTGGCAGTAGGGCATACGGAGACTGTTGTCTTGGGATTGCCTAATATTCCCTGGAGCCGCCATTCACTCGGGGGGATTCACACTCTCTGAATAATAATTTGAGGCTGCAACGTATTGGAGACAAAAAACTGCACTGAAATTGAAGATGGAAGGCTACGGGTGAAGCAATCTCCATTTCTTTGTTCCAGCATTTTTGGTTCATTTAGAATAGCATTTCAATGTCCAGCAGCACTTGCTTACATGGTTTCTCTTAAACGTTTTTCTTTTTGCCTTTAAATGCATTGTACGTTGGTTGCGTTTATTAGATAATGAAGAAGCTTATTTTTATTTTTGAAAAGCATTGCTGCACTTGATGAATGTTAGAAACTTTCTTTTATTGATTTCAACGTTGTTACGACTAACAATTTTTGGCATTGGATATTTCTTTTTTTTATTCAAGAGCGTAGGATTCCATTTTATTTTAGTCTTGGGTGCATATTGTCCAGCTGGAGAAGGCTTTCACGCATATTCATTTTATTTTCTTTTGAAGAAAGGTGTTGAACTTTTATTTCAATCTTCCAATATTGTGCATGTGTGATTTATCATTTGAAGATATAGTTGCTTTTACTTTGGGATTATGATGCAAGCCGTGATTTGATTTTTGGAATAGTTAATACTTCATTTTCTTACATTTAGCAAAATAGGCATTTTGGGAAAAGTGATGTACGGTGATGGATTTTTATTGTTTTCCTTAAAAAAGAAAAAAAAAAGGATGCACGCTGGTGATTTCTTTTCTTCCAAAAGTGATGCACATTGGGCATTTATTTTTAAAGCAAGTGATATTTTCATTGGGAGGGTCACGGCAATGCCTCCATTTAATTAGCTTTTACATATTTTATTTTATTTTACATATTTTCTAGTCATAGTATTTTATTTATTAGTTATAGGATGCATATTTTATTTTAAGCCGCAATGTGAATTTAATGTTTAGTTAATGTGTTTCTTTATTATCCATCTACATTTTAATTAGTTTACATGTCTTGTTTTAGGAATTTTCAATTTACTTTAACGCTTTTAATTATGTTCGGTTTAATTTCCATTTTTAATTTATTTTAATTCACCTTGCAAAAACACATTCAAACCCCCCCCCCCCACTATGTGTTAGACCTGATTCTGAACCGCAGTTGGTCCTTGAGAGACGACCTAGGAGTCACTTCCTAGCACTATACTGCATTTCTAATATGTCATCAAATTTGATTGGGCGGCGACACCCATGAAGGGGTAAGAGGAGGGTGTACTATAGGGGTAAGAGGAGGAGGGTGTACTACAAGGGTAGGAGGAGGAGGGTATACTGTAGGGGTAGGTAGTGTAGGAGTCACCCTAAGTGCATGCTTTGGGGTCTGTCGTTGCCTCTTTTTAGGCCTTTCTAGCCCTTTTCCTTTATCAGGACGGTCTGAACCTTCTCCTGTCATTACTGCATTGAAATGTTTATAAATAAAGTGAAACAATACAAAAGAATAAGGAAGGATCACTACAAATTTAAGATTGTATTTTACATAACTCTATTGAAATCATAGTTCAATTTGCAACAATATTTAAGATAATCGAACATTCAATCATCGTCATCATGGTCTTCATCTTCATCTTCTTCTTCATCATCATCATCATCTTCATCTTCATCTTCATCATCATCATCATCATTATCTTCTTCTTCTTCTTCTTCTTCTTCTTCTTCTTCTTCATCATCATCATCTTCTTCTTCTTCTTCATCATCACCTTGTATTGGTGCTTCTAATTCATCTCCATCACCATCAGGGTCATGCAATGCGGTTATACGTTCAACTTCAATAATTTCTTGTGGTTGTGACATTTGATCAAGTTGTTAGGCAACATCTTCCTCAACCTCATTTGAGTCAATGCGAGCTCTAAGCTTGGTTTGTATTGCTACAGCCCAACCACGCTTATCAATATTGCGGAATGGTGGATATGACACATAATAAACTTGTCTGACATTAGTTGGTATAATTAAAGGATCAAATGGTCCATATCTGTTTCTCAAGTTGAGTTTGACAATGTTAAACCTAGGATCCACTCTAGTACCTGCTCTAGAAGGATCAAACCATTCACAATAAAAAAGTACTACTTTGTTTGGAGAAGTAGTGTTGTTGTACTCTAGCTCATATATTTTATGAATGATGTCATAGAAATCATCATAAGAACTCTTTGTAAGGCCCTTGACGTAGACACCACAATTTGTTGTTTTCTTTCCTTTAGACCATTCATGTGTATGAAATTTTTAACCATTGATGAAGTAAGTGTGTCATTCTTTCACACGTCTCATTGGCCAATTGGAGAGGTGTTTTAACTCTTGAACCAATTCCCTGATTAAAAACCTACAAAGATACCAAAAAAATTTTAAAGCAAGAGTCAAATTAACCTTGCTCAAAACATAGGAAAAAGTACAGACCTGATTTCTAAACCATTGAGGAAACTCTGAGTGTATTCTAGCAGAAGCATTTCCTTTTGCGACTTGCTCAACCACAAGAAATGAGCTGGTACAAATGAAATGAATTAGTGTATAACAATTTAACCATTGCAAAGGTAAGAGTTGGATGATGACATACTCAAGGTACGACTTAACTTCATTGCAATTGATTAAGACATGGACATGAGCAGAGTTGAATTCAGCATCAGTTAACCAACGAGTGAATTCTTTTCCCGTATGACGGCCTGATTGTCGAAAAACTGATAATGAACCTTGACGTGGTTCAGCTTGTCATTGCATTTCGTTTCTGACATTAGTGGGGGACAACATGAAGGTTTTGAAAAAATGTGAACAAAAATACGTTGTATTTCTGTGCAAGTAAGCTGCACAAATTGAGGCTTCTACTCTAGCTTTATTTTTAACTGGCTTGGATTCTCCCATAAACCTTTCAAAGGGATACATCCACATGTATTGCACAGGTCCCCCAAGCCAAGCTTCATATTCAAGATGGATTAGAAGATGCTCCATTGAATCAAAGAATGCAGGAGGTAATATTCTTTCTAATTTGCAGAGAATAATTGGGATATTTTCATCCATCTTTCTTGGGTAATTTTCCTCTAGTGTCATGCAACACAAGTTTTTGAAGAAGTTATTGATTTCTATCAGTGGATGTAACACGTGCTGAGAGGGATGAAAGTCTCCATGAATACATGACAGTCATGACTCTTCAACCCTTGAATAGTATCATTTTGAACATTGACACATCTGGACAAGTTAGAAGAATATCCATCTGGCATTCTAAGCTCTTTTATCCACCACACACTATTCTTGCCTCATCTTTTGAGATGGTGTAGTTTGCTTTTGGTTTGAAGAATCGACCGTTAGCTTGCTCCTTCAACTCTAAGTTTTTTTGTGCACATATCAGAGGTAAATCTTTTCTTGCTTTGTCATTATCTTTTGTCTTACTAATAACATTCATAACTATGTTTAAGACGTTGTCAAAGAAATGTTTTTCTATGTGCATGACATTCAGGTTATGTCTTAGCAAGTTGTCTTTCCAATAGGGAAGATCCTAAAATATGCTTCTTTTAGTCCAATTATGCCATTCTCCAAACCCATCTATCCTATTCTTTTCGGATTCAGTGACTTTTGGATAGTCTTTCACTCTTCTCCAAACGTGTGATCCGGTCAACTTCGGCGAGGGCATATCCGTTTCAACTAGCCCTTTGCGAAATGTCTTTTTTTTCTTCTAAAGGGGTGATCAATAGGCAAGAACCGTCGATGACAGTCAAACCAACTACTTTTCCGACCATAACTCAATTGGAATGACTTCGTATGTTCCATGCAATGTGGACAAGCTAATCGACCATGCGTGCTTCAACCATATAACATGTCATATGCTGGAAAGTCATTAATAGTGCACATCAAAGTTGCCCTCATAAGGAAATTTTGCTTCCTTGAAACATCATACGTCCAAACACCATTCCATAGCTTCTTCAAATCATCAATCAGAGGCTCCAAATAAACATCAATCGTTGATTTGGGATTAGATGGACCTGGTATTATACACGTTAAAAACATGTAAGGCTTTGTCATGCACATCTCAAGAGGTAGATTGTATGGGGTAACTATCACCGACCAGCATGAATATGGTGATGCAGACGCCTGAATGTATGGGGTAAACCCATCAGAGCATAAACCAAGTCTCACGTTACGCGGTTCACTAGCAAAGGACGGATGTTTATGATTGAAGTGCTTCCAAGCTTCACCATCAGAAGGATGACGCAGAACTCCTTCAGTTTTGTTACCATCATGCCATGTCATGTATTGTGATGTTTGCATTGAAGTAAACATTCTTTGTAATCTTGGAATAATGGGCAAGTAGAACATTGACTTTAAGGGAATTGGTTTTTTTGCCTTTGTCTTGCATGCATTGTATGATATCGAGGAGAGCCACAAAACTTGCATTCAACCAACAATGCATCATTTTTGTCACTGTCATTGTCATGGAATAACATACATCCATTAACACAACAATCAATCTTCTTGGCTTCTAATCCCAACATTGAAACACATCTTTTGGCTTGATAACAATTTTTCGAAATACAATTGTTTGGTGGTGTCAAATCTAAAATCAATTTTTTATAGTGATCCACTGCTTGATTGGGAATGTTCCAATTAGATTTACTAGCCAAGAGTCTAATGGACACTGACAATTTTGACTCAGATGAACCTTCAAATACAGGTAGATTTGCCTCGGTCAGTAATTTGTAAAACCTCTGAGTGGTTTCATTTGCTATCGTTTGCTTCTTGTTCGTCATGTTGACTGATGGGTGTCGCCGCCCAATCAAATTAGATGTGCAATTAAAATGTAGTATAAACTAGGAAGTGACTCCTAGGTCGTCTCACAAGGACCAACTGCGGTTCATAATCAGGTCTAACACATAGTGGAGGGGTTTGAAAAGGTTTGTGAATGCAGATAAACAAAAACAAAATCATGACAATTCAATTAAATAAACTTGTGTGACTCACTTGAATTGAAATTGCTAAATCATAGATCGCATAAGCGGACATGAAATTACTAAATGGAAAATTATCATTGCAAGGGAATAAAAAGAAAAAGGCAACACTTTAACTAATAATTGAAAAACACATTAAAACTTGGAAACCCGTAGCTGTAATGTAAACTAAATGGAGTAAGCTGCAAAAGGTAAAGTAAGGAAAAAGACAACAATTGCATAAGTTGGAATTAAATTTTCTAATTTAAAAGAAACTCGCATAAGTTGAATATTGTTTGAAACGATGGCAGGTTCATGCATCCACCTCCTATCTATCGTCACTGTGCTACTTGCTTGAAGCAAAAAAAAATGATAAAGTAATTCATCCAAACCATAACCGTGTGCATCACAATTCAAGCAGCTGCGTCACTCAAAACCAATAAAAATAAATGCTTGCAGAAAAACGTAATAGCTAGCTCTATACAAGCTTCTGGACGCTACATTCTCTTCAAGACCATGACATTGTGCTAATAAAAATTAAAGCAGCACACCAAAAAGAAAATGGAAGCAGCATCCAACTAGAAAGTCTTATCCATTTTCAAATAAAAAGAAAAATGCTTCCATTTCCCCTCCTCCAATACGTTGCTGCTTAATCCTCTGCAAAACAAAAAGTGACGGCTGGCTTAGGAAGCAATCCCGAGACCTACCTATGCCCTCCTCCTCTCACGTCTCATGGGCCCATGTATTGATTTTTATTTTTCAGCTGGCCCGTGATGCACCAAATGTGCTGTTGCTGGATGTCATTTCTGCTGTGTGCACCTCTTTTTCATGTGCATGGATCGTGGTCTTTCTTAGGTTGTCCAAGCTGCATTGTTGCATGACCTTTTCATGGATGTTGCTGGGCCGTTTGACGTGAGATGGAAACTGCTGGGTGCTGCAGCATTTTTTTCCAAGTGTGGGCCGCGGACATTAGAAGTGTGTTGCAGCCAATTGTTGTTGATCCGTGTGCATGGATGCGTGAGATGTGGAACTGGTGGTATTAAGCTGGACCGAGACTTCAATGCAGCTGGACGTGTTTGGGTGAACTTCTGGACGCACCTCCTTCACGTGCCTCCGAAGAATAGATCACCGCTTCAGCCTTCTCCAATTGTCCAACTTGTTGCACCGTGAAGCACCTCTTGAACGTTGCTTGTTGCAGCTGTTGGGCCGTGAACTATAGGTGTGCACCTGCGTGAAGGCCTCAGCTCCCAAAATATATCCTGGACCGTGGCAGCTGCTCTTAATTGAATCAACCAAAAGCTTTTGAGATGGGCCGGATGCTCCTACTTTGCTGCATCACGTGCTGTCCTTGCTTTCAGCCCAAACGGATCAATTCTGCAGCGTGGATGTTGGAACGTGTGATTTCCTCAAGTACCGGACACTGCCCTTCATCTAAAACTGGATGGTGATGTTTTGGACGCTTGCTGCATGGTATAGGTCGTAATGTTTGTTTGAAACTCCTTCACGTGAATGTAGATGCTGCCCTTTTATGCTGGGCCGCACCTCCCATGCCTAAATGATTCAGCAGCTGGATGGTGTGTGTTGCAACTCTCCTAAAATGCTAGATGCACCTCCTATTTTCAATGTGCTGCAGCCTTTCCTTGTGCACCCCCAAATTCAACATGTTGCACCCTTTTCTCATAAGCCCAAAGGGTAAAATCTCCATAATGCCCTCCTTCTTGTGCACACTTCTTTTGAGAAGAGTCTTGAATCATGTGACAACCCTTCAAATGTTCAAAATTATGTTTCCAAAATTTTCCCTGAAAATAATAAAGCAAATAATTAGCTCAGAAAATTCAAATTAATTAAAATTCGAATTTCCGGTCAAATTAAGCACAATTAGCAGAAACGGGAAAATACCAGACATTTAAGCACAATTCCCTTATTAATTTCGGTAAATAAACTAAGTGAAATCAATAAAATATCGACTCATCATTGACGAAGAGCATTGTCAACCATCTCTTGCATATAGGCAAATTCATTTATCTCAGATGTATGTACAACAGTATTATGCAAGTCGATTTTCAACTCTATTGGAGATCGAAGGAATTTCTTCACCATGAAATGTCCAAACCGTGTAATTAGGCATGAACCCTTTTTGGTATAGGTGAACTTTAACGTTTTCATCTTTCAAAATCCTTGTACATTCGCACTTGATGCATGGGCATTGAATCCCTCCATCAAGAGCATAATATTGACATCGTCGAGCTGTCTCCACAAACTCTTCAACTCCGATGACAAAAGATTCCTTCAAACCTCTATAACAACGATCGTACATCCATGCACGATGGTTGAGAAAATGGGCCATGTTCTGTGACAAGCCAAACAAAGGTAAACTTAGTGAAATCAACAACACTCCATGTAACATAAGTAATAAACCTATTACTACTTAAGTCAAACATGGAAGGCAATTTGAATATTACAGTCATAAGCATACAATAAGTGTATACAAAGAGAAGTCCTAAGTATTGAAATACATTACACATCCTAAGGGGTTGTGTATTAAATTTGGGGGAGAGAACTTATTATTACTGAAGTTCTCTTTTGTAGAGTACTTCCACATATTTTGTAGGTTCTAAGTGTTTAAGGTACTTTTACCCTTCTCATTCCATTGAGAATGTGTGTAGTACCATAAGACTTTAAATGACTACTTAACTTAATCAAGTTGTAGCCTAATAAATGAACATACAATATACAGGAACATGCAATATATACATCAACATACAATATCACAAACTTTACAATATCTCAGCATTCATGCCAATACAAAAGAGCAAGGTGGCAGCCAACCAAACAGTAACATGTACAACAATATAATAATGCAACATGGTTTTATAAAAAAGAAGAGACAATTCATACATGCTGAAATTACTCAAACTATGAAATTTATAAAACAAATTCAATACTAACCTCTTTAGTAGACTTTATTTGGTGGGCTGCAGGTTTGATAACAAATTTCTGCAAGGAAATAAAATTGCAAGATGTTCAACCATGGTCTAAATGCCAAACAGAAGAAATGGAAAAATTGAACGCAAACAAAGAGCCAAAAGTTGGTGATTTGAGATTCAAAATTACACAACAACAGCTCTAGATCAAAACTAACCACTACAACAACTTTGTTTGATGAATTGAAACATTTGGAAACTCAAATTTTACTCAAAACCGTATTGCTACTCAAAATCCCCTTTCTACTTCCCAAAATTGACTAAAAATTGGAGGTTTTGGAAGTGATTTTGTGCCTAAGCCATTTTGACATTTTGCTAATCATTTCAACAATTTTAATTCATCAAAACACACTTTTTTCAACTCTAATTAGGCACAAAACAGAACTGCAACTCAGATTCACTTTGCAAGTTCCAAAAATGGCTCAAATATGATGGTTTAACATACTAAATTGGATACAGGTCATTCTAACATCATATGAATGGTTCTAACAGCTTTAATACATCAATTTGCACTTATTTAAACTACCAAACATCACAGAATTACAACAGAACGAAAAATGACGTGTAATGACTCAATTTTACTACACTTTTTAAGGTTTAAAGTAGTATCATTTTGAGTTTTAGGGAATTCTTTGCTTTTCACCACTTTCCTACCTTTATTAGACTAAGTTAGACTTGTTAGGATGTTTACATACTTTAGGATAAGTCTACATTAGGTGAATTGACAAATTCTCACCTTAAAAGTTCACTTTTTAGGTACTTAAAACTCAAACTTTGAGTTTTAACTTTTTCTTTGCTTTTCACCACTTTCCTACCTTTATTAGACTAAGTTAAACTTGTTAGGATGTTTACATACCTTAGAATAAGTCTACATTAGGTGAATTCACAAATTCTCACCTTAAAAGTTCACTTTTTAGGTACTTAAAACTTAAACTTTGAGTTTTAGCTTATTCTTTGCTTTTCACCACTTTCCTACCTTTATTAGACTAAGTTAGACTTGTTAGGATGTTTACATACCTTAGAATAAGTCTACATTAGGTGAATTGACAAATTCTCACCTTAAACTCAGTTTTGGTGTTGTGATAAAGTGATTTTTATGAGTTTTTGGCCATAGCAAACTGAAATTTNGAATTCTACCATTTCTATGTTGTGTGACAGTTTTAGCAAGTCTAAAATGATGTTTAAAAGTTGCTAGGAGAGTTCATTTGGTGATATAATTGTCTAAGGGCAGAATAGTACACTAAACCATCAATTTTGAGTCAAAATTGGGTTGTGGCGAGGTGTTTTTGAGTCTAATTCGAGTTTAACTCTACCAGATGCTTTTTTCCAGCTTAGTATTGTGTACTTAGACATTCTAGAGTCACTTTTCACATTGCCTAGTCCATTGAATTCTTTAAACTCAGTTTTGGTGTTGTGATGGATTGATTTTTATGAGTTTTTGGCCATAGCAAACTGAGATTTCGAATTCTACCATTTCTATGTTGTGTGACAGTTTTAGCAAGTCTAAAATGATGTTTAAAAGTTGCTAGGAGATTTCATTTGGTGATATAATTGTCTTGTGCAGAATAGTACACTAAACCATCAATTTTGAGTCAAAATTGGGTTGTGGCAAGGTGTTTTTCGGATTCTGTGTGCTTCTCTGGTTTTGGAACGTTTGAATAAGTGTAATTGATCATTACAAACTTGTCAGCACTGTTTAAAGGGTCATTCTCCATCCTTGTGCACAAAAATAGTTTCAGCCATAAAATTTTTGCTACATTTCCAACTTAACTAGTGAAATTTTGCATTGGACGTTTTCTGGCTTATTTCATTGGTTGAAAACTTTCCATTTGATGATATAAATATGTTAGAAGTGCCATATGAACAACTGAGTCCCTGATGTTCATTTTCACTACTACAATTCCATTTTAGACCTGTTTTGGTGACATTTTTCACTAAAATTACTGCATAATTGGCAACTACTACACTGATTTTGAGATTTGATGATTTTCTGTCCATTTTCCATGGTCCAACAAGTGTATTTGGTCAATTAAAGTTTGCTTATACTGTTCATATGGTCAAAGTCTGCAGCTAGCCGAGAAACATACACTAAACCACTTCATTTTAGTGCATTTTAGGAGCTAGACCAGTGAAATATGAAAGTTTGGTGAAAGTTAGCAAAACCAAGGAGAGATTGAGATACTTGACAGGTTTCATGAAAATGGCATTGCATGGATGTGTGTGTGTCCTACTACTTTACACATTAAGGGGGAGGTGAGAAGGTTGGTTTTAGTGAAATTAAAATGGAAGAAGAAGAAAAGGAGACAAGGAGAGAAGTTAGTGTTGAAGTAGAGAATGATAAGGGAAGCATGCAGGGCTGCATGGGGAGGGGAAAAGGTTTACGTGTTTGGGATCCAATTTTTGAGAAAAGGAAGAAAGAAGGAAGATGGATTACTTTTTTGTGGTATATTTTAATTGCTTCAATATTGTAGCATGTGTGAGGCACTTACATAGTAATCTACCTAATCACATGCCTCATAACAAAATAAAACTACATGGGGTGAGAGTAAACAGATTAAACTGTTACTAATAGAGATTACATAAATGATTGGCAGAAGTTGAAATTGTGAAGCATTGAAATGTGTGTTGAATGATGAGTGTAGATTCAGAAGCTGAGGTTGACTTGGTGCCTCTTTTTGCTCACAATCTTATGGGCTCCCTCTGACCCTGACTCTCTGAATATGTGTTGGTGGATGCATTTACTATATTGGAATATCAATGGAATGACTCTTCCGATGTGGGAGTATCACATGTCATCCAACTTAAAGGTTGCCCCCAAGATATGTGCTTAATCTAATTGCAAATCCTACTTTCCTAGTAAATCTACTACAACAAACCAATTTCCTTTGTTTTCGAAATTCAGATTTCAAAATCCTAAAAAGCATTGTACAACAACTAAGTTTTTCTTCCAATGAAATGATCAAGCAAAATAGGAAAATGATTCCCTCAATGAAAGTGATGCATTTCACATTTTTTGACGATCATGCTTTCAAAGTGCTTTTATTTGTTTATCTAGAATTGCTTTGACACAGATGGTGTTGCTAAAGAAGTAAAAGAAAGAAAAAAAGGTAGCTGAAAAGGATTAATTAAAGTAAGGTAAACGAAAAGGATTAGATTTGCATAGTGATATACAACTAAGTTGTTATGGATTTAAGGCACAAAAGGCTTGACCATTGATGTTTGTCTAGATTTTAAAAACTGATAAGTTGTGTGTGTCGGGTCATAGGGTAGCCAAATCAGTACCCAGTGCTAGCAAATGGTGTTGGCTCAAAACCTGATGGAGTTGAGGAGCATGGATAATAATAATCATCAGTGGGCAGGGAATCAATGTGTTGCAAGAGAAGCAATGAACCATCCATTTTGTCCCACTTACATGAACCCTATATCTCCTCAAAGCTCTCTTGAGTCAATTGATCACAGTAGCATGAACGATGGAATGAGCATGCAAGATATATAAAGCACAGAGGAAAGAGCATACAAGAACAATGAGTTGGGTGAGCTGCAAGAACTGGTGCTCAGAATGATGAGGAACTAATTATGACTAGGTTTAGCCTTTTCATTTTCATAGAAGGATGTTCCTTGATGTTGAGGGGACATGGTCTTTTGCAAGTGTTGTATATATAATGAGAGTCTTATCAAGAAAATTGGCCATAACTGATAAGCCTAAAGTTTAAACTATGCATTAGGCTTTTTCTGTTTGTGGTTATGTACACCAAATATAATTTACTCACTTCATTATAATCACATCAACAACGAAACAGAGACCAAAGTATGAACTTTTCCTAACATTCAATTAACTTTACAATCCAATCAACATCAACATACTCATCTATGGAAGCAAACCCAATCATACAAACCACATAATAGGCACTAACAACCGGACAATGGACTAACCGTTCTAAGAAGAAGAAGGCTTAATGGTCGAAGCCCCGCGATGCACGAACCCTACACTGCTGTCAATGCACCAGGAAGCCCCTTGTCACGGTACTCCCTCCTCCTCGAAGACCTCCTGACACAGCAACAACAATAGGGTAATGCAGTCCTTCGCCAAGTCGAATCCCTACTCACGCCGCGACACCACCCTCGCATTCCACGATATCACCCCCTCACGCCTTCACACAACCTGAAGACGAGGAATGCAAGAACCACCTCAACGTTGACTTTGGTTGCCTTCGAAGAAGGAATGCTGAGAAACACACAACGATTGAAGAAAATTTTCACAAAAATGGGGAAGGGTGGAATGAAGGAGAATGGTTGGGTGACAAAGGAAGAGTAACAGGAGGAAGAGTAAGGGGAAGAAGGGGAAAGCTTTCGCGAAAACTAAGTTTTGGCAGAATGGGAAACTGAAATCCCAAATTGTTATTTCATTAAGTCTAACCAACGGTCATATACTTTCGGTAAAGTCACTATGCCAATACAGATGGCCAAAAGCCATCGGTAATCTACACATAACATGACTGTCGGAACATCCTTCGGTAACTCATATTTACCGAAGGCTTAGAGGCCGTCGGAAATAATCCTTCAGTAATTTATTGTTTTCTTGTTACCATCTCATTCGGGAAAAGCTTCAAGAAGGCATTGCCAAGCTCCTTCTTATACATACTACACTACAACTTGTTGATATCCTGACCAAGCCTCTTCCTCCTTCCACCTTTCACAACATCAACTCCAAGCTTGACACCATCAACATCTATGTCAAGCTCGAGGGGGGTTGTCAGAATACAATAAATGACTAACTGTTTTTAGTTCTTTTAATTCCTTTAGTTACTTTTGTTTAGTTCTGTTTCTCTCCTCTTCTATATATTTACTCCTCTACCCTTTTGTAAAGATAAGATACAGATACACATAAGCAATAATACACTTTACTTTTCTCATGGTGATTTCTCTCTGTTTTCGGTGCTTTCTCTCTGTCTTCAGTGCTTTCTCTTTGTCTTCTCTCTCTTTTTTCCCTGTAAGTTTGCCTTTCCTTGTGTTATAATGTTGGTGAATGTACATGTGCTCTAATTGTAGATTTTCTCTTGATCATAAAGTATTCAAAATGATTACAGAACAAAACATTTGAATGATGTATTATAATTTGCTTATAAATATAAATATTTTTCAAGTATAAACATAAATGTATTATATTTTAATTTATGAATATAATATTCCTTACACTTGTAATAAGAAAGACATGTTGATCTTATCGGAATTTTGAATTAGTTAGAAAGGGACTCATTGTAGTTAAGATAAGAGATCCATTTGTAAAAGACTCTTTGACCCTAAAGTCACTAAGAGAGTTAT
>NC_028355.1:9665622-9693729 GCF_000741045.1 Vigna radiata var. radiata
AATAATAATAATAATAATAATAATAATAATAATAATAATAATAATAATAATAATAATAATAATAATAATAATAATAATAATAATAATAATAATAATATCAAACTATCAATATTAATTATAATATATGGATATGGTCAAAATAGATGTAAGTTCAGACTCCCCATAACGAAGAGACTTAAAGGATCATGTTTTTTTTAATATAACTATTAAGTGGATAGGAATACATGTTAAATATATTTTTAATTTTTTTGAGACTTTTACTTTCTGTTTTTAATTCAAAATTTATATTTTTGAATTTATTTTAAAATTAAATATGATTTTAGTTTTTAAAATTGGTAAATTATTTATTTTGATTTATTTTTTGATTTTGTGAAATATTATTTTTACTTTGCCTTAATTAAGTCTTGAAATTATATAAATTTGAATATTTTAGTTGAGTTTCCATTAAAATTTTGTGATTTATAAAAAATGTTTATATTTTTTAATTGAGTTAAATATGTTTAACTTTTTTTTGTTAACTTTATCACATTATCTTGTTCATCACCTTATTTAGTTATCCTAAGATAATATTTTATAATTATTACTTATGTCACAATTTTCATTATCAATTTCTACCTACTATATTTTTTCTTTTTTATTTTCAGGAGTAATTTTAGAAAAATTTATCTTATTGATTTAATTATGTGAAATTATTATTAAAAGTTTAATAACTTTTGGTGTTACTTATATAGACTATATTTATTATTGAACATATTTAATATAATTTAAATTAAATAAATAAATTATCCTTAATCATATTTTTATGGATTTATGGGTAAATGCTATTTATGGATGTACAATTTTAATTTTTGTTACATTTATTTTAGTTTAATTAAATTTATTACTATTTGTTATTTTACTTTAATTATATTGATTACTACTTACTCTCTTCTATTTATAATACAACATATCTTTGTGAGGAATCAATATAACTATCTATATTGTCTTTTAAAACATGGTTGTCCACAAGGTTTATATATATTCTTTGTTACACGTGATTGATTTGAGGATTGTTGTATTTTGAGAAAGAAACACATATTATTTTATTTTGTCATGTGTATTGTGGACGTTTTCTCTTTAAAGATAGGTAATGTTTCAACTTAGATAATCTTTTTTCATTTATCATTTTATCTTATATTTTTTGCCACACCCGATTGATTTGATGAGTTATTGTAACTTGAGAGAGAAACACATATTATTTTATTTTGCCATGTGTATCTTGGACATTTTCTCTTTAAGGACGTATAATGTTTCAACCTAGATAATCTTTTTTTCATTTATCATTTTATCCTATGTTTATTGATTGTTTGAGTTTATGAATCTTCTTTAATTCATATATTTGTTTTAGTATTATTATTATTATTTTAACATTTTTAGAGAGAACTTTTTTTAGCTTATTCTTTATTTTCCTTTTATTTCAAAAGTGATAGAAAATATTATATAATATGTTTCTCATGGTACATTTTAAGTGTTTTGTGCCCTTGAATTGGAATATGGATTTGCTGAATTATGTAGATATTCTTGTGAAAAATAATTGAATTTAAAAGGATGTGAAATTAAAAGAAATTGTTGTACCTGGTCAAATGTTTATGGTTTTATGATTTCAAAATTCTTCTTTATTTGTTTGTCCTCAAAATTTAAAACATAAGCCTAAAAAGTATGTTATGATTTCAAAATTCTTCTTTATGATTTGTTTGTCCTCAAAATTTAAAATATAAGCCTAAAACAATATGTAGGTTTAAACTTTATATTTTGTTTGTCATGTAATTAATAAAAAAAATCCTAGAAAGATTGTGATAAAATTGTTCATGAGTAATGGAAGATTGGTTATTTATTTGAGGTGAGTGAAAATTGTAACAATATTATGAAATCTAAAGAGGTTACTTTAAAGGATAAATTGACTAAAATTGTTTGTGATATTTTTATACTATTGTGCCTTTTAGTGATAATATTACTTTTGATGCTTCTAGTTATGACATTCATAATGTGAAATTTCACAATCTACCATGGAAGCAAAGATTCTTGCTTTAAATATTATTATTGTTGACACAATTTCCTAAAAGAAAATCTATATGATTTTGTATTATTAAATAAGCTTATTCCTCATATTTCAATATAGTGACAATCCAAGTTTTTATATCTAAAAGTTTCTAATAAAATGTTAACTAAAAAAAGGAAGGGACATGAAAATGAGAGACAAATCTATTATAAACTTAATTGTCGATGATATATTTCTCTTAACTTTGTAAAGTAAAAAGGAAATAATATGGATCGCTTTAACAAAGGTTGACGCATCAAACAAGTACTTGAGTAGCTGAGAAGAATGAGAATAAAGCTCATACATTAGGTGCAAGAATGGACATTCATCTTCACATGAATGAATAATCAATTATTGTTGTCTGAAAATCATTTTGGCATAAATCCTTTTAATAATCTATTATCAGGTGTGATAATCAATTATCTCCTTAAAAAAAAAACTTAAAAATTTAGTTTTTGGTTAGGGCATCTTGTATGCATATTGATTTCTTTTATTTTATCTTATTTTTCTTATGGATGAAAATTGATATGGTAATGTAATGTTTGTTTAGTAATATCAATGGGAAAGTTTATGAGATTTTATGTATGAAGTTATGTGTGTATTTGAAGTATGGTTGAAAAGAGTTTCAAAGGTGGAACTTCTCAGTGGTGGTTTCAAGTATTGTAAGTATGAATATGGGAAGCCCAGTCTTGGAGTTCCTCCTGATATTCTAATGGTCACCCATTCTCAAGTAAAGAGGGGTGAGGCACATCTTTAGAATAGTGGGAGGTCTTAGTCTAGGGGTTTTACCTTGGCCTAAGGTGAGTGATAACAGACCATTCTTGTGTGGTAGCTTGGGGTGGGTCAGTTGTTTCATGACAACAAGTGCACAAACTGTCATAGCTCGATATTCATATTAATCCAAATAGTCAAATCAAAGGGTGTCATGCATAAAAATGTTTGGTTGATTTGATGTGAGATATGTATCATACAGTAAAATGTTTAATATATTTTTGATGTATTATGAAAATGTTTTGTATTACTAGCTTGTCTTTGTTTGTTTGTGTTTTCTCTTTTGCGATGATTACTTTAAATGATATGAACTTAGAGAGGACGTCTTTCTTATCATCTAGTGTGAGGTTGAGAATGTAACAACACAGATGGAGTTTTGTTCTCCAAATGTAAGATTTTCTTCATGGATAGTCTATAGTTTTTAGTAAGTTAACATCTATATGTAATATTTTACTTTGGTAATTTTATTCTATTAAAATTGGATGTGACATAAATAATTCTAGTAATTTTATAATTAAAAAATAGTTAAATTTATAAAAATAGTCAAATTAGAAAAATGATTAAATTTTAAAAATACAATTACTTAAAAGATAAAATTAATAAAATAATTATTTTAGTTTTAAAAAAAATTATTTAAATGGTAAAATTAGAAAATAAATGTACACATAAAGAGATTTCTTTTATATATAATTATAGATATATAATTCTTTATATATAAGTACAGGAGAAAGCACCTCTGTGCATGTGTATCTATTATTTTTATTGTGACAAAATTTATTAGATTATAAAATAATTTTTATTAAAAATAATTATAAAATTAAATAATTTGTTTAAAAATTTTGTTATATAAATAATTTTTTATCATAAATAATTATTTAAATTTCAAAAGTAGTTATTAAATATACAAACTAAAAAAAATCTTTTATTACAAATAATTATTTGAATTAAAAAAATTACTAAAATATAAAATTAAAAAATGGGAATAAAAAGAATCCTTTTTATATAATATAATATATGTATATAGGAATATATATATATATATATATATATATATATATATATATATATATATATATATATTATTATATTATTTCTACTTCTCCTCATCACCTTTCAAGGATTTCCAGTCCATTCACAACTAGAATATCCTTTGGGAACCTTCTTATAAATTTCATAATATTAAAGAAACGGGCACTACTTTTCCCCTAGACAATTTAATACTTGTTACTCAAGGCACGGTTAAACTTATACTTTTATATTAATTTTAAAAAATATTAAATTTCAGTAAAATATATAAAAAACAAAATATTAAGATATTTTATTTAAGTATTTTTTACTATAAATAATTAATTTAGTTTTAAAAATATTTAAATTTAAATAAATAATTATTTAAAAGAATAAAATGATAAAATAATTATTTTAATTAAAAAAATTACTTAAAATAAAACCAAAAAAATTAATTGAATTTAATTAATAATTATTTAAAGGATAAAAATAATAAAATAGTTTTTTTAATTTAAAAAAAAAAACTTACCAGTAAAATTAGAAAAAAATATTACATATATAAAAGAAAATTTTTGTCTAAAATTATGTAGATTTCTTGAAAAGAAAATCTCAAAACGTACTTTTGGTTTGTTAAAAAATTTAACTTTACGTTTCAATATCTATTTCAATGACTCGTGTTCACGTTGCTTATTGTTTTGACACGTTAGAGACGCGTGGCAGTTTATGATCAAACCAAACCAATCTAACAAACAACTAAGTATGTTTCCATGCGTCTTGTTTTTCCACATCCCTCTGTTTCCTATTAAACTAAAAACTAACTCAAAAGAACCAGAAACTACTCTGTTTGTGTAGTGAGTTTTGACAGTGATTGTCAGTTTCTCCTAAAATTGAAGTAATTTCACACAAACACACTTGTAATTAACAAACCAACCATGAAAATATATCATGTTCCTTCTCTGCAAGACAATAATTCCTTCTTGTAAGTCTATGCATGTTGTTCCCTGCATGCAATTCTACACAGATTTAACATATTCTTGTTATTCATGCTTATTATTGTTTGGTTTTGCACTTCTGTAGAATCGTTGACGAGAGTACAAAAGAAGGTGCCGTGGTGGACCCTATAGAGCCTGAGAAGGTCCTAGAAGCTGCCAATTCCCATGGGGTCAATCTGAAGCTCGTTCTCACCACGCATCATCATGGGTGCTAACTAATTTCTACTCTCCATTGCCATAGTTTTATTTTGGTTGAATTCGTATTCTAGAACTCAGAGAGTGGAATTATTCATTTATTGTTTGAAATCTCAGTACTTGCATTTGTATTTCAGTTTTTTTTTATATGATGCTGACTCTTGAGATGAACATGAATCTGTTTATAAATTTCGTTTGATTGTGGCAGCATGCATGCAGGTGGAAATGAAAAGATAAAGCAATTGGTGGCAGGAATTAGAGTCTATGGTGGTTCGATTGATAACGTCAAGGGTTGCACTGATAAGGTTGAAAATGAAGATAGGATATCCCTGGGAGCTGATATTAATATATTGTCTCTGCACACACCATGGTAGGTCCAATTATACTTGTCAATTCACCTACCAAAATATGGAAAGTTTGAATTTACTTACCACCCTGCATTTCTAAAATATTAATTAGGACTCTAATTTTGTACTAAATGAGTGCCTTGTTAATTCAACTTTTGTAAGTACAAATAAACTCTAATTTATTTCCCTCTCTGTTGTTAACGTTAACCGTTTGGTGACCTGGTTAGCCACACCAAAGGTCACATAAGCTATTATGTCACCGGCAAAGAGGGGGAGCAACCGGCTGTTTTTACTGGAGATACACTGGTAAGCTCACTCACTAATAAATTTTAGCCTTTTCATATAAGCCATGGGAAGTGTGTATGTACATGAATTATGAAGAAATTGATTTATTTTATGCAGTTTATTGCTGGTTGCGGGAAATTTTTTGAAGGAACAGCAGAAGAGATGCATGAGTCACTCTCTGTAACATTAGCTTCGTTACCAAAGCAAACCCGAGTTTACTGTGGACACGAGGTAACATAGTACCTAAAACTCTCTCTCTCTCTTAGTATCATGCATGTTTTTTCCTTTATGATTTGCATGTGATCATGTGATCATATTTTGGATGTGCATCAACCCAACCAAGGAATGGTTGGTTGTAAAATTTATTGCTGCTGATTATTCTCATTATCATTTGGACGCGTGCCATTTTTCTATACTTTGTTTAAAGTTTAGGCTCATATTTGCACTTTGGGATGCATTTTTCCATATTCATTTGCAATAGAGAAGAAAAGTATAATAAGGTTTCCTATATATAAACTAAAATTAATTTATACCAGATACCAGATCTATGGAACAAAATTAGGGGTGAAGTGTAATTTAATTTCCAGAAGACTTTGATTTCTTGTTAAGAGTTAGTTTTATTTTTCTTCTGGAGTCCTTAGCATGAAAATCCATATCCTAAAGGTCAAATTAATAGCCAGCCTCCATACTATATACTTTGGAAAAAAAGTGGGTTTTCTTTTATACTATTTCAGTTTTATTATAATAACATTATAATAATAAATTAATATTAAAAATACTCAGATTATTTCTATATTAATAAACTTGTCATAATTAATAATATATGCTATTTCTAATATTAATAGTAATAACTATAACTAATATTATATATATTTTGATCAAATGAAAAATATGGATTCAATAATATTATAATTAACTTAGGTCATATGTTTGTAAGTATTCTAACATTTTAACTTATACACTAGATTAAATAAATAAACAATAAGGAATATGAAAATAAAAAAAGACAAAGAGAATAATTTCAACAAAACCACATGCCAAGTGATTTGTACCTCAAATCTATTTCCACAACACAAATAAATATGCTTTTCAGTATCCAACACAATTAAGGATAACGGGACATCACAATTAAGGATGATAATGGAATGGGATGAGAATAAGTTTTGTTATCATTTAGAAAAAAATTATCTTTAAGAATGAAATTTATGTCTTATTTTATTTTTATCAACAGATAAACACTAATACTCATATATGTCATTTTATTATTCAATATTAAATAACTAATTTTTATAAAATAATAATGAAAATTAAAAAAATTATATTTAATATAGAATATCTAAAAAAAGTTATAATTATATATATATATATATATATATATATTCATATATGCATATAATGCGAGATTATTTTTTCAAAATGAAAGACAATGCCATATAGATGAGTTTATTTTCTTACACAACCTATTTTTCAAAATAACATATAAATATGGATGGAAAATATGGAAATATCAACCAAAATTAGTGGTTCTTTTCTACCAAATTCATTATGTAGACAATGATGGTGAGCTTTGCAATATATCAGAGAATCATTTATACCAAATTTTGATACGAAATTATAACTATCTAGATATTCAATGTAAGTTGTACAATATCCTTATTATTTGAAGAAGTGGGTTGTGTGCATTAATTAATTGTTGTAAATAACTCTTGGTTAGGTTTACTACATAAGACGAGTTTGAATTGGTTGTGTTTGTAGTACGCAGTGAAGAACTTGCAATTTGCTATGACAATCGAGCCAGATAATTTGAGGATACAACAGAAACTAACATGGGCTAAGAATCAGAACCAAGCTGGCCAACCCACAACTCCCTCCACCATTGAGGAAGAAATGGAAACCAACCCATTTATGAGGGTTCACCTACCTAAGATTCAGGTTTATCCCCACCCGACGTGTCATTCATTTTCATTTCTCTGTCCAAACTATGACAAATAATGCAAAAATCTTTGCAGGAGAAAGTAGGTTGCAAGTCTCCAATTGAAGCTTTGAGAGAGTTAAGGAAGCTGAAAGACAAGTGGATGATGGGGTATCTATAGTAATATGTGTTGGTGAAAACTGAAAAAGAGATACGAGATAGTTGTCATGTTTGCACAATGTATGTTACGTTGGTTAGTCTAATGCTAAGATGTTCCATTTCATTCATGTTATATACTTGTCAACTTGAAAAATATTCTTCCTCTCTCTCTCTCTCTCTCCCCATGTAACTTTCAACCGCTAAATCTTAATTAAAAAAAGCATACAAATACTAGGAAGATTCGCTTCTATCTGTGGTGTCAGAGAAAATAATGGCCTGCTTTTTACCGATGTGTTTTGTTGCAAGCCAACTTTTTTATTTTCTTTTCGTTTTGGTTCCTGCGCTGATTGCGGGTCTCGTTTTTCTTACGTTTGGCGTAAGCGTGGCGCAGACTTGTCACAGCTTCTCACTTTGTTACTTCGTGTTCGAAATCATTAAAGGAACACTTAAGAATCATAGTAAATTAAGACTTAAGAGACAAAAAACAGTACTTGTATTGATAATTTGATAGGTGTCATTGAAAGCGTGGTTGAAGCTGTAAATATATTGATTACGAATTGTTTTAGTTAGCGTTAATGCTTTTAGACTTGACACTAAACAGTGGTGGATTAGTCAATTATATGTGTTTTTCATGTTTAAGGATGTACGGATCGTGGTGTGAGTCTGATTAAAGTCGAATAGTTTCAAATTCTTCATCCATCACACTCAATAAACAAAAAATAAATATGACAGAAGCATTTATTGGAACTTTTTAAGTTCTGAAGCGATTTTAAGACTACATATTTAAATACGAATAATGTTTTCTTCGCTTAAAATGAAGATCTGGAATTAATATTTTTGGCACTTAAATTGTAAATTTCAATTTTTTTTAAGGTAAAAAAATGCAAATGAGGTATTTTTGAAAAGAAAAAAAACATATCTTTACAAACAGATAAGATTTCTACCATAATAATTTGTAAAAAATGGTGGAATTAGAAAAAAGAACGTTTAAATTTAATTACCAAGAGAATTTGACTTGTTACCAACTAGAATTTGTTGGAATTGGAATCATTACCAATAATTTAGCGGAGTAAGAAGTTAATAACGATAAAAGGAGGAAAAAAAAAGAGAAAGAGGTGACGGGATCCGTTGGAAGGGAAGGTGGAAGGAAAGAAAAGTATAACAATAATAATAATATCCAATGAAACGCGTTGGTTCATTTATCATGATTGGCTCATCGATGTCAACCTCTCACACACGCTCCGACACAGTCACATACAAAATTAATCGAAAGAGAAGGTTTCAGCTTCGTGACCTTGACTTTTCTCCTCTCTCCCTTTTCTGTTTGCGCTATGCATCATCGCATCGCATCGCAGGATCTGCGTTCGCATTAAACCCTCTATGGCCATGTTCATCTTCACTTTAATCTTCTTCTACGTATCTTGCTTTTCTTCCTTCGTCAAACTTCATCTCTTCGCTCGCTCCCGATAATCTAATCCAGACACCCTCTGAAACGCAAAACGAATGTTGTTGTGAATTCTTATAGGTCAGTACCGTACGGAAAAAGGAATATAAGGTAGTTCAGGTTAGGGTTTCGAAGAGATGGAATCGTCACCGTCGTCTTCGTCTTCGTCCTCGTTGTCGTCGTCTTCTGGAAGCGATGCCGGCGGTGGTGGCGCTGTCACGTGGTTCGGGATGAGTTTCCCGTTCCGTTCCCCGCTTTCTCTCGTGATGGATTACTGCACGCGCGAGGATTCCGCGGAGCCCGTGATTATCATTCCCCGGACGCGCCCGCGGTTTCAGGCGCCGACTGAATCTTCTGCTTCTGTTTCGGCCTCTGACTCTGGCGATAATGCGTGCGGCGGGGCTGAGGAGGTTGCGATACGCATCATTGGGGCCGGCGAGCAAGAGAGCGGTTCTTCGCCGTCGTCATCGAGGAGCCGCGCTGGGGAACAGGGATGTGAGGAGGCGGCGGTGGTTGGGAGGAGCGGGATGCTATCGTCGGAGGCTCGCCGGCGAATGGCTGAGGAGAGGGTGCCGTTGGTGTCTTTGGATGATGAGATTGGTGGCGGTAGGGATTCTTCTTCGTCTTCCTCTACCTACCAGAGGTATGATATTCAGCAGGTTGCGAAGTGGATTGAACAGATTCTTCCGTTCTCCCTCTTGCTCTTGATTGTTTTCATCCGCCAGCATTTGCAAGGTACTGCTTCTTTCTGGTGTGTAGTTTGGTCTCTCAAGCTGGTTTTTCTGTTTTAATGCCAACTACGTGATCAAGCCGTTGGATTATATTATTTCTAATTTGTTGTATGTGCTAGAGTTTGAGGATGTCAGTGAAGCAAGTTATCTTGCTCAGATATTAGAGAGACTGTATATGCTTGACTTGTTGGCCTGACTATGATATGATTTGTTTGGGGTATGCTCCTTTTGCATTGTGCTCTTGATATTGATAATTGTGTTTCAACATATCTTGGCTTTTCTGCGCCTTGTATTTGAAGGCCTGTCTTGGTTTTCTCGTGATGTGCTTGGTGGAATAATGGTTGGTCAGAGAAATGTTGCTTGCTGTTTTGAGGGACGGAAGCTGTGAAAATTGTATCAACTGATATACGTGCTACGTATTTGGTTATATTAATTTTTGGTGGTTATTTCTTGATAAATGTTTACTATTAGTTCAAACTAGGATAAAGCAAGCGTGGGCTGCTGTGTGGCTTTCAGCACACTGTGTACTAGCCTAGGAAAGAGGTAGAGTGAAATAAAAGGTTACCTGAAACAATTGCTGAGGATCATGTAGGAATGTGTTTGTAGCTTTCTTTCGTTTACTGTTATATTACTCGGAGGTGCTTCTCCTTTGTAAGGAAATTGGAATTTCCTAGTCATTAGAGATGTAAAGATGAATTTGTAGAGTTAATTCGAGATTATGTTGATTCCTCTTGTTTCTTTAATGGTTCTTAGTTGATTATATCAAAACTTTATTGTTGAAGAACACTGTGCTGCTTGCTTTTTTTATCTTCGCTGTGACCACGAGTCCATGATTGATTCTTATCTTCTTTGCAATCTCTTATCTCTTCTAATTAGGGAAAGAAGAATTGTGGTTTTTTTATATAGTTGATTGGTTCTACTGTATTGAGTGGCAGTAAACTGCCTCTCACATACAGTTTCAGTTTATTTTGGTGTTTTACTTGAGTTGACTCTTTTGACATAACCATGTTATATTCATTTATGGGAACATGCAGGTTTCTTTGTCACAATTTGTATATCAGCTGTGATGTTCAAGTCAAATGAAATTGTTAAAAAGCAGACTGCCTTGAAGGTGATATACCCAGATTTTTGTAATTTCTTTTAAATTTCCATTTCCCAAATGAAATACTTACGTGTAAAATCCTATCCTCTTGTTGCAAGAGGAAAATAAAATAAAGAGTCTCGATTCATGTTCATTTCTGCAGGGAGATCGGAAAGTCTCTGTTCTTCTTGGTATCTCTTTTGCCTTTATGCTGCATGTTATATGCATTTACTGGTGGTATCGAAATGATGATCTTTTATACCCACTGGCTATGCTTCCCCCAAAGACAAGTCCACCTTTCTGGCATACAATATTCATCATTTTGGTTAACGGTACGTTTTAGTTCTTTTTACGCGTGGTTGTTACATTGTTTTTATGTTCTATTTTCGCTAGATATTTTTATTTCTCTATTGGACAGAGACATGAAATGTACATTGATAGCACGTGTTTGGCAAAAATCTTAGCAATTTGTTTTGATTGTTGATGCTTGATTAATATGTAAGAGACTTGGAAGTTTTAATACAACAGTAGGGTTATTTACTTGATTAATAATGATGAAATTAAAGACTTCCTTTTCTCTTTGTTCCTATGCTTCATAACTCATTTCTATTTTGAAATATACTGTTTTTCTTTTTCAAAATATATCCTGGTTGTGGAAGGACGGGAATACAATAAAAGGGTTCTTCACATTAATCAGTGGCTCCGGGCCAAAATTGAATAAAACTGGTTTCAAGATAAATTTTATTTGTTTGTTGCCAATGGGGGTTTCCTACCCGGTCAACCTTTTCCTTGGTGGGTGGTCTAATCTTATTGAAAATCTTTGTTGAGGTTGGTGGTTTTTCACTTCTCCTTGGCCTTAGATTGGGGAGAGCCTTCATCACCCTAAACTTTTATCAACAAAAAAAGATGACCGTCCTTTTCTGGTTTTTCCTCTTTGGCATAGAGACAAAGTCTCCCTTTTTGTACTTATGTACAGTCATTGCTTGATCATATCAGTACATTCCTTGGGAAGGAGGGGGTGGGGGCAGTGTTAATCCAATATGCCATAGTGAAGCCAATTTTGATCTCCGAATATTTATACCCACTCATTTCAGGCCTCTTTAATGGGTTCAGATTCTTTGAGCTTATTTTATCACATATAAGTAATTAATCTTAGAAAACTTTCTTACAATCCTTCTATATGCTCCACTTAGCTTATTTCAACGAGCTTTCTTGGTGAAGGTTATAAAAATAAGCTTATTGAATTTAGTGTTTGTGAATAAGCTCTCATGTGTTAGATAGAATATGTTTAACTAAACACTTTACACAACGTACCTTTAGACGAGCTTGTTGAAATAAGCGCTTATATACAAAGGGGTCTTACATTCTCACTTATACAACTTTGCAATAACAGCTTATTCAAAAAGCTAAAACAAGTTTTAGCTTTGCGTCTAGCTTGATCTGAGCATGAAAACATGTAGCCGCTGCTCCCCCCACTCCTTTCATTTGAATTGATATTGTTACATGAATTGTGGAGACTATCATTATGTGTAACTTTCAGTATTGTTGATGGATTTGATGCATACCTCTGAATTTTTAAGCTATATATTTTGCATTAGTGTGCCGTGCAGCCGACCTTGGTGGAACCTAAATAAGTTACTTACAATATTAAACATGGTCTTATTTTTTTTAATCGTTAGCCAAGATTCATGGTCTTCAAGTATTTGTCCATTGGAAGTATTTGCTATGTCCTATTTTTTTTTTCTCTCTCAAATTTGGCTGTTTGCATAATAATTGTCTGGTTTTCTTTCATCGGATGTTATTTCGGAGGAAAAAAATGTACCTGTCAATTTGCATTACAAAATATTTTACAACACCAATAATTAGTATCTTTGCAAATCTTTTTGATGCTATATATCAATAAGATTTTTGGGGTGTCCTCGTTAATTGTTTATTGCTGTCTTGGCTATCCCTTGATATTGATGTTTTTCCTGGCATATAATAATTTTAATTCTGTTTGTATCAAATCTTGTCTCTTGGTTGGTTGGAATTGATGGCCACAATGTACATTTGACTTTTTAGATACATTGGTGCGGCAAGCAGCAATGGCTTTGAAGTGTTTATTGCTTATTTACTACAAAAATGGAAGAGGCCATAACTTTCGTCGGCAGGTTTGTGTAGCTCCTTGCTTTTTATCCAGCATTATAGCATTTTTGAAGTGTAAATTTCTCCTGCAATCTTCTGAATGCATTTAACTTATTTCTAGGGTCAAATGTTAACTCTGATTGAGTACACTCTTCTGCTGTATCGTGCCTTGTTGCCAACACCTGTTTGGTACCGATTTTTCTTGAACAAGGATTATGGAAGTCTGTTTTCCTCACTGACCACAGGATTGTATTTAACTTTCAAGCTAACATCAGTAGTTGAGAAGGTATGTTTTCATTCTTTAAAATTGGCATTTACATTATAGTGATATGTTTAATAATATTTGTGCATGAACCTAAATCATTCCATTTTATTCAACCTTCTATGTATTTATTAGGTCCAATGCTTTGTTTCTGCCTTAAAAGCTTTATCAAAAAAGGAAGTACATTATGGGGTTTATGCTACAACAGAACAGGTAAATAATCTTTTGAATTTTTTATTAACTCTGAATCTGAATACTTGCAGTTACAAGTGATACTTTTCAATTCTTTGTTGCAATTTATTTATATTGATGCCATTTTTGGTTTCGTAATTGTTGCCTTATATTTGTAATTACACACAATATATCTAAAATTGAGTAAGTCAGTTTCTGTCTCTGGCTTTTAATTGCTTTAAATTTGATATCGTGACATTTTTTAAGTACGAACCATATTTGTAAAATAAAATATATTAATTTTATAATTCTATGGTATTAACCATTGTCTCTTTCTATAATAAGTTGCATGAATGTGAAATTAAGTTAATATAATAAATTGTAATATAAGTTAAGGCAACTGTTTCCTATCTTATTACTTAACATATAATTACTATTGCTATTGTAAATTATTGCACATTAATAATGTATCATGGAACGGGTGACATTACTATTTAAGAATTTAATGCAAAGGAGTATACAATGTTGATTGTGAAATGTGATTGATTAATATTTTTCTCAATGCAATAGCAATTTTATTATGGTAGATGGTGTTGTAGTCTAGCGGAAGCATGAGAGGCTATACACACCCTAAAAACTGCAGAATATATATGTAAAATAGAAAACTTAGAATGTATATCAAGAACAATAAATTGGAAACCTATAAGAAATAAAGTCTTCCAAAAGTGTCGCAATTCATGAAATTAAGGGAACAAAGAAGAAATACATTGATAGCAGAACAAAAGAGAGGAAGAAAATAGAACTTTGGTATGTCATGCTTGGATGCAAAGAGAAGAGTACTGACTCCACAGAGAGTATAACTTCAGAATTAAGAATGTGAACGTATTTGTTAAACATAGTTTATGTCAAGGACAATTTGTTTGTGAAAACAGAACATGATATTTTACAAATAACAAATCTGAATGTCAGATTCATAAAAGAACAAGACATTGAGGGAAAGAAAGGACAGAAAAGAATAAGGGGGAGGAAAGAAACTAAAAAATATAGAGGAAAGCTGGAATCCAGAATTTTTTCGAGGAAGAAACAGGGATAGGCAATCTTATTGCATGAGAAATACGAAATTGCCTGAAGACGGTTGTGCAATTGCTAGAAATACTTCTTGTTGTCAAAGGTAGTGTTTTGACAACTGGACATGAATTGAAGATGGTTCCCATATATGTATAGTTTAGGTTTTACGTGGATTGTCATGTTTTCTTCAAAAATAAGAATTATAATCTCATGTGGAGAGCTATCATTTCAAAATTTGTTTTTTTTTTTTTTTGTTATGGCGGCAATTTCCTTCGTGATTGCTTTTAGAAAAGCAGTCTTAATTAGCTATGACAAACAACAGCACCATGCGATGGTTCTTCCATGGTATTTGTGTTCTTGATGGCCGTGGTGTTTTGTTCATGCCAAGTGTGGAAGACTGTGGAAGACTGAAAGGAAGGCAATAGGATTACCAGATACAGAAATTGGCTTAGTAGGCTGCATCTCTCCCATGAACAGGACGTACTCATTGTACGCAAGTGGTGCAGACAGCAATAGTGTTGGATGTGTCAGATGAGGCAATCTGTGCAATATTCACAATTAAAAACTGTTTGTTGCTTTTGGTTCTGTTCCATTCCTCATGGTGTTCTAACTAACCTCTGGCAAATAGTGAAAAATGGTGATAATGTTTAGAAACTATGTTGTTCTAAAATTTGAGAACATAGCTCAATACTGATGTTTAGGGTTTCTTGCAGATGCTAAGCTTGTCAATCTTTAAAAAATATGAAATGGAAATAGTTATAAACTAGGCCATCAAAGATATTAAATTGAAGAAACATGCAAGAACTCAATTCTTCCTTGTGACCAAAACATCATTCTATTTCTTAATGTTTTAATTTAAATAACAGATGTAAAATGATATTAAATATTTTTTTCATTCTTTAACCTTTTTCCCCTTTTATTTTCTATTATGATTATATGACCACTCATGAACCCCTTATTATATAGTAAGTAGATATGGCCTATGGATATGCTTGCATTGTCTCCATTCCGGAATAATATGACCTCATGTCATTCAAAAATTTATTTAGTCGGTTGCTTGCACGTAGTGCTTAGAAAATAAAACATTACCTTTTTTGGATAATAGTGTGGGGTGTGATCCATGTGTTGAAAATCTATATTATGTTAATAATTGGTGTTTACTTCATACATTTTTGTTCTATATTATGTTTGTTATTGACCTTATGTTTTTCATTTATTCCTCTTTAACGTGATCGTTTCTGCATTTAAGGAAATAAACTTGGTATACAAATATTGGGTTTTGTCGAATAATCTTTTTCTGGCATCCTTCTAACATTGATTAACTAAATGCAGGTGAGTGCCGCTGGTGACATGTGTGCTATATGCCAGGAGAAGATGCAGACTCCCATATTGTTGAGCTGTAAACACATGTTCTGTGAGGAGTGTGTATCTGAATGGTCAGTTTTGAATTCCTTGTTCGGAAAATTGAAAGCTTACTACATATTTAAGAGAACTGAACTAAAAGACTTTAATAGTAGATAATTATTTAGGGTGGGCTAGCTATCTGTCGACAGTCCATCCCGTAAGCTGCATATATGAATTCCCTGTCCAACTGCTTTTATTAAAAAAATCGATTGAATGATTGTCTTTTTGGCTTTTACAAGAATAATTCATACTGTGTACTGATTTGTTTCATAATCGTTTTCATCAGTCTCTTTAACCAACTAAGATACATTTGTTTTTCAGGTTTGAGAGGGAACGGACTTGCCCATTATGCAGGGCATTGGTAAAACCAGCTGATCTTCGGACCTTTGGAGATGGATCAACAAGTCTTTTTTTTCAGCTGTTTTAAGTTCACTTTGTTCGGCTTGTTGGGTCATATTTTTGAGCCAAAAATCTTCCTGGGAAATGTCACCTTTGGTTTGGTACAATTTTCCATTAATGGTTTCTAATGAAATTGAATTTGGAAAAATGAATAACATATATTTCTATACATGGCTAAGGTATAAGTTCTTTCTAGTGTAATGAGGTCAGATGTACAAAGGGCTATAGAGAGCTGGCATATGAAATCCGCGTGGATCTCTTAAACTTATACGCACATCAAACGTGCTGGAAACATTTTGTTTATAATGATACATTTCAAATTAATTCCCCATTTCCCCTCAGTCTTCTCTTAATTTAAATTTGTTTTCGGCGATTTAATCTAAAGATTTTGGGTAAATGAAGTATTAAATGAATGAATAATAAGTAAATATCGATTATTAGTTTGCAAGAATATAAAATCACGTAACTGATTCGGTATATTTGGACTCAACCTAAATTTTGAACATGATCGTCCGTCATGACAGGCATCTTTAACATCATTTTTCCAGCTGTTTTCGCGTGGTTAAATTAAGTTTTGCAAATTGTTCAAACCTCATATCCCCTTCTGTAAATTCGCTTGCTTTACAACCTTTTTATTACTTTTCTTTTTCTGATTTGAGAAGCATAAAAGTTTAAGTAGTGTTTCGGGTACAGGGTTAAGTAACTTTATAATACGTTTTTACTTTTTAGTCACACGGGTTGTTAAATTTGTTCTAAATTCAAGTTCTTCTTTGTTAATGCTTTAAATCGATTGAGAGTATCTATCAAAGATACTTCAATGCTTAAGTCAGTAATTAACCCAGACGGTTAAAGTAAAATCTTAAATTCATAATAAATGTGATCACTTAGCTCTTATCTTTGACCAGTTTTCAAACCTTTGGTGAAGGTGCATCTACAAATAGACCACCACTGTTTGTGGGTGAAAATTATTCTTTTTGGAAAATTAGAATGCAAATCTTTCTTGAATCCGTGGATAGAGGAATTTGGGATGCAACTTTGAATGGTCCTTTTAAGCCAACTCATTGTTGATGGAAAAACTATTTTGAAAATTTTTTCTGAGTGGTCTCAAGAAGAGAACAAAAAAGCACAATATGATGTCAAAGCTAGAAATATCATTGCCTCTGCACTAACTGTTGATGAATTTTTCAACACATCTCAATGCAAATCTGCTAAGGAGATGTGGGATGTCTTGGAAGTCACTCATGAGGGCACTGATGAAGTCAAGAGAGTAAGGAAAAATTCTTTGATTCAAGAGTATGAACTTTTAAAGATGAAGGCTGTTGAAACAATCAATGAAGTCCATAAAAGGTTCACTCACATTGGAAATCACCTTATGGCTCTTGGCAAAGTCTTTGACAAGGAGGAGATCAATATCAAGATTTTGAAAAGTCTAAACAAAAGTTGGCAACCCAAAGTCACAACAATCTCTGAGTCCAAAGATCTGACCAACATGAACATGGCTACACTATTTGGAAAACTAAGAGAGCATGAGTGTTAAGTCCCTGACAAGTGTACCAGATCGTTATCAAGTAATATAAAACGGGTAAGTCCGAGTATCGTCTCCCAAAGGACTCTTAGGCCTTAACTTTCCTGTAAACTAATCGCATAAGACTTGAAAAGAAATTAATTTTAGGTTTTGGATGCAGAACGAAAATAAACATGCAAAATGCAGTGAATCAATTGGCTAGAAGAAACTATGGATGAATGGAGTTGTTGGGGTTTACAATTTAATCTTATCCATCCTCTTATATCTACTCTTCTTATTTAATTCGCTTATTTATCATATTGTTATGCAATCTTTCTTAGTCTACCCTAAACCCAATCTCTTGGCGAAAAGAGCCTATTACTAATTACTGGCTTGCTATCTTTAGCCTCCCCAGTAACTAGCAATGCATGATAAACGGAAGCAAAATACAATTGATCGTCCTACTCCTATCTCTAGGCGGTATTAGCATAATCAAGGAATTCCCCCAGTTCATGACATTACTGTACGTCTCCGTATCAATAAAGACAAACAACATTTACCGAATGAGTAAACGATAAAAGCATTAAGCAAAGGTAAGGAACCCAACAATTGATAAAATAAGCATATGCAAGCATATAAAGAAAATAAAAATTTTGATATAAGAGAGTTTCAAAAGATTACATCGTTCCCCAACAACAAAGGGTTTAGTTCACCATTGACATGGTGAAACTAGATGAAATACAATGAAAGAATGGAAGAATAAACCCTAAATTTGGTGGATTAGAGCCTAAGCATCCAAAGAACCTCCTCCAAGGTGTGTAGAACAGCTCTGGATGTCTCTGCCTGCCAAAAGATTACAATTTGAATCGCACTGGGGCTATTTATAGACAAAAAAAGTAACAGAATTTAAGCCCAAGCCCAGTAGACAACCGCTCACCGTCAAATTTAACCGCTCAGCGATTTCCCCTTAATCGCGACCACTCCTAATTACTAGTTTATTATGTCTAGTTTCCCTAGCAATTGATCATGCATTACAAAAATCGCACAGAAGCTTAAGGCAATCGGTCCTCCTATCCCTATGTCTAGGTAATATTGCTACCGAGAAAATTCCCTCATGTCTAGACCTACCCACACGTGTCCATATATATAGAATCAAAGATTATGCTATTGAATAATGTCTTAAACAAAGTATGCAAATATAATGGAAGAAAAACTCTAACAATTAATGAATAAAAGCATATGAATAAAGCATCAATTCAATATATGAGAGTTTCATAGGATTACATCAATTCTCCAACAACAATGGAGGTTTAGTTCACCATAATCATGGTGAAACTAGATGAAAATAATGGAAAGATTGAAAAGATAAACCCTAGTTTTGATAGATTGGAGCTCCCGCACAGAAAATCCGCCTCCGAGGGGTGAAGACAGTGTTTCTACGCCTCTTTCTGTCACAAGATAGACAATCTAGGTCGTCCAAATCTATTTATAGCTCATTAAAACGAAGCAGCAACTAGTTGAGGCCCAATAATACACCGCCCGATGATAATGCTAATTCTTACCATTATTTAAGCATCATTTTAGTGGCAAAATCAACTCCTTCATAGCTTTTACTTTGTTTTATCCTCACATTTAGTGTGTTTTCTAGTTTTCTTGTGTTTATTTAGTATATGCTTGTTTTTACCTCTAATCTCTATGTTTGAGTGTGTGAANTAGTGTGTTTTCTAGTTTTCTTGTGTTTATTTAGTATATGCTTGTTTTTACCTCTAATCTCTATGTTTGAGTGTGTGAAATAAAGGATTAGGAAGCAATTCTAGTGGAGGAAAACAAGCAAGAACTCAAGAGAACATGTTTTGGGACCATAATTGATCAATTTGAAGCAAATACCTATGTTGGACGCCTTCGGAATCGCGTAAGAGCCTGAATTTTTGAATGCTGTCAAAGCTGTCCGGGCTGGGGCGCCCCCAAAGGGGGGCTAGGGCGCCCCTGGTTGCAGAAATGGCGCCTGGGCGCCCCCAGAAGGGCGCTGGGGCGCCCCTGGCTGCTGATTTTCTGTAGTTTTGGCGCCTGGGTGCCCCTGGGGGGCGCTTGGCGCCCTTTGATTCGCTGTTTTGTATTTTTATGGCGCCCGGGCGCCTCAGAAGGGGGCGCTGGGCGCGACTTTCCGTTGATGTGTCAAAAATGGGTTATTTAAACATGGTTCTCGCGATTTTTGGGGATTCTTCTCCTCCTACACTTCATTCTTCACCTAGAGAGATCGGGAGAGGCCCTTGGAGGCTAATTGGGGTGTTGGGAAGCTCTCCCACTCCTCCTTGGGTCTTCAAGCTTCTTCAATGGTGATTTTGCCCCTTTTGGGTTGAGGAAGAAGATGGGTCACAAATTGGAGATGGAGATGCGAAGGGGAGGCGCAAATGGAGCATGGAGCAGCTGCCAAGAACCTTGGGAAAGACTTTGCATCTTCTCTTTGGTTCCAATTTCTTCCTTATCTCTTCAATTTGTAGAACCCTAAGTGATCCTCCATGGAGGGCTTTTCCTATTTGTTGAGATTAGTTGTAAAACATGGAATTCTTATGTATTTTGTGATGTTAATGATATATGCTTTTCTAATTCATGTTAGTATTTGATTTCTATGCTTAATGCTTGTTGTGGCTTGATCACCCATGGCATGCATTGTGGTTCTTGAAGTATTGAGAAATATGATTGAACCTAGAATTAAAATTGAATACTTATTGGATGGAATTGAGATGTTGTGAATGCATGAGAATGAATTGGATGAATTCTAGTCTTGACAAATTCTAAATACACTATGTTAAATTCCTTGCACACCAACTGTTTGATAAAATACCAAAAAGAGTTTCTTGTGTTGTTTTTGTGCACTTTGATGTCTAATTGAGTTATAAAAGGAATAATTGTCATGTGTTGCACAAGTCTCTTGGGAAAACGATACCTGGTCTTACCAGTTTTATTACTTGAACGATTTGGTACACTTGCCAATGAGTTAACACCCGACGGTGGGTGCGACACTCATAATGGTCCCCAAAGGTGAAAAACAGTGAAAAACTGGTCCTGAGTCCACCGTCCAGCGGTGGTTTCACTGCCCAACGCTCCCTGCGGCACAAAACTACACTCTGGTTGACTTTTCAGTATTTTGGTTGACTGGTTGACTTTCCTGTTTGACTTTTTTGGTTGACTGGTTGACTTTTCTACATTCTGGTTGACTTTTCTACACTACAACTCCTTGATACTTCAACCCTTCTNTCAAATCATTCAGTAAACCTACAAAATCAAGGGAAAACCAAGCATAAAACCAAGAAAACCAACTTTGACTCTCTTATTCTCTAACTTAAGCAAAATGCATGATTTCAAGCTAATTCTAAGTCATAAAGGATATGTTTAATGTCAAATTTAAGTATGAAAATAACGGTTTTTCAATCGTTATCACGGTCCCCAACTTAGAATTTTGCTTGCCCTCAAGGAAAACAAAATGTAACTCAGTTTTCAAACAATCAATACAATAGATTAACACTTTCCAAATCTCTTTCTTCCAAGACAAGTAATCACTCTCAGCTCATCACAAAAATATCAGTCAAGATGTATATATGCATTACTTCCATTAAACTCAATATGGTGTTCACATAATCACAGTCTTTCCAACAAATGTTATTATCATGATTGACCAATTAACCAAGCACGGATGCAATCATGTATAATTGGAACTACTCCTCACCAAGGAAAGTGTTTCACTAAAGCACACAAGTGTATATTGAGGTGACCCATTCTCTCTACTATCACAATGTCACACAAATTAACTTTGCCTTTCATTTAACCACAATAAATCATACTCACAAGCAAGTTATCATCACAAGCATTTTTTATGGCTTGTAATGTGGTTGGGCTAAGAAGAACATTGGTTTTTCTAGATTACAAAATCCTTGAGTTAAGAGAAGTATTCACATTTGTAATTTAAGCACAAACTCTCTTTAAACAACCAATCTCACTCATTCCCAAATTTCCGTTTTCTTTGCATTGAGCTTTTCTTTCTTTCATTCTATCTTTTCTATCTTTTCATCTTTTCTATCTTTTCATGTTTTGCTAACACATTAGCTCAATGCTTATCTTTTCTTTTTCAACTTTCCCAACAACCCCAAACTTGAACCTTTATCAATATCACACAATAATTCTCAACTTAACTCAAGGTAAAGATTTTCAAAAGCGTTTTCAGATACTGTTTAAGGCTTAGATTCAAAAAGGGTAGAACACATTGTGCTCTTCTTTATTGCGATGAAAATTTACGCATTGGCTAAGAAAGGGCTAATCTGTTACCAATAAGGAGTATTGGTAAATCCTGAAGATGAGTTTTGATGATGCTGCAACTTGTAGATTTTGAATATAGTAGGAAAATACTTAAGAGCAACTTGTAGATCTTGAATGTAGTAGGAAAATGTTGAAATATTGTAATTCTTACTGGTATAATCGATTAGGGTCAAGCTATAATCGATTATCACATGTTTTTGTATTAGAATAATCGATTATCATGAAGCAATAATCGATTATCACAAGTCATACTTGAATAATCGATTATCACTTCATATAATCGATTATCACTTTTTGGAAACTCTGTAACGGACTTGAATAATCGATTATCACTTACAATAATCGATTATTCATGGCAGTTGGGAGCTGACCTTTGGCATTCAGTGTACTTGGCTATATATTTGGATTTTGAGTTTTCAGAAAGTAACATTTTGTACTGAGAAAGCAAAGTAGAACACTGTGTGTCAGAGAGAAGTTCTCAAAAAGCTTTTGTTCATTGTTCCCTTGCTTGGTCTTGTGAAAGGAGAGACTCGTGTATCGTGTGTCGATAGTCGGAGCAGACTCTCTTCAAGTTAGCAAGGTACTCTACCTGGTCTTGTGAAAGGAGAAGCTCGCGAATCGTTTGTCGATTGCCGGAGCGGTTCTCTTCAAGTTGGTAGAGTTGTTCTTTTCGTTCTATATTCCTGTTCATTTGATTGTAATCTGTAAAACTATTTTTAATGGAACTGTTAATCACTCTTTGTAGTGATTAACGTCTGGACGTAGATTCTGTTGAATCGAACCAGTATAAAAATATCCGTGTGATTTTTCTATTCCCTACACTCATATTATTTTACGTATATCAACTGTTTGACTAATTTTCTGAAAGAAAATTATTTTGCTAAAAGGACCAAATTAATTTTAATTGTGATCGAACACGCTTTCCGCTCTATGAGTTTTAATTCCGCTACGCTATACTCTTCGAAAATTACCCCCTCAGATACCATCAATTGGTATCAGAGCTTGCTTTGATAGTTTTTCAAAAGATTTGTGAAAATGGCCGGTCACAATCAAAACGTTGTATATGCTGAGGGTGCTTCCATTAACAGACCTCCATTGTTTACTGGTGATAACTATGCTTTTTGGAAAGTTAGAATGGAAATTTTTATGGGGTCTGTTGATAGAGGCATCTGGGAAGCTGTACAAAATGGTCCTTATATTCCTATGAGTACTGTTGATGGTGTAGAAACAGAAAAACCTTATTTTAATTGGACTGCTGAAGAAAATAGACGAGCTCAGTTTGATATTAAAGCTCGCAATATAATTTTATCTGCTGTTGTACTTGATGAATTTTATAGAATTTCAGTGTGTAAGACAGCACAGGAAATGTGGGAAGTCCTCAGAGTCACTCATGAAGGAACAGAAGACGTGAAACGCGCTAGGAAGAACACTCTCATTCAAGAATATGAGATGTTCAGAATGCAACCTGGAGAAACGATCTCTGACGTTCAAAAGCGTTTCACTCATATCGTGAATCACTTAAAAGGGTTGGGTAAGACTTTTGATACTGATGAACTTAATGTGAAAATTCTGAAATCTTTGGACAGGTCTTGGCAACCAAAGGTGACTGCCATCTCGGAGTCTCAAAATCTTACTCAGATGACAATGCCAATCTTGTTTGGAAAGCTCCGTGAACATGAACTTGAGTTGAGGAGATTGACTGCTGAAGAGGATCAAGGCAAGAGGAAAACTCTAGCTTTCAAGTCCGAAATATCTAAAGGAAAAAGCTCTAAGAGGATCGAAGAAGATGATTCTGATGATGAAGATAACATGAGCTTGATGATAAAGAAATTTGCAAAGTTCATGAAAGCAAAGGGAAAGGACAAGTTTCATAAAGAAAGGAAAGAAAGTCAAGAATCTCCATCAAACGTGAAGTGCTTCGGATGTGGAGAAAGAGGGCACGTAAAATCTGAGTGTCCAAAGAGCAAGAAAAGTGAAGACAAGAAGGAAAGAAAATTTCAAAGGAAAAAGAAAGCATACATAGCTTGGGAGGACAATGTGTCTAGCTCAACAAGCTCAAGTGACACAAAAGAAGAAGCCAATCTATGCCTTATGGCAGATTCTGAAGAAACAGGAAGCCAAGTAAGTGATTGATGAGTCGATATTTTATTGATTTCACTTAGTTTATTGTGCTAGAATTAATCAGGGAATTGTGCTTAATTGTCCGATATTTTCCCATTATTCCTAAATATGCTTAATTTGACTGGAAATTCTAATTTTAATTAATTTGAATTTTCTGAGCTAATTATTTGCATTATTATTTGCAGGGAAAATTTTGGAGATAAAATTTGGAGCATTGGGAAGGAGACAAAATAATTCAAGACTCTCCGCATGGAAAATTTAGAATTAGTTATATTTGAATTTAGTAGTTTGGAATTAATCAACGTGTAATTTAAAAGTCTAGTTTTTTTTTTTGACAACCTTTGCACATTGGGCCGTTAAAAATATGTTGGGACCCAAATTTTGGTGACACATGTCCTACCTAGGGTTGTGGATCCCATCCTAATTTTTCAGCACACACCTTAAGGTCCTAGGATTTGGGGCAGCCATCATTCTCTTGGCAGACTTTGGAGGGTCTCGACATTTTTTGGGAATTCTCTGAGTAGATTAACTTTTGAAGGCTGGAACATTTATTTTCCCAAGGAGTTTTTCCTTGAACCATGGATTATGGATGAATGTTGCAAACTTTTATTTTTCCTTTTTTTCAAGAAGAGAAGCGTTGATTGATGTCATGTTCATTTTATATTCATTAAATTAAAACGCTATTTTCACTTTTCTTTTAGGTGCACGGTGCTTTCATTTATATTCGGTGCTTTGATTTTATCTGAGAGGAATCATTTTATCACATCTTCATTCTTTGCTTTTTGGAATGTTAACTTGGATGAAGGGTTGATTCTTGTGGTTGAAATCAAACTCACGCTTTTATAATTCTGGCCGCTGCACTCCTTTATGAAGTTGTAATTGAATATATTTTTTTTTATTGAATGGAAATCCATTTTTAAGGCACACAGTTAACGTTCCAGCATAGGATTTCGTTTTTTTTTATTTTCGTTCATGGCCATCAAATGCTGATTATTCACGGTGGCAGTAGAAATTCTTGTTCCAGCAAAGTAGAAATTGTGGTGCTTTATTTATGATAAAAACTTATGCTAACTTTATTTAGGAATTGCAAAAGTGGTGCTTTATTGTTGGTGAGATGCAGCTGCTCATGTCCAGCAATTGTGGTGCGCACACAGCAGTTTGATCTTCCTAAAAGAATTGGAATTTTGAGTGATGCACGGTGATTTGATTTGGTTGAGAGCTGGAATGGACGTGTCATGCTTTGGCTGCAAGAGTGTGCTAATTTCAATTGGTGTGTGCTAATTTCAATTGGTGATGATTAGATAGAAGAGTGCATGATGTGACGGTAGGTTAGGAATTAATTGCTGAAATATTTTCTTTTTTTTTAATACAAGTCACGGTTGCTTTAAAGTGTTAACCTCACTTTCAATTGCTTTGTATTAGTATATTGCTTTCTTTAATCTACATTTTTCATTCATGTAAGAAGTGTTACAGTTACAACTTGTTTCTTTTAGAAATATAGCTTGCTTTTCTTTTTATGCATCACGTGCTTGGCATTTGGATGCTGCTGTCACGAATTCATCATGAAAGGGCCACGATCATTCATTTTATTTTATTTTTTTTTTCTTTCTTGCTTTTGATGAATTAGGTGTTGATTCCTTGGTTTGAAGGAGGGCTCCATGGCTGCTTAAATTTCTTATGCTAATTCCATGCTTCAATTTCCATATGCAATACTTGTTTAATTATTTGACAACATGTTATTTTCCTTAGTGTCTTACCTTGCATTATTATTGTAATTCTAGTCTTTACTTTAATATTTTTAATTATGTTTGGTTGTGTTTAATTTCCATTTTAATTCAGTAGTTTGCATTTACTAAATCACTTTCAAACCCCCTACTGTGTTAGACCTGATTCTGAATCGTAGTTGGTCGTTGTGAGACAACCTAGGAGTCACTTCCTAGCTATACTGCATTTCTCATATGTAATCAAATTTGTATGGGCCGCGACACCCATCAGTGATTCCAGCTTTGAATCTAGTGAATTAGATTTACAAAAGGCTTTCTTTGATTTAATGAATGAATCTAAAAAACTTAATGCTGCTCATAAAAATTTAAAAAAGGAACATAATGAATTGAAGTTAAAATATGATAATTGCTTGATGATGAAGTTGTTTTAAGAAATAGAGTTAATACCTTAGAAATTAAATTATCAGATGCAAATGCTACTGTTGAACCTGTTGAATGCTTGTCATGCAAAAGTTATATGTTTGATATTGATATACTTGAAAATTTACTTGCTAAGGCAACTAAAACTAATTCACATGCTAAAACAAACCTTAATAAAAGCAATGTTAAAAATGGAAACATGCATCAAAATTATAAATCCAAGGTAAGAAGAACTCGAAAAATTTGGGTTGTTAAAGGAACTNTTATTAAAAATAAAGTTAGTGATGTATGTTGCTTTTACTGTATGAAGCATGGTCACACATCAAACAAGTGCAATATCAAACATGTTGGTGTTCCAAGTGGAAAATATGCATGGGTTAAAACTGTGAAATGGTGTAAACTTGCAAAAACTAACCCCAAGGACCCATATTGAGATTGGGGACCTAAAATTCTTGCTAACTTGTTTTGTAGGATCAATCTAAGTCAAAGAGATCACTGTGGTATCTTGACAGTGGTTGCTCAAGACACATGACTGGTGACAAGAAAAGGTTCATCTCTTTTGAGAAGAAGAAGCAAGGATTTGTAACGTATGGGGATAACAACAAAGGCAAAATAATGGGAACCGGAAACATTAGAGGAGGAAACACTTTGACAATAAAAGACGTCATACGTTGAAGGCCTCAAACATAATCTTCTAAGCATAAGCCAACTATGCGACAAAGGTCTCAAGGTAACTTTTGAGAGTGATAAATGTATTGTTTATTTTAAAAATTCTGCTAAAATTGCTTTGCAAGGTGTTAGGCACAATAACATATATTTGATTGATATTGAAAATGCATCTAGTCATAGTATAACATGCTTAGTTGCTAAAGAAGAAAATCCATGGCTATGGCACAAAAGAGTTGCACATATTCACATGCAACANTTAAATAAATTAATCTCTAAGGATCTTGTGATTGGTTTGCCTAAACTAAAATTTGAGAAAGACAAACTTTGTTCTGCATGTCAAAAGGGTAAACAAACCAAATCTTTATTTTCATCTAAAAGCATGATTTCAACATCAAAACCCTTAGAACTTTTGCATATGGACTTGTTTGGTCCATCTAGAATTAAAAGTTTTGGTGGAAATTACTATGCTCTTGTAATTGTTGATGATTACTCTAGATTTACTTGGACTTTCTTTTTAACTCTGAAAAGTGAAACTTTCAAAGCATTTAGAACTTTTGCTAAACGTATTCAAAATGAAAAGGATTTGAAAATCAAAACTTTGAGAAGTGATAATGGTGGTGAATTTGAAAATGAATCGTTTGGAAAATTTTGTGAAGAATATGGCATTGCACATAACTTTTCTGCACCTAGAACTCCCCAACAGAATGGTGTTGTTGAAAGGAAAAATAGATCATTAGAAGAATTAGCTAGAACGCTTTTGAATGAATCTAATGTGCCAAAATACGTTTGGGCTGATGCAGTAAGCACTGCTTGTTATGTGTTAAATAGGATGCTTATTAGGCCAATTCTAAAATTAACTCCATATGAATTGTTGAATGGTAGAAAACCAAATATATCTCATTTGAAAATTTTTGGATGCAAATGCTTT
>NC_028355.1:9693784-9717906 GCF_000741045.1 Vigna radiata var. radiata
AAGCAATTTTTCTAGGATATTCTTTGACTAGCAAAGCCTATAGACTGTTCAATAGAAGAACTCTAATAATTGAAGAATCAATGCATGTTGTCTTTGATGAGATTGTAGACCTTGAGGTAAATCCTCTTGAGTCAAATAAACCCATTGCAGGTGATGAGGATTACTTAAGAGAAGCCCTTGAAGAGATGTATCTAAATGAAAATTATCCTCCGGAGCTTTAAGAAACACCCCAAGTTGTTGATTCCAAAAGCTATCAACAACCAAGAGGACTATCTTTGGACAACATCATAGGAGATATATCAAAAGGGGTAACTACTAGACACAATTTAAATAATTTTTGTCTAACTGTTGCTTTTGTGTCTCAGATAGAACCTAAGATTATAAAGGAAGCTCTTCAAGATGACAAGTGGTGCATTGTTATGCAAGAAGAGCTAAATCAATTTGAAAGGAATGAAGTTTGGGAACTTATTCCAAAACAAGATGAATTCCAAGTCATAGGAANCAAATGGGTATTCAGGAACAAGCTTGATGAGGATGGAAACATCACAAAGAATAAAGCAAGGCTAGTTGCTAAGGGCTATTGTCAGGAGGAAGGTATAGATTATGATGAAACTTATGCACAGTAGCCAGGTTAGAAGCAATTAGATTGTTACTTGCATATGCATCTTTGATGAAATTTAAACTGTATCAAATGGATGTTAAAAGTGCGTTTTTAAATGGTTTTATAAAAGAAGAAGTATATGTCAGTCAACCTCCTGGCTTTGAAGATTTTAAATTTCCTGATCATGTTTACAAGTTGAAAAAGGCCCTTTATGGTCTTAAACAGGCACCTAGGTCTTGGTATGAAAGACTTAGTACCTTTTTGATTGAAAATGAATTTTCTAGAGGAAAGGTTGATTCAACCTTATTCATTAAGAAAGTAGGAAAACACATTTTAATTGTGCAAGTTTATGTAGATGATATTATTTTTGGTTCAACTGATGACTCCTTGTATGAAGAGTTTTCAAAAATAATGCAAGGNGAATTTGAGATGTCTATGATGGGTGAGTTAAATTTTTTCTTAGGACTACAGCTAAAACAAATGAATGGTGGAACATTCATATCCCAAACTAAATACTGTAGAGAAATTCTTAGGAAATTTGGAATGGATAGCTGCAAGGAAGCTAGTATACCCATGGGTACTTCATGTTATTTAGATAAGGATGAAACTGGAAAAGGAGTGAATGAAACCATGTTTAGAGGCATGATAGGATCTTTGTTATACTTAATTGCTAGTAGACCAGATATTATGCAGAATGTTTGTGTGTGTGCTAGATACCAAGCCAATCCTAAAGAATCACATTTGACTGCAGTTAAGAGAATTCTAAAATATCTTAAGGGAACTACTTCATTTGGACTTTGGTATCCCTCTGATGCTTCACCTAGTTTAATAGGATACTCTGATGCAGATTATGGTGGTTGTAAAATTGATAGAAAAAGTACTAGTGGAACCTGTCATTTCTTGGGATGTTCTTTAGTGTCATGGCACTCAAAGAAACAAGCATGTGTAGCTTTGTCTACCACTGAAGCTAAATATATTGCAGCTGGAAACTGCTGTGCCCAAATTTTGTGGATGAAACAACAACTGGAAGACTTTGATATCTTCCTTGACAATATTCCTTTAAAATGTGATAATACTAGTGCGATAAATTTGACCAAGAACCCCATAATGCATTCAAGAACTAAGCATATAGAAATTAGGCACCATTTTCTAAGAGACCATATTCAAAAGGGGGATTGTCAAATTGAATATGTTGATACCTTGCATCANTTAGCTGATATTTTCACCAAAGTTCTACCTAAAGATAGATTCTTTGAGCTTAGAAGAGAGTTAGGAGTGTTAGACATGTCTTAGGATCAAAGTCCATGCAATTTTTTGCATTTTCGTAAACTTAACGCTTCATAATCGATTATCACAAGGCTATAATCGATTATTCAACCATAAAACTTAAATCTGGAAAATTTTGAGTAGATAATCGATTATCATCAGGCATAATCGATTATCATGCAATTCTGGGCAGTGATTATTGAACAGATAATCGATTATCATGAGCCATAATCGATTATCGCGCTGACAGTTTCAAAAATAGAGCTGTTGGAGCGTCCCATAACAGCTATAAACGGCCATAAACGACTAGTATTTCCATTTTTCTTATAAATAGCCCCCATAATCGATTATTAAACACTCCTTTGCACCCAAATACTGCTGAAAACAAATCCAAAGCTCAAGATCTCTTCATTTTTTTTTACCTTCTTAAAGTTTCAATTTTCCAATCTTCCTCCATGGCTGAACCAAGAAAGCATCGTCGCAAGACAGCTGGAGCTTCCTCTTCTTCTCAACCACGTCTTGCAAACATAGATGGATGGATTTCGGATCAAGGGAAACATGCAGACTTTGTTAACTCTTGGCAAGAAAGGAAAATCATGGCGGTAAAATGTATCCGTCTTGACTTTTTCCGCTTCTATGGCTTTCAATTTCCAAACACTTTTGCTGAGCAGGGACTAACGCATCTGGTAGAGCAAAAAGGATGCATTTATCCTGATCTTATAAGAGTCTTCTACTTCAACTTGCGCTATCGTGATGGGATAATATCTACTAAGGTCAAGGGCGTACGCATCATTTTAGATGATGACGTTTGGACCAATGTTGCTCAACTCCCTATCTGGGATGATGCGGTCAAAGTCCATTTAGGACTTGACGATTTTAACAGGATGACGACTTTCCAATCCTTCCTGCGTCATCCTGAACGACAAACAAATAGAAGGCAATTACTAGTTGGAGGTTTCAAAGTTGAAGAAAGGATAATCCACTACTTGATTGTCTGGATGATCCACTACTTCTTTTGTATGGGATTCTAAATCACATACACATCGACTGGCCTGCTCTCATTGCTGACACAATGGTAAAAGCTAAGAAATCTTCTTCATATCAATTTCCCTATGCTCTTCTTATTTCTAGGATTTTAGAATACAAAGGTGTACCTGTTGAAGGAGAACTTATTCAAACTATTGAAGTTGTGGGATCAGAAATTGGAGATACTACTTTTCGTCAGATGGGATTCATTACTAGAGGAAGAGTCCTTATTCACAAAGATGATGACCATCCTGATGAAGATGAAGATGATGACATGGACACTCATATGGCTGACCCAGTGAGTATTGGTGCTCCATCTGATGATGGACCTTCCAACATACCCTCCTCTTCCTCAACTTCTATGGAAGAACACTTTGCAAGGTTATCTAAACAGTTGAAGGATATGAGTCTAGCACAGAAGACACATTTTGATGAAGTTCATTAGTGGCAGCAATCTCTTGATGAGTACTTAGTTGATCAATTCCTTGATTTTGATGTTCGCCTATCTAACATTGAGAGTCATCTCAATATCCCACCTACTGAAAGATCCCCCAGTCCTGAATTCTAGGTTTAAGGCCACTAATTTTGATTGTTATGTGGTATTTAGTATTGATCTTTATGAATTTTGTGTAATTCTCTTCTATTCTTAATATAATGAGCTTTTATGCATATATTATCTTGTTGAGGGGGAGCTCATATTAAGGGGGAGATTTTTACATTAGTCTTTTTGCTTATGATAAAAAAGGGGGAGAAGAATTAATCAAGGGAAAACTAAGGGGAGAAATATTTTTCATATTTTTAAAATTGTACAGGTATTGCTAACTCTATGGTTGTCCATTAGTTTATATGTGTTGCAGGTAAACCTGAGTTGCTTTTAAAAAGAGAGTTTTTTGATCATCATAAAAAAGGGGGAGATTGTTACCAATAAGGAATATTGGTAAATCCTGAAGATGAGTTTTGATGATGCTGCAAATTGTAGATTTTGAATATAGTAGGAAAATACTTAAAAGCAACTTGTAGATTTTGAATGTAGTAGGAAAATGTTGAAATATTGTAATTCTTACTGGTATAATCGATTATGGTCAAGCTATAATCGATTATCACATGTTTTTGTACTAGAATAATCGATTATCATGAAGCAATAATCGATTATCACAAGTCATACTTGAATAATCGATTATAACTTCATATAATCGATTATCACTTTTTGAAAACTCTGTAACGGACTTGAATAATCGATTATCACTTACAATAATCGATTATTCATGGCAGTTGGGAGCTGACCTTTGGCATTCAGTGTACTTGGCTATATATTTGGATTTTGAGTTTTCAGAAAGTAACGTTTTGAACTGAGAAAGCAAAGTAGAACACTGTGTGTCAGAGAGAAGTTCTCAAAAAGCTTTTGTTCATTGTTTCCTTGCTTGGTCTTGTGAAAGGAGAGGCTCGCGTATCATGTGTCGTTAGTCGGAGCAGGCTCTCTTCAAGTTAGCAAGGTACTCTGCTTGGTCTTGTGAAAGGAGAAGCTCGCGAATCGTGTGTCGATTGCCGGAGCGGTTCTCTTCAAGTTGGTAGAGTAGTTCTTTTCGTTCTATATTCCTGTTCATTCGATTGTAATCTGTAAAACTATTTTTAGTGGAACTGTTAATCACTCTTTATAGTGATTAACGACTGGACGTAGATTCTGTTGAATCGAACCAGTATAAAAATATCTGTGTGATTTTTCTATTCCCTACACTCATATTATTTTACGTATATCAATTGTTTGACTAATTTTCTGAAAGAAAATTATTTTTGGTAAAAGGACCAAATTAATTTTAATTGTGATGGAACACGCTTTCCGCTCTCTGAGTTTTAATTCCGCTACGCTATGCTCTTCGAAAATTATCCCTCAAATACCATCATAATCAACAGATGGCCTTGGTCATATGACACAAGCAAACAAGTGAGGTAGTCATAGAAACCTGGGCCAAGTCATTCATGCTTTCAAAGTAATAACAATCATTCAATAAAAAACTTTGGAGTTCAAAACCACACAAATGCTAATTTCAAGTTCCAATACATAGATACACATCCTGCCCAGTATCATGTTGGGGAAAATCGGCAAGTGTACCGAGTCGCACAAGTAATATAAAATGGTAAGACCTGTTAGGAAAACAGGTAGGCTTCTTTACACCAAGTAATACAAAATCTTTTCGCAATCTTGAAACAAAAGTATAGAGCTTTTTTATCTTTTCTTGAAATACAAGTAATGAAAATTTCAATGTAGCGGAAAAATGCAGTTGATTGCTAAACAGATATAGTCGACTAAATTTAAAGAGTGCAAGGATAGAGAAAATCAAACACTAACTTTTATACTGGTTTGGCCAACAATGCCTACATCCAATGTCCTTCCAACTCAGGAAGCAAATGCACTATAATGGTTACGATTTTAACAACAAGGAATTTATAGAAGCCTCACGCAAAAATATAAATCTCCCCTCTAAGCCAAAACCAAAATATAGCTGCACAACAAAACCAGACTTGCAGCAAGAGTCCCCTCTTCTGCAATTTGAACCCACGTCGAAAAATCCTCAATGTGTAACCAACACTCTTCACAAGATGCCAAGCCTATCATAGCAGACTTCACAGGTTGCCAAGCCTTCAATCAACACAGCATCTTCACAAGATGTCAAGCCTTCAATGATCAATCAATAAGCAACTTCTTCGTGCAGATATTGATCAACGCATAAGCCTTCTCCCTTTGAATCTCTCTCAAGATAGATCACCAACGTCTTCTTGGAGAATTCTTGGAGCTGTTAACACAGAGAATTCAATCTAAAATAAGAAATGAAAATGCCAGTGCATCAAAAGTCTCCTGAACAAATCGTGTTCAGTCTATTTATAGTTTTTTGTCAATCAGGTTGTTTCTTAGTCGAATAGTCTACTAATCCAGTTAACTGTATTAAAACAGTTATAACAAACAGTCAACACATAGGCTCTCAGTCAACAAAAATCAACACACATTTATTACAGTTGACCAAGTCATCAATGCTTAACTAACTTTTAAAAATATAGCCGTCGGAGCGCGAAGCATAACAGATTTCCAAAACAGATCAAAGATACAGTCGAATGTACACATAACAAAGTCAACTGACACATAAAAAACACTTTGAACTTCTTTTCAATCCAAAATGTCACAAAGCAGTGATGTTCAAAATCTGTACAAAGGTTTTAGAATAGTCAAATCCATTACAGGTGAATTCGACTGTACTAGAACTTTGTCACACAATTATAAGTTCATAAAGGTGCTTGTGATTTTTTCACTTCCAGAATGTACTGTTATCATAGACATTTTGTTACATATTTTCATACAAGCATGTTCCACAGATATATCACACAATTAACATAGGAATATACATCACAATACATCAAAACATGTTCAATAGATATAACAACAAGTTCAGAACAAGAACATGTAAAAACAACAACATGTGTACTATTATTAAGCATTGTGTTGTCATCATCAAAAACCAGATTGATGTAGAGTTTGTGTTGTTAACAATCTCAACAAGACCAAGTATAATATCCCAAAGGACTCTCGGCGCTGAACTGTTGTGTGAAAACAAGATTAATTAAGACTTAAAAATAAAAAGAGATCATTAGGTTTGGACAAAAATAATAAAATAAAGCAAAATAAAATTGATCAGTGGCAAAAGTGCGCAAAGATGAATGAAGGTTGATTTATATGAGATGGGTATGTTGTTGGGGTTAGATTTCACCAAGTTCCCTCTCATGTATATAAGAATTCTTCTTTATGCATTAATGCCATTGTCCCTCACTAAATCACTTAAACCCAATATCTCGGTAAATAAGCCTGTCCCTAATTACCAGTTCATACAATTCCTAGCATTCCTGGTAAAAAGATGTGAATATCAAGAGGTTAAGACGACTAAGACTCATACCCTCATCCTTGAGCAATATAACCCTTAGAAGTAATTCAACAAGGACCTGAATTGAAAGGAACCTCCTGATACTCATGCAACCCACAAATAATGATATTATATAAGCAAGAATAAAAACAGATGAATTACTCTAACAATTAATGAAAAATCATATGAAATCAAGAATCAATTCAAATACATGAGAGTTTACAAGGTTACATCATTCCCCTACAACAAATAAAAATTAGTTCCCCATAGACATGGGGGAACTCTATGAACAATGGAAGAAAGAAAGAGAATGGAAGAATAAGAATTGACTAAGAGTGTATTGCTATGGTCTTCTCTGCTAGGGATGCAAAACCTAGAGCCCTAAGGTCCTTTAAATATGCCAGAAGTGTCCCAAAGTGCGGCCCGGTCCAAAAGAATCAAAACAAAGCATAAATAGGGCCCGATCCACTAAAATTGTTGCTTAGGCATCTAAGGAGGACGCCCAGGTGAGAATTGGACCTCATGTAAGGCCCAGGCGCTCATTTGGACGCCCAAGCTTCGAACCCCATCGTTCGGGCGGCCAACGTCGACTTTCTGGCGCCCGGGCGCCCCTGGAGGACGCCCGGGCGTCGTACAATGCAAATTCTGACGCTTTGGTTGACTTTTCTGCATTCTGGTTGATTGATTGACTTTTCTGGTTGACTAGTTGGCTTTCTGGTTGATTGATTGACTTTTCTCCATTCAACTTTGACTTTTCAGCCCTGCAACTATTTGGCACTTTAATTCTTCCTTGAATTCATTCCAATAGCTTACAAAATCAAGGGAATTAATCAAAAAATCATTAAGTTCCACCTCAACCCTCTTATTCACACATTTTATTTAAAAAAATGAGTCCAAGCAAGTTTCTATGTGAAAAAAGGTGTTTTTAGTATCAAAATTACATCACAAATAACAATGTTTTAAACCGTTATCATATCACAATCACATTCACATCATCATGCATCTGTTCATACATATTGTGAACCACCAACTATATATAGCATCTCATATATCATCTCAACATTAATCAATATAAAAGCATAATCAAGCACACTCATCAAATAATCATCAACCCATTGCATCAGATATAAGTTTTAAACCAAGTATATCAACACCTATTCGAAAAACAGAAGCAAATAAAGCATATATTAAAAAGAAAGGTTTAGAAAACTGGGTTGCCTCCCAGGTAGTGCTTGTTTAACGTCATGAGCCTAACCCAATAATCCTTCAGCATCCTTCAGTAGATGCACATCTTTCTCATTAGCACCCATCAGTAGATGCCTAATCACATAGCATCCTTAAGTAGATGCTTAATCACATAACATCCTTCAGTAGATGTTGTAGCAGCACCCATCAATAGATTCTTTCATTACTGCCATCAGAAGCATCATATAACCTAAACAAAACTCAAACACATAAAGGAAAATCAAATCCAAATCACACAAATAATAAATTAAAAAGAAAAAGTCAGAAACTGGGTTGCCTCCCAGCAAGCACTCTTTTAATGTCATTAGCTTGACCCGGTAAAGCTCAATCACCCATAAGTAAGTGTTGATATTCTCCTTGCTTGATATTCTTTTCTTTTTCTTCTTTCTGCTGAATTTCTTCAGGAAGTTGATAAAAACCAAGCACCTGTTTCCATGTCTCAATCATAGGAACTTTAATCTCCAATTTCTTGAAGATTTCCATAACGCACTTGAATTTCTTTTCCTTCCTATGATACTTCTTTGGATGAGGAAGGGGTTTTTCATATGATCTTTTCTTCTTTCCTCTCTTCCTCTTTTTCTTACTCTTCTTCTCCGTCAATTTTTTCTTTTTCTTTTCTCTTACTTTCTTCTTTATTTTCACACACTTTTTCTTTTCTTCTTTTCTCTCAACCACTTCTTTTTCCTTTTCTTCCTATTTATCTTCCTCACTCAACTTTTGTTTCTCTATCTCCTCTATCTTTTCCTCATCTCTCTCAATCATTTCCTCCTATATATTTTCCTCATCAACAACCTCGTCACTTTTAGTGATAGTGACTTGACATTCCTCCCTAGGGTTAACTTCAGTATTATACCTAGAATCATCTAGAGGCTTAGTTATGCAACCCAATTCTATCTCCATCCTTTTAAGACTTGCTTCCATGCATTCTATACAAGAGATGGAATTTTGCATAACTCGTTGGAATGTCTCTTCCAATCTTTTTGATGGAGAGAGTTGTTGCTGCCATTGTTGTTGTACTAATTTCTGAAATTGAATAGCAGCTTGCCCAAATTGGCGTAGATTTATACATGAATGAGGTTACTTCCAGTGGTTAATATTTTCTTGATAAAATTCAGTGCCCATATTGTTAACTTCTTGTCCAAACTGCATCTTGCAAACATTAGGCACAAGACCCTAGAATACATTTATTAGAACAAAAATAAAACCAAAGTCAAGTCAAAGGTAATCAATAATCACACTACTAGAATAGTTAAACCATGAATCATATCAAGTAATAAGAAACGGTAAGTCCGAGTATCATTTCCCTAGAGACTCACAGGCCTAGACTTTCATGTGGTTTCTAGATTATTTAAGACTTGAATAACAAAAATTAGGGTTTTATAATGCAAAAACGAAAATTAAATATGCATGCCATGGTTTTGATTAATTCACCAAAAGATAACGCAGGTGAGTGATGTATGAATGAATTATGTTGTTGGGGTTTATGATTTCATCCTAATGCACTCTCATATATCTAAGAATTCAACTTTTTCATTAATGTCAAAGCCACTTTCTAATTTACCCTAATACCAATATCTTTGTGAAAAGAGACTACTCCTAATTACTAGTCTCCCTAGCAATTGATCATGCATTACAAAATTTGCACAGAAACTTAAGGCAATAGGTCCGCCTATCCCTATGTCTAGACTTACCCACATGTGTCCATATAGACAGAATCAAAGATTATGCTATTGAATAATGTCTTAAACAAAGCATGCAAATATAATAGAAGAAAAACTCTAAAATTTAATGAATAAAAGCATATGAATAAAGCATCAATTCAATATATGAGAGTTTCAAAGGATTACATTCATTCACAACAACAATGGAGGTTTAGTTCACCATAATAATGGTGAAAATAAATGAAAATAATGGAAAGAATGAAAAGATAAACCCTAGTTCTCCTCCTCTTTCTGTCAAAAGATAGACCATCTAGGTCATCCAAATCTATTTATAACTCATTAAAACGAAGCAGAAATTGGCCCAGGCCCAATAATACCCCGCCCGACAATGGGTGTGACACTCAGAATGGCCCCCAACTGTGAAAAACAGTGAGAAACTGGTCCCTAATCCACCGCTTGATGGCGGTTTCACCACCCAGCGCTCCCTACGGCACAAAGCTGCACTCTGGTTGACTTTTCAACATTCTAGTTGTCTGGTTGACTTTTCTTGTTGACTGGTTGACTTTTCTGGTTGACTGGTTGACTGGTTGACTTTTCTACATTTTGGTTGACTTTGTTACACTGCAACTCCTTGATACTTCAACCCTTCTTTCAAATCATTCAATAAACCTACAAAATCAAGGGAAAACCAAGCATAAAACCAAGAAAACCAACTTTGACTCTCTTATTCTCTAACTTAAGCAAAATGCATGATTTCAAGCTAATTTTAAGTCATAAAGGGTGTGTTTAATGTCAAATTTAAGTGTGAAAATAACGGTTTTTCAACCGTTATCAATATTTTAACATTTTCATTTTGATTTATAGATTGTGATCTCTGAGAAAAAGGCTCCAAGAACTCATCAAGAAGACGGTGGAGATCTTCCTTGCAAGAGTGTCTTAAGAATAAATTGCATTGCGCTTACTATTTAATCAGAATTCTGCACAACTGGTGTATTCGTGTTGATCAAGACTGCCTTCAATCTACTGGAGATTGGTTTTCCTGTTGTGATTACAAGAGGTTGACTCGTGGAGTCTGTACACTTTAAGGATTGTTCAAAGTGGGTTAAAGATTGTAGAAGAGGGGATATCTTGCTGCAGATAATTGTTGTTGCTGCCTATATTTTGGTTAGAGGGTTCGAGAGGTGTTTTATATTTTTGACCTGGAGGTCTCTATAAAAGCCTTGTTGTGAAAACCTTGACCATTATAGTGCATTTGCTTCTGGATTATGGAAGGACACTGGATGTAAGCATCGAGGCCGAACCAGTATAAAAATCTGCGTTTGATTTCTCTATCCTTACACTTTTACATTAAGTTGACTTAACTGTTTACGTAGTCAACTTTACATTTCCGCTGCATTTAGAATTTTCATTCCTTGCGATACAAGAAACTTTGTAAAGCTTTTTTACTTTGCGAAAAAGATTTTGATTTTTAAACCTCACCAATTCAGCCCCCTCTTGTTGTTGAAACTGAGCCGTCCTGTTACCAACAATCTTCATCATTTGTTGTTGAAGCATCCTAATCAAATCTGTCGGGTCCTTTGAGATCATGTTTGTCATGGTCACCATGGGGTCTTCTAAATCACTCGGTCCACAGTGGGCACCAAAATGTTTCAGGTGTAGGGTCGAATAACTCCATAAAACACACCATCACACTTTTACTCCTTAGCCATACGAGTTGTTGTATCCATCTTAAGTACAAGTTCTCCTTTGTCAATATTCCAAACCGATTGGGAGGTACCTGCTAAAGGTACTCTAATACTTAAGTCAGTAATTAATTCGGACAGGAGTCAGAGTAAAGTATTAAATTGACAATAAATGTGATCACCTACCTCTTACCTTTGACCTCTATTTATAGTTTTTGAGGCTTAAGATTAGTCGAGTCCTAATCACGGTCCAATCTCAGCCCATTGCACTAATTGTACTTATCATTAACCTCGATTCTTAGCATCTCTTATGAAGTACTTTGCTACTGGGACTATGTTAAGACTCTGACAAGTGTACCAAATCGTATCAAGTAATAATAAATGGTAAGACCAATTATCTTTTCCCTAGAGACTCATCGGCCTAGACTTTCATGTGATTTGTTGAATGCAAAAATTTAAACATGCATGCAAAAATTGATCAATTGGCCTAGAAAAATATGCAGTTAAATGATATGGATAAATTGTGTTGTTGGGGTTTCCGACTTATCCTAATCCACTCTCATATATTTACGAATTCTACTTTTCCATTAATGTCAATGCCACTTTCTAATTAACCCTAATCCCAATGTCTTGGCGAAGAGAGCCTACTCCTAATTACTAGTTTACAATGTCTTGTCTCCTTAGCAATTGTTCATGCATTACATTTGCATAGAAGCTTAAAGGCAAGCGGTCCTCCTATCCCTATGTCTAGGTAATATTGTTCTCGAGAGAATTCCCCCATGTCTAGATTTACCCATATGTGTCCATATATATAAAATCAAAGATCATGTTATTGAATGAGTGAAACAAAGCATGCATAGAGAATAGAGGAAAAACTCTAACAATTAATGAAATAAAGCATATGAATAAAGCATCAATTCAATATATGAGAGTTTCAAAGGATTACATCAATTCCCCAACAACAATAGAGGTTTAGTTCACCATAGACATGGTGAAACTAGATGAACTTAATGAAAAGAATGAAAAGATAAACCGTAGAACTTGTAGATTGGAGCTTCTGCATGCTAAATCCGCCTCCAAGGGGTGGAGAATGTGTTTCTGTGTCTCCTTCTGCCATAAGATCCTCTCTCTGGGTCGTGCAAATCTATTTAAAGTTCATTAAAATCAGTAGAAACTGGTCCAGGCCCAAAAGAATGGCGCTCATCGTTGGGTTACCGCTCAACGGTAGGTGCGACACTCAAGATGGACGCTCAACGTTGACGCCTAGGTGTTCTGGCAGTGAATTCACTAAAGAGGCTACCGCTCAGTGGTGGAGTAGCGCTCAGCGGTGGGCGCGATACTCAATTTCTCCCCGCAGCCTTGGCGCTTGAGTGTTTGACAGAGATCTCCACGGCGAGGCTAGCATTCAACGGTGTAGTAGCGCTCAACGGTGGTTGTGATTCTTCCTTTGTGCACTTTTCCATCTTTTCTTGAGTCTAACTTCTTCCTACTTCAGCTTCCTTCATTGAATTCATGTTAAATCCTGCCAAAACAAGGAAAACTAAGCATAATACCACTAAAAGCACCTTTGACTCTCATATTCTTTAACTTAAGCAAAATGCATGATTTCAAGAAAGTTTCTAAGTCATAAAGGGTGTGTTTAGTGTCAAATTTAAGTATAAAAATAATGGTTTTTGAACTGTTATCACAACCCCAAACTTAAAACTTTGCTTACCCTCAAGCAAAACAAACGCAACTCAGTCTTCCACCAATAATCACAATGGTTCAATTGATGAGTGCATATTTATACCCACATTTATGCTTTAAAATTCAAACTTTTGATGGAATATTTGTGCCTAAATGGTTGATTTGAAGAGGATTTATGATTATTGGATTTGACGTGTTTGGAAATTAAAGAAGTGTAAAAAATGAGTTTTAGTGCATAAATTATTCTTGGTTGTTCTAATATTTATTTGTACAGTTGAAATTATAAGTTTATTGGTCCAAATTGCAATTCAAGGCCCAATATCAGAATTATGGAAAATGGAATTGGTTTATTCAATAAAAGGGGTTGAATGCACCCTTGTTTTTACAATATACACTCCTAATTCTGGAACGGGCCCAAGAACACCAAGCCCAAACACTAGATCCTTTCTCCTGCACCCTTAAGTTTCCTATTTTTACCCCTCCTAAGCTAGACTCCACCAGATGTTGCCACGTGTCCAAAACCTCCAAATACAGATCTGACCATTGGAAAACTATCATGCAGTGATCCTTGCATTCACCATTCACCCAATGACAGAGTGCCACATCAGGAACCTTGCCACGTCATCACCATCTCTAACAAACATAAACCCTCATCAGGAGCGACCCGAAGGTCAGTAAAGCTCCTCCAAGCTTCTCCGACGAGAGACACACAGCGGAAATGAGAAGACAACTCTAGATCGGTGAGGAATCGGAAGAAATCGAAGCAAAAACCCTAAAATCATGAACGAACCCTAATCGGACATGAAGAAACCCTAGAAGAAGAGGGAAACTCGATTTGGACCGATTAAACGATAGAAATCGAAAATCAATCGGTGGAAAACAGTTTAAACGGTAGAAAAATGGTTTTGATCGGTTGAATTTGAAGGAAAGTGGAAAATGAGGAGGAAACCCTAGGTTTGAGGAAGATGATCGGTGGAAAAGATGAACTGATGAGAAGGAATATAGATCTGAGACGATAATGGTGAATCAGCGAGAAATATAACCTGATTTTGACGGGGGAGACGCGAGAAAAAGGCTTGAGCGAAGTGAAGCCTCGAGAGCAAAGGGAAGTGTGTTCAGATGCGTGAGTGGAAAATGACAAGTGATGCGTCTGGAGTACGAATGACGCTGATATGGCTTCAGGAAGGAACACGTGGCTTGAGAACTCGTGACGCGTGCCTAAAGCAGAGTGGAGGAATTGGTGACGATGAGAGAGAAGCACGGTGGAGTAATTGGAAAATGAAAATGGAGGAGTGTGTGTTGGAAGGTGGCTAGAGGAGGTCTCTTGGACTCTCTAGCCTTTGACTTTCAAGAGAGAATTAATTCTGGGTTTCAGAAACCTAATTCTCATTAATCTCAAAAAGTAAGGAATACAATGAAGGGCTGGGTATTTATAGTGACCCAAGCTCCTTTCACGCTAAGCTACAAATACAATGAAATGTAAAAATATATGAAAGAAGACTGTGTCAAGAGGGATTCCGTCAACACAACTCGCTACAAATTCCGTGATCGTCTTCTTCATTCCCACCCAATACAAGGATTGGGCTATCCTCCTATATGTACTGTAGACTCCCGAGTACCCCCAGTTTTAGTTACATGGAATTCAGCAAGTAACTTTGGAATCCAAGTCGAACTGGACGATATCACCATCCGGCCTTTGTAATGCAATCGTTCATTCTCCAAAGTGTATGCTCCATGAGAGTTGGAATCCTGTTTCAGATCAGCAATCACTTTCTGCAATGCTACATCCTCCTCCACCTCTCGTAGAATATCGTTAAAATCATGCCAAAATGGCCTGGAAATCAGCTGTAATTCCCCTTCTTCCATCTCTCCTTCATCTCTCCTCGAGAGAGCATCCACAACCCTATTGGTACTTCCCTTTTTATACACAATCTCAAAGTCATACCCCATTAATTTCGCCAACTAATTTTGCTGACTTTGAGTAGTAATCCTCTGCTCCATCAAATACTTCAAACTGCGCTGGTCGATGTGCACCGTAAATTTTCTCCCCACTAAGTAAGGTCTCCAATGTTGGATGGCCAAAACTAGGGCCATTAACTCCTTCTCATAGATCGACTTACTTAGAGAAACCGCAAATAGAGCCTTGCTGAAAAAGGCGATTGGTCTCTTATTCTGGGTCAACACAGCTCCCACCCCACCACCTGAGGCATCACACTCGATGTGAAACTCCTGATTGAAGTTGGGCAAAGCTAACACTAGAGCGGAGGTTATCGCAGCCTTCAACGTATCCATCACTGTTTTGCTTGTTCAGACCACTCCAACTTACCCTTCTTCAATAACTTCGTCAACGGTTTGGCCAACTTTCTATAGTAACCAGTTAACCCTAAGAAGCCCCTCAATGCTTTCAAGTTTCTCGGCTCTCCCTATTCAACCACTACCTTCGTCTTATCACTATCCATTTCCACTCCATGCTCTGATATTTAATGCCCCAAATAGCGGATCCTCTTTCTTCCAAACTCACATTTTTTCTGGTTGGCCACCCATCGTTCTCCTCTAGCAATTGCAGCACTCCCATGTGGGGTTGTAAACGAGTATATCGTCAAAAAAAACTAACACCCATTTCCTGAGATACTTCCGCAAGAGATCTTTCATCGTACTTTGGAACGTGGCGGGGGCATTCGTGAGCCCAAACGGCATCACAAGAAACTCGAAATGACCGAGGTGTGTGCGGAAAGCAGTCTTTGGCATGTCTCCTTCTATCAGCTCATCTAGCAATTCCTCTATCACAGGAATTGGAAACTTATCGGGGACATTTAGAGCCCGGTAATCTACAAAAAACCTCCAACCCCCATCCTTCTTCTTCACCAAGATGACGAGACTCGAGAAAGGGCTCGTGCTCGAACGAATGATGCCCGCCTTCAACATGTCCTCCACCTGCTTCTCAATCTCCCCCTTCATGAGGTGAGGGTAGCGGTATGGTCTCACATTTATGGGATCTACTCCATCTTTAAGTTGTATGTGGTGCTCTCTGTTACGGGCTGGAGGCAATCCCTGTAATTCTCGAAACACGGGATAATGCGCCTGCAGCACCTCCTTCAATTGCTTTTTCTGCGCCTCTGTCACATCATCATCCCACTCACAGCTGATCCCTGCTTCAACATTGCACATATTCCAAACCACAGCCCATGAGTCAGCTTCCACTAACTTCAGCAAGCTCCAGGCATTTACCAGCTGTCTCAACAAGGCAGGGTCACCCTTTATACGTATCTTCCTGTCTCCCACCTTGTAAACCATAGTCATATTTCCCGAATTGGTACTTCTCCTAGCTTGGCCAGCCATGCAACCCCCAGAATTACATCTATGCCTCCCAACTCGAAGACGTCTACTTCCTCCAGTTGCACCGTCACCTTCTCACACCGACCACGGGTCACTCTCCGATAGCCATCACCCAGAATCACGCAATATACCGGGGTGTTCGTTACAAGTAATCCTAATTCCTCTGTGATCCTTCGGCTGATATAGTTGTGACTGGCACCACTGTTTATCAGCACCACCACCCTCCGTTCACCGATCTTCCCCGTCAATTTCAGCGTTTTGGGAGAAGTCAACCCCTTAGTAGAACAAGCCGATAACTCCAAAACCTTCTCCCCCTAGGTTTCAGATTCTTCACCCACTTCTTCCTCTTCATCTTCCGCTAACAACAACACCCTTAAACTCTTCTCAGCACATCGATGGCCGAGTGCGAATGGGCCACCGCACCGGAAACAGCGACCCTCCTCCTTTCTCTTGAGAAACTCTGGGTATGGTAGGTTTCTCGCCATTCTTCCCCAATTATCGCTTCCACCTGTAATATTCGGCCTCATATTCACGTTCGCGACGCCTCCATCTCTTCTCGCATTCCCCGCGTTCTCCATTCTTCCACTGTGGTTCGTCGGGTAACGACTCTGTTCTGTTCGTATCACACTGCCCGTGGATCGCGCCCCTACGGGGTTTATCTTGAACCCACTCACGAAACTCCCTTGTGTTCTCACCATCGCATCCTCCACATCCCGAGCGACACACATTGCCTCCATCAAATCCGGTGGGTTCTAGATTCTCACCTGGCCCTTCACGTCCTCTCGCAGTCCTGTGAGGAAATAACTGAGTACTTGCTCCTCGGGTATACCCCTCGTATGTCTCGTCAATACCTCAAAGTTGCGAACGAATTCTTCCACCGTGCCCTCCTGTCACAACGATGCCAACCTCTCGAACACCGTCCCTCTAAATCCCCCACCGAAATGGTTGATCATCGCTGCCTTCAATCCGTCCCACGAGCGATTTCTTGCCTTTTCTTTCCAGAAAGTAAACCAGTACGCCACGCTTCCCTCCATACTTACATACGCGATTTCCACTTTGTCCTCATCGCTCATCACCATCTGAATGTCAAAGAATCTTTCCGCCCTATTGAGCCAACTAAGAGGTTCCTCTCCGTCGAATGTTGGCAATTCCACCCTTTTCCGCCAAGGCTTTTGTTCCACCCCTATGTTTCCAGTCCCACCATTCTCATTCTCCCCCGTGACTCGGTGTCTGTTGTCGTTCACAGAACTGTCATCCAAACTCCCCTCCGGTGGATTGACACGCGTTCCCAAGACCCTCATATAATTTGTTGCAGGTCTCGTCGTACAGCCGCCGATTTAGCCTTCATTCCTTCCATCGTGATCTCAATGGCCTCCAATCTCGCCTCGGTATCGATCTCCATCCTCGCGTCGCTTCTCGCTAAATTTAGATCTGGCAAGTCGAACCAAATTGATAGGTTTCTGATAAAGAAACCTTATCTCTCACCCAAACAATCTCTCGTAAGCAAATCAGAAGGTATGTATGATCCTCTGGTTTTATTAAACTCCAAGAAAGAATACAAGAATAGAAGGTACAAAAGAAGCTTAACCTTCCCCAACAAGGATAACCAATCTTGTTTAGAACTATTAACAGTCAAAAAGTCCATTCTTCTATTACACACATCTATTTATACAGAATTAAGTTTCCCCCCTTCCTAACAGTCTGACAGTTAGGCCAACTAATAACGACTAACGCTTCACTTGCTCTTCTTTCTCCCAACATACACTCTCATCATCCTATCAGATTGCCTTCGCGATGACAAAGAAACTGAACAAAACAATTCTGCAAATAGACCATTTGATTCCAAAAGGGACAATTATGTGGAAAGAAAGCGTGATGAGGAGATTTTGAGCTCTCAGGAGAGGAGGGTTATGGATTGACACTTCGCTCACTTGGAGTATGATGTTTCTTTTTCCTACTAGAATCAAGATGACGTGAATGGGGATTTTGGGGGAGCTCATTGTGTGAATAAAGGGGGTTACAGTTCCGTTGTTGAGTATTTGGGGGAAGGAATTACAATCCACTCGAACCACGTTGTAACAAATATGTCATATGGTATCAAGGAAACACGTTGTAACACAATATTTCTCGGTTTGTTGAGGAGGAAGGAGGAAAGTGGTATGGCTGTTGCCAAAAGCGACAACAATAGTGAACCTTGTACTTCATACAATTGTTACATAGTAGCAGCCTTGACTGAGACATATTAGACATAAGTCAAGTCTTTAATCTAAAAGACCGGTATGTTCTCAGCGAGCAATTGGGTTGGGGACAGTTTGGTGTCATAAGGGCATGTTCGGACAAGTTAACAAGAGAGGTTTTGGCCTGCAAATCAATTGCTAAAGATAAGTTGGTTACTTCGGATGATTTGAGGAGTGTAAAACTTGAGATGGAGATAATGGCTAGGCCATCCAGTAACCTTAATGTTGTGGATCTCAAAGTAGTTTATGAAGAGGAAGGCTTTGTTCACTTGGTGATGGAACGTTGTACTGGAGAAGCATGAATGGTTTTCAGAATCTGAAGCCAGGGTTATCTTCTGGCAACTTATGCATGTGGTTTGGTATTGTCATGAAAACGGGGTTGTTCATAGAGATTTGAAGCTTGAGAACATTCTCTTAGCAACAAGATCCTCCTCATCTCCTATTAAATTGGCAGATTTCAAACTAGCAACCTACATTAAGGAGCCTGGTCAAAGTTATAAAATCAAAGTTTCTACAGCAAATGGCCCTGGGTACTTTGAAGCAACAGCTGAGGAGAGAAACAAATTTATGTTCTGTATTGTTAGGAATGCAATTGGTGCTCCTACCCTTATTACATTAGAAGTTGGTAAAGTAGCCATAGATGGTCAAAGCTGGAGCTCTTCGGATCATATCAAACATGCATTGAAGGTTCTCCGAAAATTTTTTGGGCAGGATTCAGGTCCAGATCCTGTTACCTATGTGGTGACTGATTGGGATACTGTTTGGGGGGCGATGATGAGTGGACTACGTGAGTCTGTTAGCAAAATGGACATATTGAGCATTGGAAATGAATATATTGCTGAGGTGAAGGGAATAGAAATCAGAGACAAACTTTACCTCTTTGAGGTGGGAAGTTTGGATCTGAATTTAGGAGCTACCTGTCTTACATCCCTGGAAAAAATGAAAGTAGATTGGTTGCAGTTGAGCATTAAGATTGAGCATGAAGAATGGAAGACAGTGGAGGAGGATTTGCCACCACCCAAGCCTCCAGACCGGTAATTGGAGGGCGCCACCTGGGAAGAGGAGTGTTACATCAAATAACAGTTCCTTATTTCAACCTTGAGGACAAAGTTGATGTTGGGGAGGAGGGTAATGTTAAACCATTAATGATACAACATGGATCATGTGCTCTTGAAGTTCCGTGAGATTGGAGATGTTGAATTGCAGAGAAGTGTTTGCAACCCAATGGAACAGTACCAAATGCTGATTTCAGATGCAGATTTGGACGGTGAGAGGATTTGGAAATCCTATGGAACTATGGAGGTGTTGGCAGCGGAAGTAGTGTTGCAAGGAAACGGTGATATGGATGCTAGCTTGAAGGAGTGGATCACAACTCAGAAGGCTTCCACAAGAGGAAGAAAGTTGCAATGNAGAGNAAGCTTAGGAAGGTGACTCTTGGAGAAGAACTTGCTAACATTTCAGNAGNGTTTCTTNATCATTAATCCAAAAGTGCTGATACAAGCAATGCCTAAGAGGTTTTATAGGCTAACCTCTCGGCCATGAGCATGGAAAATGCTAAGACCCATGANATGTGGATCTAAGCCACGTAGGCAAGCAATGTGATACATGTGATGCCTTCTAGAAGGCTTATTTAACATGTGCAAGTAATGCTAAAAGAAATACATGCGCATATGGAGGAAAGAATCATAATGCAGCCCCTATGTTGATAAGCACACCCCTCCTTATGTAGCAATTGTCCGTTTTACCCCTCTCTATGTTCTTGGGTTGTTCTTTATTTGGTGGGATTGGGCCCCGCGTATCATCCCCTCCCCCTTGGAAAGGATTTGTCCTCAAATCTGATGGTTCGCCTGAGGACTTATTGTTGTAATCTCCATGAAAGTTCCTCCTGGATCAAATATTAATCTGCAATAAGCATCAAACATATCTCTAATTAGTTTTATTTGACCCAATAAGANGTATAAAGAAATATGTTTAGAAGAAGGTTTCCTAACTTTGAAATTATCAAGTTTATGACTAAAAAGAAACCTTACTCTATTTGAAAATATATTTTTGTCTTGAATTAGTGATAACTTGGAAGATATCTCTAACTCAAGTCTTTGATTGCCATGTGTTAAAGATTGCAACTTTTGAAAAGGTTTAATGGCAAATTCTTGGAAAGAAAAGGTAGAATTAAAGCATTCAATAACAATTGGAAAGTGGAAAGATAGAAAACCTCTCCTTAAAAATTTGTGTTCTATTGTGAGAATAGGGGATGTTGCCAGTTCTTTCTTCTTTTCTTCCATGTCTTTCTTTTCAAGTTCTTCCTTCTCTTCCTCTTCCTTTCTTTCTTTCTCTCTTATTTTCTCTTCTCCTCTTCTCTCTTGTATTCTTCTCTCTCTTTCTTCCTCTTCTTTTTTCTCTCTTTCTTCTTCTCTTCCCACTAGTTCTCTTCTCACTCTTTCTTCCTCTTCTTTTCTCTCTTGTTCTCTCTTTCTCTCTCTTTCTCTTTGTCTTTCTTCTTCTCGTTTTCTCTCTTTTTTTCTCTCTTGTCTCTCTATTCTTTCTTGTAATTGCCTATGTTCTCTCTCAAATCTCCTTTTACTTCCCTCATTTAGGAACTTCATGAGTTTTTCTCTAAACTTTGTTTCCCTACGATTGAATCCACTTAAATTTTGAATGAATGACTTGCCTTCTCTAATAAGCTCTCTCATATGTTCTAAATTACTTTGAATATTTGGAGGCACAAACTCTCTTCTCATGCACGATCTCAATTCATACCAATTTTCAATGGTGGATTTTCTACCTTTATGAACCCAATATTGCCTTTCATCCCACCACTCTAGTGCATGCTTTTCTAATCTAGAGAGATATAAACTAAGAACTCGAGATTCACACTCTCTAGAAAGAACAATTGTACTATAAGACTCAAGTTCACTTTGCTTATGAAGATCAGGATGCATTTGATTAATTTCTTTTTCCCAAACTAGGTATGTTAAAACATTTGTATCTTTACCAAAGAAGGGAATTTTTCTAGCTTTAGTACACAAATCATCCTTAATGTATGAAATAGACAACCTAGATGAATAAAAAGACATTTTTGTTTCTAAAAGTTTTCTTGTGTCACAACTACTTAGATTTCACCCAAGAACAATTTCCAGGTAAGGGAGGTGAATCACTAAGATTGCTTAAGTACCAAGCCTTGTCCTTGCCAAAATTGTTCTAGGCTACTCACTTAGTTGTTGTTACTTGCAAGATTACTTTTAAAAATCACAAAAGAAGACTCAAAAGCAAATAAAAAACAAAGGAAAACAACAAATTGGGACTCTAATGCCGGACTCTAATGTTTCCTAACGTGAAACACCAAATTAAAACACACAAGAAAAGTTTTGCCAAGAGTTGAAAGAGCACCAAGGACTCTTCCAAGACAACTTGGACTTTGAATGGCCTTTTACAAAGAAGAAACTAACACAAGAACTTCTTACAAATTCAAAACAAAAATAAACAAAACAAACTCAAATGTTCTGCCAAGTTTTTGGCCAAATTCCTTGTGGTGGAGTGCTTGTGGAAGTCTCTCTCGGCTTCAAGGCATTTGATGTGGAAGATGGATCCAGTTTTTCCACTGCTGAAACTGATCACAAAGGCTGTGTGCACAGCTTTCCAAATCAAATCTGCATATTTCTAGCAAACCAAAACAGAAAATACTCATGTGAATATCAAACAAATCAAAGGCTGCACAAATCTAAGTAACTAGGACAGTTTAGATTTAGAAAAGAACTCTTTCAGCAATGGAAATTTAGTGCAGAGTTTTCTCTCGGCCAAAGCTAATTGGCTTCATGTGCATTCACTCAGATCTCACTTTCTTTACTGTTTCAGGATATTTTCACTCCACTAGCAAGTTTCTTTTGGATGATATACACTCAATCTCATCAACACTCAACTGTTTGGCTTGTATCTCAAAATTTGGGTAGTGGAGTTGCCAAATTTTCACTCTTTTCTCACTGCAGAATGGTGTTTCTGGAAGTTGATTCCAAGTTTGCAAAAATCAGGAAATCAAAACAGAAGGAAAGGTATTGGTCATTGCAGCTCTGGACTCTCTCAAAGGAAGTGAAATAGATTGATTTTACACTAATCTCACAGCTGCAGGTGATTGCACTCTACACAGAATGTTGCTGCACTCAACAGAAAATATGCTGCTGCATAATTCAGAGACTGATGCTGCACTGTGTCGGACAATTCTGGTGCAGAATTTGTCTCGACTTTCCTTATCCAAGAGCCATCTTCTTGCACTTGTTCCTCATCATTGAACCTTCTTTGATGCTTCCAATTGTGGTAATCAATCTGAGTTATAATTCACCTATTCAGCCACACCAATTAGCCACGATATACAACACTACAGTGCCAGCAAATTGCAGCCAAACTGACAGCAACACAATGCCTTTTATCAAGCAGTTTGTGTGCAGAATTGTCAATAACACAAAAACAATCAATTAATCGGGTAGCAAGCAAGGAAGCACTTCAAAATGGACTTAAGATTAGCTCTAGATTAGATTAAAAACGCAAGAAAAGGAATTCATGCTGCACCAAATTGAAATTGAATGATTTCACACAATTTAGCAAACTGTTTGATGAAATGTCCCAAAGAAAACAGACTTTGGTTTTTCTGCAGTTGGCTCTCATAGTTTTCAAAGGGGATTGCGGGATTAATTGCCTTTTAATATTGGTTTGCAGATTGCAATGATAATAAGAACATTTTAAAATTGATCCCAGCTTTTGCCAATCCCAAACAATCAAGTTAAGACATCAATCTCAAATTTGGTAAACAAGCAAGTTAAAAGCACTACTATGCTGACTGGAATTTGGTCTGGATCAGTTATGCAGTAGAGTAATTGGTTATTTGCAAGTTTAGACAAGTTTTTAAGATGCAAACATTGATGTCTAACCAGTAATATAGATCCCACACGGTACACAACAGAATTTCAATGTGTCACTTCCCAAAATATGGTTAGAGAAGGTGTTCTAGGTAGTGGTACTGGACATTTTCGAAAATTTGACCATTTGAACAGTAAATGCCAACTTTGATTCACTTAATACAGATGTTTAATCACCCAATTCACTATGAAACAGCTGTATTGATGTAAGGATAGTTCTAGTTGAGGAATTCAAGCACAAATGAGGAAGTGGCATGAAGATTTTGTGCATTTGTGATAGTTTGACCATAAAATCATCTTAGACACATCTTAACTGATCAAACAAAGTTGACTTGAGGTGTTAAATACACAAACTATAGCCAATGTTCAATTTCACCACTTGAGTTGCTAAATTATGCAGATTTCACAAAATTGCAGCACTTGAAACAAATTTAATGGAAGCAAAATTATGCAGACCAGCAATTGATGAAAAAAAAAAACAAGTGATCCTAATTCTAGATCTAACTTCAGAAATTGAGTTAGAAGAAGCTTTTGATCTAGAACAGCACAAAGAACACAACACGGTGC
>NC_028355.1:9721776-9723292 GCF_000741045.1 Vigna radiata var. radiata
CCTGAAAGCTAGGTATTTAGATCACTGCTAAACTGGAACATTAGTTGCCCTTGCAATAAAATCTGAAAAAGGAGGAATAAAATAACAATAAAGCCTTATCTCAGAAGGGGAAAAGGAGCAAACGGAGTAAACTAGAGAATTTTGCTGTTAACTGTTTCAGAATGAAAAATCAGTTTACTATATTTCCTCCATGATAGCAATCAGCACAGAGTAGAAGAGATAAAACTCATTATACGTGATACAATGACCTCAGTCCTAANACGTGCTCACCTCCCCTCTGTATNCTCCCCTTCTCTCTNTTCAAAACTAAAAATATCCCTCACCAGATCCCACCCCCAGCTCACCTGCTACACAGCAATTCTGTTAAAATCCCAATCATTGGCGTCAGCTGGTGGATCCCAAGAAATATAAAACAAAAACTATACACTAATATAGGAGACTAAAATGCAACCTTTCCCTAATCTAAACAAATTAAAAAAAGNATGGATTTTATACACAAAAAATCTCTTTTAAGGTAAATAAAGATGAAATCTAGTCCAAATCCAACTAATGGGACCTAGGAACACAGAATATGCCAAATGCCCATTACAGTATATTTTTATTTTCTTAACCAGTATCGAACAGATGCCTAAATATTTTAAATTTTCTCAGACATGAAATGACATATCAAGCTTAAGACAACAATAGATCATGTAAGTTTTGGCAGGATATAAGAAATAGCTTCATTGAAAACAAAACAAAAAGAAAATCAAACCAGGATAATTTTTCAATTTGACGAAGAACATATTGTTTTCTCCATGTTAATTTCAAAATTCCATCTGAGTATTGACATTAAAGAAACTTCTCCCAACACTTCCAAAGCTGGCATGGACCTGCTCAACGAGATAAAATCCATCTAGACTTTATCAAAATAAAAAAAAAAAAACAGGGCGAGTGAGGAATGTAATTAAGTTGGCCATGATAACCAAAAAAGCTTGAACAAAACAGCAATCAAACAACACCAAAATTGTTCTAGAATAACTACTACATATTCAGAGCCCAAATGATACGATTTATCCTACAACATATTCAGAGCCCAAATTGTTTAAATATGCATTTACCCCTTTCTCAGACTGAAAGTGCACAAGAAGTATTTGAAAGAAAACCTAACCTTGACTATTCTCCTTTTCAACCACTCGATCNTTGCTATCACCGCCGCATGTACCACCGTNCGCTGCNTNGAACCACGTTGTAACAAANATATCATATGGTATCAAGGAAACACGTTGTAACACTATATTTCTCGGTTTGTTGAGGAGGGAAGAGGAAAATGGTATGGTTGTTGCCAAGAGCGACAACAACAATGAACCTTGTACTTCATACAATTGTTACAGAGTAGCAGCCTTGACTGAGACATATTAGACACAAGTCAAGTCTCTAATCTAAAAGATCGGTATGTTCTCNGCGAGCAATTGGGTTGGGGACAGTTTGGTGTCATAAGGGCATGTTCGGACAAGTTAACAAGAGAGGTTTTGGC
>NC_028355.1:9730917-9732174 GCF_000741045.1 Vigna radiata var. radiata
CCCATATTTCTTCTATTATAAATAGAGAACCCTATGTGTGGATTTAACACAAGGGAGATTTCCCCTCATCTCTTTCACTATTTCATATGGTATCAGAGCCTGGTTCTCTGATTCTTTAGTCATTGTCTTCGCTGTCTGCTGGCAGCCGGCCGCCATGGCCGCCGGCAGTCCCTACTAAAAGTCTTTCAACCTATGCTATTCTGTTGTGGCCAAGAAAGGCCACTGCATTTGCAGTGCATCACCGCTACTCGCCGTCAGTTATCATCCTTCGCCGGAACTTCGCCGGACCTTCACCTGACCTTTCGTCGGACCTTCGCCGGAATCTCGTCGTTCGCCGAACCTTTGCTGGAATCTCGCTGGAACCTCGCAGGAGTTCCAAAATCAACTGACGTCCGCTCCATCCGAATCGCCTCTTGTGGTTGTTGAGGCAATCAGAGCATATTGAATTTTTAGGGTTTCTTTCTCTCTCCTGTTTATCATGGCTTCTTCCGTTGCTGTCTCTTCTGACCTCTCTTTTCACCGTTGCGTTTGACCCGTCCATATATGCTTTTTTCATGGAAAAGATGGTTTGTTGTTAGTTTATTTATAATCGTCGTCGCTCTCCAACAATTACCTCTTTATCCAATGGCGGCATTCTTCAAGGGCGATTTGCAAGAAGAGATTTACATGGAGTAACCTCCCATATTTGTTGCTCAGGGCGAGTCTTTTGGGTTGGTATTTTGTTTTCTATGTCGTCTTGCAAATTATTAGCAATTTGGTATCTCTCGAGTGTAGAAGCAGATATTTTCACCAAGTCTTTATGGATTATTTTAGTAACAAGCTTGGTACATACAATCTCTATGCTCCAGCTTGAGGGGGAGTGTTAGATATATTATATTTAGTTTAAATTTATCTCTTATCTTTAGTTAGTTAACTTATATTTCTTATTTAGTTTGTTTATATTTCTTATTTGTATTTTAGGTTTAACCCATATTTCCTCTATAATAAATAGAGAACCCTAGATTTCCCCTCATCTCTTTCACTATTTCATAATTATAATTGTAGAAAAATACTCATGGATGATGCAGACCTCATTGAAGAATATAAGAAAAGTAAAAAATAGATTTAGAGCTACCAGGACAAATAGAAACTCACAAATCTATCATGGCATGCATGAGATCGACTAACGGTGGCACAGAACCATAGATGTCCTAATGATGGTTTGAGTCCTGCAAAAGGAACATGGCACTATGTTATGCTTGCCAAATATCAATGAAT
>NC_028355.1:9736419-9738416 GCF_000741045.1 Vigna radiata var. radiata
CCACTCCATTTTGTTGTGGGGTATAAACACATGAAGAATCATGGATGATCCCATTAGATTGGAAATACGAGGATATGGTTTGGTTGAAATAATCTCTAGCATTATCGGTCCTAAACCTTTTAATATTAACTCCAAATTGAGTTCTAATCATAGAGTGAAATATGGGAATGATAGTGCTTACATCAGATTTTTGTTTAAGCAAATAGAGCCAAGTAACTCTAGTGCAATCATCAATAAATGTTACAAACCAGCGGGCCCTAGAGATATTAGGTACTGGAGATGGTCCCCACATATCACTATGAACCAATTGAAAAGGTTGAGAGCTTTTATTATTGCTGTTGGGAAACGATGCTCGAGTGTGCTTGGCTAATTCACAAGTTTCACAATGAAGTTTTGAGATATCTAAGTTTGCATACAGATGTGGAAACATAAACTGTAGCACCTTAAATGATGGATGTCCTAGACGATAGTGATACAGCCATAGTTCATCCTTATTTGTTATACTGTGAAGGGATTTTGCATGGTTGGTTTGGGATTCTTGAGATACTTCCAAGTAGTAAAGACCATCTTTTTCTTTAGCAAGTCCAATCCTCCTCCCCGAGTCCTGTGTCTCGGTTTCTGACAATAAGTGCACCATAAATTATCTCTATTTCCTTTCCATAGAGAATTAGTATTTTGCTCATTTCCTTTCTGCACCAGATCAGGTTTGGTAAGTAAAGCAGACCCATCTATTGGTTGAGACTCAAGCATTACACTCCTCCGACTCTCTTCTGCACGAACAATAGAGATGGTTTCTTCTACTGAAGGAATATCCTTTCTCCCTAGAATTTGCACTCTAACCTGATCAAATTCAGGATTTAGTCCTGCTAGAAAATCATACACATGATCCTTATCTATGAATTTCTTCAAGAGGATTGCATCCTCAGCACACTTCATTTCAAAAACTCTGTAGTGATCAAGTTCCTGCCATAGATTCTGCAACAGTGCCGCATATTCTGTGATTCCTTTCCTTCCCTGTTTTGTGGCTGCTGTTTTTATTTTGATTTCATATACTTGGGCAGCGTCGTTGGCTTTGGAATATGTGCAGTTTATGGAGTCCCAAATATCTTTAGCAGTATTAAGAAACATACAAGTGTCACTGATGGTAGCTTCCATCGAGTCCCATAAATCTTTTTCATCCCATGCTGCAAATGCTGGATCCTCCATGCTTGGACCATTTTCAAGGAGATGAACCAGGCATCTTTTCCCTTGAGATAGGTTCTAACAAACTGGGACCATTTGAGAAAATTTTTCCCATCCAGCCTGTATGATGCTCGGAGACCTTGGAGTTCTCCATTTTTGTGTGAAGAACTAGAGACTTCTCTATTTGGTGTAATGTCAGACATCGTAATCGGAGGTTAGGTTAACACAGCGGAAAGAATAACAACAGCAATTAAGGCTGCCCCCTTTTTTAGATGAGAATGGCAATGAAGGCCAACAATATTTAAGAAACGGCAATGAAGACCGTGAGACAAGAAAACAAAGACCAGAGCTCTAGGAAAAAACCTAGAGCTCTGATACCATGTTGAAACCAGAAGTAGGATGATGGAAATAATTATTCTCACGTTCATACTTTTGAAACAATACATAGGTATTTAAAAAGAAACATACCATGGTCTAATTAAGGTAAAATATATCCTGAAATAAAGTCTCTAAATCAGGAGATATCTACCCAATAATACCTAATTTTAATGAAAGGAAATCTGCCCAATAAATAATAATCCTAATCCCTTAATTTTAGGGATTACACATAATTGCCATATTAATTGAAATATTTATTGCTTAATAAATTCACATATTCTGACAAAAAGCTCCAAAGTTCTATGGGTCAGAGCCAGCCCATGGGCCTTTCTTTTTACCAAATTTCTAAAAGAATCAAATGCAGATAATCTCTAATACCACTCAATCAAATGCAGTTGGTTAACCAATTCGGTGTTACATTAGAATGTCATATACTC
>NC_028355.1:9738916-9740365 GCF_000741045.1 Vigna radiata var. radiata
ACTGTGACTGCACCAGAATAACAACTTGATTTTGGTGGTTTCAAACCCAAATTCGTAGGGAAGTGATTCAACAGCTCATGTGACTAACCAAACAACTTTGCTTGATGATTTTAAGCATGTTCAAACTCTTAAACAACTCAGAAACTGATTGTAACTCAAAATCACTGGTTCACTTCCATTTTTAACCAAAAAAGTGATGGTTTAAAAGGCTAATCTGCATATAGGTTCATTTTTGACCAAATGAACAGTGCTAGAAACTTTCAAACATCAATTTAGACTTGCTCAAGCTTTCCAAATGCATAGAAACAGCAAGATTCGAAAATCACCCTTGCTATAGCCAATTTATGCAGCAAAAAGCACTAAGAAACCACTCAAAATTAGTTTTATGGAATAAAAAAAAACTGGACAACAATGAAATTGACTCAAAGAAGTGTAAGTGCACTGAACTAAGCTTGAATTAAGGTGCTTAGCATGACCAAACTCAGATTATACAATTCAATTCAATTGGCACGGTGAAAAACCATATTTCTTAAACTGAAACAGTGGAATTCTTAAGGATTTGAAGCAACCAAGCTATGCATATTGCATTTCATTGCTTATTCTGGTTTGCTACACCTTAAGACACATTCAACAACATTAAACAATGTTGTACCACTGAAAAACAAATTCACGAATTTAAACCAGATTTGACATTTTAATGCAGATTTTGAAACCAAAATCAAGTTCTAATGCTTTAGCTCATATCACCAAGGCTAGAACATGTTCTCATTGCCTCATATGGTTGATATATAGCTACACTTGCATCTGAACTCACTTAAAATCGAAAAACCAAGCTGAAACAAATTAAACTTGACTAAAACAGAAACAAAACTGCATCAACACATGCACATGACTTAGACAATACGGAAATTGGAAATTGAAACTGGAAATGACTCAAACAAACAACATTCACCGTTTAAAATGAAAGATCAACATGAAAACACAATGGAAACAAGAATTCAGTGACTGGCAATGCAATTAGGCACCAAACAGAAATGAAATAAACACCTAAAACAGAATCTGGAAAAAAAAAAACATGACAAGATAATCAACTAAAGCAGAATTGAAATGGAAAATGGAGGAATTAGCTTAGCTCCTGGTGCGTGGATGACCTAAGCTCTGGATACCACTTGATGGAGACCAAATCCAGCTTGAATCACGCAATTAAGAGCTCCAAGCCAGAAGAAACCAGTGAGACAGAGGTTGCAGCGAAAAATGAATTGATGATGCAGTGTTCAATGTGTTTTAATGGAGGAGATGTGTATGGGTGAGATCTCAAAGCTCAGAAGGCCTTCCTAAGGTGGAAGGAAGCTTGAGAAAGGGAGAAGAAGTAGAAGAACAAGGTGACTTCAGAGCACAAGAAGCTGGGAAATTAATTCTGCAGCATAACATTGCAAGCTCAAAAGTGTT
>NC_028355.1:9748020-9749878 GCF_000741045.1 Vigna radiata var. radiata
CTTATTCCCCTGACCTCAGTAGATTTATTGATTCCAAACAAAAATCAGGCACAACAGCATTGCCAACAACTCCAAAAAATCCAATGTAGAGAATAAAAGAGCAATGCAACGTAGAAAATCTTGTTTTATTATAAAGAAGTAATTTGGTAGCTAGGGTTTTGGTATCCCAACGAACTCAGCAAGAATCATTCAATCTTGAAAAAAAACTTACCTCGAAAGCAAAATAGACGATGATGCCAACCTCTGCAGACCACGACCACGAACTAGCTCCCTACACCTCAATGCCAACCTCAATGACGCAAACAACAACTAGCACGACCACCACCCTGACGGAAACACCTCTGGAATTTGGGCTTTGAAGGGTTTTGGAGCAAAGGGGAACGATTTTGGAGCGAAGGGGAAGGGTTTTAGAGCGAAGGGTTTTGGACGAGGAAGTATTCGACGAGGACTAGGGCTGGTGAGAATGAACTGCAGAGTGGGATTTTGGGTAAAATAATTCGAATACCTTACCGACGGCCTAAGGTCCTTCGGATTTAAAATCACCAAAGCTTTACCGACGACTCTAAGGCCTTCGGTAAAAGTCCGCCGGTAATTAGCGCTTTTACTGTAGTGATATAATATGAATATATATATATATATATATATATATATATATATATATATATATATATATATATATATAATAAAGTAAGGATAGTTATTTTTTATATTGAAACGTTAGTGTTAATCAATAATTATATTACTTGTAGGTATGTATAAATTGATGCATTTTATGAGTTGTTACGGGTTAGAATGGAGCTGCTTGGTTCTTGGTATTGATTAACTTAGATTCAATTGTGGAGATGTTATTTTTATAACTTGTGATTGGTGAGAAATGTATATTGTTGAGATTATGTATATGTTGATTGAGGCAAAATGTATATGATTACAAAGTGATGAAAGTGCGATCCAAGTGGTAAACCAAGTTCCATCTGTGTAAAATCTCTTGGTGAGATTCTTAGTGTTTTAGAATGAAAGTAGGAGCTCGGTTTCGGGGGTCTTCCTGACGCTCCAATGGTCTTTCTTCTCACATAGAAAGGACTGAACCATGTGGTGAGGAGTAGTAGGAGGTCTTAGTCTTGAAGGCTTCCATCATGCTCCAGGGTGCGGAACAGACTAACCTCGTGAGTGTGGCAGGGTGGGGGAGCCCAAGGCGGGGCAGCCTAAGTATCACAAGCCACCACGGGTGCATGACTCGCCATAGCTCGACTATCATTCTAAAGTCCGGAGGAGTCAAGTCTAGAATCAAGCAAAACTCAATAAATGAGTATGTAGAGAGTCAAAAGTTGTTTTTAGCGATATTATGCTTGTTTTGCATTGTTTTGTAGCTATTTTGAGAAAGTGAAGAATGAAGTTGAAGATAAAGGTCGTAGACTCAAGAAAAGAGAAGAAAATTGAAGATTTGAATAATCGACGCACCGCCCGGCGGCAACTTACACTGCCGGGCGGTCTAGGGCGAGGAGCAGCACCTGGCGTTGGCTCTGGGTGGTTTTGAGGGAAACCGTCGGGCAGTAGACCCCTACCGCCGGGCGGTAGTGCGATCTGTGGGAAAACGCCGGGCGCCACACTTATACTGCCGGGCGGTTGTCTGCTGGGCTAGGACCTGTTTTCTGTGTTTTTTATGATCTGTTTGGGCTTGAGCTTGTTTTATGTTATTTTTATGCCCTATTTAAAGGCCAAAACGTCTTAGGGTTTGTATCTTTTGATGGCTTAGGCACAGAAACACACTTTTCACCCCTTTGGGGTAGATTTGGAGATGGTGATAACTCTCATTTTCTCCTTTTTAGGGTTTGTATCTCTTCATCCATTTTTCATCTAG
>NC_028355.1:9751208-9754208 GCF_000741045.1 Vigna radiata var. radiata
AAAAATCCCAAAATATTATTTTTATAGTCTTGATTGGTTAAGCAAAAGCACAACAGTTTAGTGTCGTGAGTCTCTTGGGAAAACGATACCTGGACTTACCATTTATTATTACTTGATACAATTTGATATGCTTGCCAATCCGTTAATAAGTTTTTGGCGCCGTTGCTGGGGACTCATTGTAGAACTATTCTATGTGTGCGATTCTTAATCGAGTAGACTTTTTTATTTTATTTTATTTATCTTATTTTATTTTATTTTATTTTATCTTATTTTGTTTTATTTGATTTGATTTGATTTGATTTGATTTAATTTGATTTTATTTTATTTGATCTGATTTAATTTTATTTGATTTGATTTTATTTTATTTGATTTGATTTTATTTGTTTTTATCTTATTTGATTTCATTTTATTTGATTTGGTTTGATTTGATTTGATTTGATTTTATTTTATTTTTTTTATTTTATTTTTCTGTTTTTATTTTTATTTTTCTTTTTTATAAAAAAACGAAAATTAAAACTAAAATAAAAATAAAAATTATCTTTTACTATTTTTATTTTTTGGGCTAATTTTGTGTTCTAGTGCAGTGTTCTGTAGTGTATGCACGAAAAAAAAAATTGGTACTAGGAGCACAAGACCACCAGGAGGCAAATAAGCAAGGAGAATTGGTTCACCAACACCCTGATGTGAAAAGTGACGAACCCTAACCGGGCACACCAATGAAATTAAAAATTAGGTTATGGGTTGTCAAGACTATTAAAGCAAGCAGAGCTCTTGAGATTGAGGATCTTTAGAGTTGGTGACAAGAAGATTGTTGGTGTCATGAAGGAAGGAAGAATGCCAACGTTAAAAATCAACACCTACTGAGGGGTGTTTGGGCGTTACCGGGTCAAGCTAATGATGTTAAAGAAGCGCTACCTAGGAGGCAACCCAGTTTCTAACCCCGTTTCTGAATCCTTTTCTTTTCTTTTATTTTATTTTATTAGATTTTATTTTATTTTATTTTATTTTGTTAGGGTTATGTGTTGCTTCTGATGGCAGTGATGATAGCATCTACTGATGGATGCTTCTACAACATCTACTGATGGATGTTAGGTGATNTGGCATTTACTGATGGATGCCAATGAAGATTAGAAAGATTAGCATTTACTGATGATTGCTACTGGGATAGCATCTACTGAGGGATGCTATAAGATTTAGGTATCTACTGAAGGATACAGGGAGGTACACCTACTGATGGGTGTTGGAAAGGTATGCACTTACTGATGAGTGCTAAACAGGTTTGGGTCAGGCTCGTGACGTTAAACAAGCGCTACTAGGAGGCAACCTAGGTTCCCTCTTACTTGTGCATTTTGAATTTCTAGAATAGGTGAATTTTAATTTCAGTGTGTACTCTTGGCTTGAATACTTTTTTCTGAAAATGTTCGACTGACTGATGTGCATGCTGGAACTATTTGATGATTATTTGATGCGGATGAGAATTGAGTTGCAATGCATGTTGATATTTTGTGAAATAGATGTGTGATAAATTATGATTATGGTTTTGATGCTAAGCAGAGTGTATGATTGAAGTTTGTGTGAGAAAGCATGTTGTGTGAGGTTTTGAGCTCCAGAGTTTTTATTGTTGTATGTTTTGTTCACATGAAAACATGAATGATATTGCCTTAATCTTGATAATTGATTGAATTGCATGTGAATCTCATATGATCAAGGCCATTTTTTAGAACCCTTCTCTAGCCAAATTTTCACCCAAAGTGCTTGAATAGATTATACCCTTTTTGAACCTTAGCCTTAAACAGGATGTGAACCCTTGTCTTGAAATTCTTCACCTTGAGTTGGGATGAGCTTAATTATATGCGATAAAAAGGTTCAAGTTTCGGGTTGTATGGGGGAAATTGAAAGGCAAGTGAAAAGCATTGAGCTCAAATGTTGTGAAAAGAAAAATTCATGAGAAAAAGAAAAGAAAAGAAGAAAAGCATGAAAGCGAGCTCAGTGCAAAAGACAAGAAAAGGGGAAAAAGTTGGGAATGAGTGAGATTGGTGAGGAAGAGAGTTATGCTTAAATTGTTGAATATTTTGATAGCTCTCTTAACTCAAGGACTTTGTAAACTGGAAAAACCAATTTTTCTTGTGAGCCCAACCTCATTACAAGCCTTGGAAAAGTCCTTTTGATGACATTTGCATGTAAAGATGTTGATTGTTTGAGATGAATGGCAATTTTGTTTCATGTGACTTGTGAACAATGGAGAGTTGGAGTGTTACCTTAAACACTTGAGTGATTAAGTGAAATACTTACTTGGTATTAACTATTAATTTTCATGAGTGCATTTTTGCTTGGTGGATTGGTCATTCATAATGTGTAACATCTGTTGTACAATATCTGGATTGAAAGCATGCATGCATCTTATTGTGATTTCACTGAAGATATGGGATTGAGTAGTTTTATCATGTACTATGGGAATCTTGAAACATTGGATGGAAGAGGATAAAGCCAAGTTTTGTTTTGTGTTGTTTTGTTTGCTTGAGGACAAGCAAAGTTCTAAGTTTGGGGTGTTGATGAAGGTTGAAAAACAGTTATTCTCATATGTCATTTTAGACCAAATTACACACTTTACTACGTGGAATGAGCTTAGAATCAAGCAAAACACAATAAATGAGTCTGTAGAGAGTCAAAAGCTGTTTTTAGCAATATTATGCTTGTTTTGCATTGTTTTGTAGCTATTTTGAGAAAGTGAAGAATGGAGTTGAAGATAAAGGTCGTAGACTCAAGAAAAGAGAAGAAAATTGAAGATTTGAAGAGTCAACGCACCTGGCGTTGGCGCTGGGCGGTTTTGAGGGAAACCGTCAGGCGGTAGTGCGATCTTTGGGAAAACGCCGGGCGCCACACTTATACTGTCGGGCGGTTGTCTGCTGGGCTTGGACCTGTTTTCTATTTTTTTTTTTTATGATCTGTTTGGGTTTGGGCTTGTTTTATGTTATTTTTATGCCCTATTTAAAGGCCAGA
>NC_028355.1:9755003-9808951 GCF_000741045.1 Vigna radiata var. radiata
ATTCATGTTTATTTTTCTGCACTTTATAAAAATCCCAAAATATTATTTTTATAGTCTTGATTGGTTAAGCAAAAACACAACAGTTTAGTGCTGTGAGTCTCTTGGGAAAACGATACTTGGACTTACCATTTATTATTACTTGATACGATTTGGTACGCTTGCCAATCTGTTAACACTAGGACCTGTGTTGTATATATTGCCTTGCTTGTATATACTTTACTTGGGTTGAATCCAGTATGTTCATGTTGGTATAATTACATGCTTTTTATATAATTAGCTCACCCTTTCTTGCTTGTGTTTGTGCTATTTGTGTCTATTTCCTTTTGCGATGATCATCCACTTGGATGGGAGTAGATGGCGAGGAAGTTATTTTAGAGACAGCCTTGGATGGGATGACAGCGCTGCAGCCTAGTCTTCTTAGGATTTTCTTTTGCTTTATGTCACTTTGAAGAAACTTGTGATATTTAAAGTTTTAAATTTCTAGCCTCTTCAAGAGGACTCTGCTACTCCAATTCTAAATTCCTGTACTGTTTAAGGATGTTTGTACTCCGAATTACTCTTGACTGCTTTCTATTATTATTCATGATGACGTCTTATTTATGTATTTCTTTTCTATATAATTGGGACGTCACAATATGTATATTATTTTAATTATAAATTTAGTATGTAACATCCCAAAAATTATAAGCTGAGTATAATATATATTAAGACATAACATTATAATAAGATGGGGTAGTTTAAGGATATACATGGAGTTATAGTCAGTACAGTAATCCAAAATACTTATGAAATTAAAACTTTACAGACTTAAGAGATCTCTCAAAATAATAGGAAAGATCTAGGTGTAATGTTATAGGCTAGGAGTTGCATATACACTACAGAGTTTCTCAAAATATAAACATCGGAAGAGATCCTAAAAGAATATAAGAGTTAGGAGCTGGGTCCTCTCCCTCCAAAGCCTGCTCTAGGGGAACATCCTCTACCTCTGCTCACATCCAAAGTTGGATGATCATTGCAAAGGAAAAGCATACACATACAACACAAACCAAACAATGCAAGGGTAAGCTAGGTTGAAAAGCATGCAAGATAAGTCCAGATTCAACTAACATATACTTAACAGTATGCGCACAAGCAAGCAAATAAACATTCTATCAGATTATACATTAAATGGAACTAACTATCATGTTATACCATCACAAACACAGCATGCCAAGACCATAACACAATACAGACTAAGACCGAATGCATTTTGTTGACACCAATGACCGACCACGTGATTTGACCATCCGGACTAGTATGAAATGTCAAGTTCCAGGGGTTTGTGCACTTGTGGTGGCCTCTACTGCTTTGCAAAGCCATTGCGAACGGGTTTCACCCTTACCACACACAAGTGTAAGTCCATCCAAACTTATCTTGGCCCGTAAATGGAGACACCCATGACCAGGACCTCCTGCTATTCTCACCACATGACTCATCACTCTCTAATTGAGCATGGATGGTCATTAGAATGTCAAGATAAACCCCATAAGGACACTCCGGCCATTCATACGATCAATCACAACAACTACAATGGCACCACCATGTAACCTCCCTTGAGGATCATGGAATTATGTCCATCAATCATACTTTTACATTTGAAACACAACTCATGATTTTCAACGTTCATACACTTGTGCATAATTATACATTGTCATTTAAATCTATACAAGATCATATATAATTCATACATACTCAGACATTACATACTTTCGCAGAAACATCACTTATTAACACAAATTTCTTTATAACCTTTAATCACCAATACTTAAGTAATTCAAATAGCTTGGAGACCCTTACCAATGGCTCCGGAAGGGTCAAACCCCCCCCCCCCCAGAACGACCTAAAGAACGTCCAAAACAGACGTTCGGAACTCCCAAAACGTCAAAAACATCAAAAACACTCAATTTGCTGCACATAATTTGCTCAGCGCACACCTTGGGGTGCGCTGAGCGAATTTTGTCTGCAGGGAAGGCTAAATTTTGCAGATTTTGACAACCCAACACCCCAAAATTCGTTCTAGACCTTTTTATTAATTTCTAACCTTCCTAGATTGATCTTTATGATGAATTACACTTGTTTGAATGTTCCTAAGCTCTCCTAACATTAATCTCTAATAGTTATGCGTTAAGTTATGATCTAAAACTTCAATTTCAATTACTTAAGGACTCAATTTCTAATTTACCACTTGAAAGTTAATTCTGGTCATTTTGGTAATCCTAATAAGTCACAAATGACTAAACTAAGTTATTCCAGTAGCCTAACTCAGCCCCTAACCTCTAATGCCTAATTTGACTACCTCACTTCTTCTCAAACAACCTAAACATTATAATTTAAGGAACTTACTACATAAAAACCTACTCAACAGAATCCATCTCAGTCTAACAACTCAATTTAGCACATTTACCTTATTTGTACTAATTTCATTACAATAATTCCACAGTTCCATACTTTGAAATCCAAAGAGCGTACAATTTAACATACATCATCATTCAAATTCAGCTCCAATAACACCAACATATCAAAACAGTTCACACATTCATTAATTCATCACTTCAAACACAAATCTTACTCATGCACACTCTAATTTACCGAACAGAAACAAAACCCAGCTTTCCTTACCTGGAAATTCTACAGTGCAGTTCAAGGTTGCCTCAACAGATCCTAGTTCTCAAGAATTCCCACAGATCCTAAAGACCACGAGATAGTGATCAAAGACAACTCTTAGAGCTGGGATTAAAAATTAATTTGAAGAGGATGACGCAAAAGACACATGCAATCAGGGAAATTGTTGGTCTTAGGTCTCCTAACAGCCAAGAAAGGGGAGAAACTACTTACGCGACTAAACTGAAAATCTGATCGGTGAAATTCGAAGCTTGTGATGCCAAGATCTTCTAGGTACCTTCAGAATGGAATTCCAGTGGCTCAATGGGGGAGAAATCTAGAGAGAATGCAGTGTTTTGAAAGAGCACAAGGTTAATGAGAGAGCTGTTTCAGAAGAAATGAAATGGCACATTTCTGAAAGTGTCTCTCATGCAAGTTTTTATTTTTCTAAAACTTAATTTTATTATTTTATAATATTCTTAAAAGTTTTACTTTTAATTTAGTGATTATTACATAGTACATAAGTTAATGAATAAATCAATCTTAATAGTTTGTTCCAAAGCATGAGAGTATTTTAAAAAATAATTTATAATTTAAAATATTCTAGAAATCCTATTATTATTAAAAAATAATTTATAATTTAAAATATTCTATTCTAACTCATTTTAAGTGGGATTATAATTTTTTCAATCCAGATATATAGTAGGCCAATAAAGATAAGCTCATTTAGGTTTTTTCTCATTAATATATTTTTAAATGTTATTATATTGATATAGATAAATATCAAGAATGGTAGTTTGAGATGATTTACAACAATAATTTATTTTCGAGATACTGTATGAAAAATTATCTAAATAAACTAAAGAAACTTTACTAATACTTATCAGATACTATCTGGTCTATTTTATATAGTTAATCATTCATCTTTTAATTTACTATTTTTTATTACTTAAATTCATTTTAATAATTTAAAGAAAATGTTAATTATTAATTGTTAAAACAATTTTACCATATTTTATATATTATAAATATTAATTACATATAAATAACCATTTATAATATGTACATATAAAATGATTTCATATAAGGGAAAATTTTGAATATTTTTTTATACGAAAATACTAATAACTAAAAGTGAAAGGCAGTTTAATTTTTTATTTTTAATGTAAAATAAATGTTGTGTTCAATTTTTTATCATTATTATTATTAATATTATATATATATATATATATATATATATATATATATATATATATAAAATTTATGTAATCTTTAAAATGTACTAAATTTCAATAGATAAAAATATTTTGGTTCTAATTTCTAATTTTTTTTTATTTTACGTAAGTTAACAAATTTATATATATATATATATATATATATATATATATATATATATATATATATATATGTGTGTGTGTGTGTGTATATATATATATATATATATATATATATATATATATATATAAAAGTAACATATTATAATTTCTTGAATAATTACAATATACAATATGATAATTAATATTTTGAAATACAAAATATTATATTTTAATTTTATGGTAAGATTTAAACTTTTAATTTCAATAATTATTATAAATTTTAATTCAAAATAAGATGAAAAAGATCCATGAAGAAGATAAATTCTTTTTTTACAAAAGAGATACTAATGATAAAGTTATCTAATACTTTAAAATATTATGTTTTAATATGATAATGAATATTTTGAAATATATAATACGAAAATTAATATATTTTAAATTTAGATTGCGATTTCAAATTTTTAATTATTATAAATTTTAATTCAAAATAAGATAAAAAGATTGATGAATAAGATAAATTAATTTTTTTTATAAGCAAAATCTTACTGGATAAAGATTCTTATAACGTTATTATTATGTTGCTAACATAATAATTACACTTCCAAGAAATTTTTCTTGTATAATAGATTAATATTCGGTTTGCAAACACAGAAAACAAAGCCTGAATTATTAAAGCAGATGTTTTTTTTTTTTTTCTATCAATAGACATGTGTCATCATATGTGCTACGTTATTCTCAAAACAAACTATACATATAATTTTTTACGTAGATGTAATATTTAAGAAGTTAAGTTGTGTCATAGCTATTAATGAGAAATCTTGTATAATAATAATAATAATAGAGAATTAAAAAATAATATAATAGAAAAATTATATTTAATAAATGTTTATGTATTAACTATGACTATAAAATAAATCTTTGTATTTTAAAAGATTGTCTTTCTTTTTTTAATTATTGATTAAATCAAAATTGTATGAAATATTAATTGAGAATAAAATAATCAAAGATATCTGATTAAAGATATAAAAGATAAAATAAATATTTGATTAAAGATTTGGTATCTTGTTTAAGAACAATTAACCGAATTACAAGAATGACTTATAAATTTATAAGGTCAGAGCAACAACTAGTTCTATAGAAACTCCTAAATACTCAACCGTGATAACAATTCACTACTCTTGTGAGCAAAAACTCCTCAACATACACGATTCAGACATCGAAAACCGATAAAGTCACGTTAAAAAGGTTAGAATCTCGCTCCCACAAAATCTTTACCTAAAGGCTCATCTAGATAGCGTAACAGTCTTCCCAGATAAATCCTGCACAGTCACTAAAAATCCTCTTAACACTTTCTTCTTCACCCAAACCTCAGCAAGTTGACATGATGAACTCCCTCCTTCTAGAGCTTCTGGTGATATTCTTGACCCTCATTATCTTTTTTCTCCTTTTCATGGGTTGCCTATATTATCATTTAATTTACCCCACCCCTCCCCACCCCAATCCCCAACTACCGGCCAAGTCCGTCTCTAACTCCGGCCTCTCCCCTTCGCAGCTCCAAAAGCTCCCCTCCATCACCGGAAAAGACCTTCTCATGGGCTCTGAATGCGCAATCTGCCTCGACGACATCGCCACCGACCAACCCGCTCGACTGATTCCCGGTTGCAACCACGCCTTCCATGTGAAATGCGCTGACACCTGGCTCTCCAAGCACCCTACGTGCCCTCTCTGCAGAGCCAAACTCGACCCCATGTTCTTCTGTTCTTCAAAAAATCCTTGCTGAGACAGTAGCAGAATTACCGAGAACAGAGAAAATATTCTTCTGGCATTGTTGGATGGTAGATCCAATGATAAAAAATAGTCCAATGAATTGTATTTATATATATGTATACTCACTTAATATAATAAAATATAAAATTGAAGTGTTAAAAATATATTAATTAAAGATAAGAAATAAATAAATAATCAAGCAAAAGTATTGTGTCTTTTGCCTATGTTTTTTTAGTTCTTCATGGATAGGTCATCGCGTCATCACTGTTATATGTTTGGGTAATATTTAATAAAATTGATTTCGAAGGGAAATAATAGTAATCTTTTTTATCAAACGAAAAATAAATATTTAAAAAAGATTCAATTCAAAGTTGATTTTAAATTATGGTTAATTCTTTAATGCGAGACTTCTGAATTATCTGCTTAAATATTCATTAACTAATATTTCAATATAATTCTATATGATATAACATGAGCTCAATTACCTATAATGTTTTTATAATGTTTTAATACAGTACAAAGTCTATCAAAGCTTATTTTAACTTAAAAAATTAATGATATAAATGAAAAATAATAACAAAATTCCATTACTATAATGATAAAATTACACAAGTTATTTTCAATATTTTATATTGCTAATAGTATAGGAAGTTGGAAACAATTTTCTACTTTGTTAATAATTTATACAGAAAAACAAGACACTTTATGTCACTTAGAACAAGAATTAATGTAGAATATAAATAAGAGAAAATATTATATCCTGAATTGGGAAGAACTTCTACATCAATTATGACTTGCCATTGACGTGGAAAGATACACTGTCTACATCCTAACTAGCCAATATGAAAAATATTTCCATTATTATCACATTGCTACTGCATTTCATTTCATAACAAGCATTTCCTTTTTAAATAAGTGTAACGAAAAATATCTTTTTCTCACAAGTGTTTGGATTATATATGTAAATTTATTTCATATAAATATTAGATGTCTTGTTTATATATATACATACATACATATGTATATATATGTACATACATATGTACATATNTATATATATATATATATATATATATATATATATATATATATATATATATATATATATAAATTAATATACATAAATAATGTGTAAAATATACAGAAATATAATTTGTATTACCATTTCAATAGGATTACGTTGTTTCCCCAACAACAATGGAGGATTAGTTCACCATAAACATGGAGAAACTAGATTAAATTAATGAAAAGAATAAAAAGATAAATCCTAGAACTTGTAGATTGGATTGTAGATTGGAGCTTCCTCATCCAAAATCCGCTTCCAAGGGGTAAAAAGTGTGTTTCTGCGTCTCCTTCTGCCAAAAGATAGACCCTCTGGTTCGTGCAAATCTATTTAAAGTTCATTAAAATCAGCAAAAACTGGCACAAGCCCAAAGCAATGGTGCTCAGCACTAGGTCACCGCTCAGTGATGGGTATGACACTCAAGATGGACGTTCAGCTTTGACGCCCAAGCGTTTGACAGTGACTTCACTAAAGAAGCCAGTGCCTAGCGGTGAGGTAGAGCTCAGCGGTAGGTGCGATACTCAAATTCTCTCCTCAGTATTGGCGCATAAGCGTTTGACAAAGATCCATTCAGCGAAGCTGGCGCTCAGCGCTGTCCTAGCGCTCAATGATGGCTACGTTTCTTCATTTGTGTACTTCTCCATCTTTTCTTGAGTCCAACTCCTTCCTACTTCAGCTTCCTACATTCAATTCATGTTAAATCCTGCCAAAACAAGGAAAACCAAGCATAATACCACTAAAACAACCTTTGACTCTCTTATTCTCTAACTTAAGCAAAATGCATGATTCCAAGCTAGTTTCTAAGTCATATAGGGTGTGCTTTGTATCAAATTTAAGTATAAAAATAACGGTTTTTGAACTGTTATCAATATGCTTATTTCATTAATTATTAGGGTTTTTCCTCCATACTCTATGCATTGTTGTGTTTAACTCATTCAATGCTTGATTATTGGTTTTTGTGATATGGACACATACGGATGAATCTAGATTTAGGGAATTTCTCCCAAGGGAACTATTGCCTAGACATAGGGATAGAATATTGCTTGGTTATCTTAAGCTTCTAATCGTAATGCAGAATTAATTGTTAGGGAGACAAGACATTGTGAACTAGTAATTAAGGATAGACTTTCTTCGCCGAGACATCGAGTTTTAAGTAATTTAGAAAGTGATATTGATATTAATTTAGAAGATGAATTCTTATATGTATAAGAGTAAACTAGATGAAATCACAACCCCAACAATATATTCATCCTATATTTCAAATATCATCCATCACCTTTGTGCTTCAGTTCAATTGATCAAATTGCATGCATATTTACATTTTCTGTAATTGCATTTAAAAAACCAAAAATTGTTCATCAACGTCTTAAATAGTTAAGTAATCACATGATTGTTTAGTGTCATCAGTCTCTTGGGAAATGATACTGGTCTTACCATTATTATTACTTGATACGATTTGGTACACTAGCCGAGATCTTAACACCTCCCCCTTTGGCCCACGTAACTAGGTCAGAATACAAAATGGGCCTTTTTCCAATTCTGCCCAAAAATGGGCCCAAACAATAATTCTATCCAAAAAAATGCCCTAAAAACGAAATTATAATTTAAATTAGATTAAAATGTTGATTTGGCGAACGAAGAATGATGTGATAACCCTTGAATATCTCAAAATATACTTCCAAAAATTCTCCTACAAGTAATAATGAAATTAATTAGTCTTAGCTAATTTAAATTAATTAAAATCAGAATTTCTGGTCAAATTAAGCACAATTAACTTACCTACTCGGACAAGCACGTCCTCAAGCACACTTACAGGGTTAATTGTGCTATGGTTGGCCAGTTGAATGACCACACCAGTAGTTTTAAGACGTTCTAGAGATAGGGAAGTAAACACTGATAAAGGCATTACATTTATAGAAGCTCCTAAATCTAGCATGTCATTGTTAAACTCTTGTTGGAAATAGAATGACTTAGTTTCAACACCATGAGGGGGGTGAATTGGTGAAAATAAAAAATCAGTCTTTTCAAAATCTTTTTCGCAAAGTACAAAACTTTCAATAATTTCTTGAATTCCAAGGAAAAAGATAAATCAATGTAGCGGAAAATAGTTGACTTTACTGAAAATAAAGTCGACTTGAAAGTAAAGAGTTCAAGGATAGAAAATTCAAACATAATTTTTATTCTGGTTCGGCCAAACTGCCTACATCCAGTGTCCTTCGTGTACCAGGAAGCAAATGCACTATAATGGTCAAGGTTTTTACAACAAGGTTTCTATAGAGACCTCCACGTCAAAATATAAAATAGCTCTTTAACCCTCTAACCAAAATAGAGGCATACAACACCTAAAGAACAACAACAAGATATCCCCTTTCCTGCAGTCTTTGTCAACTTTGAACAATCCTCAAAGTTCCCAGAATGCAACACGTCCTCTTTCTGTAATCACAACAGGGCAGCCACAATCTTCACAAGATTGAGAGAAGTAGATGATCACGTTTCGAGAACACCTCAATGTGCAGTATGATCAAATCTTTCTTTCAGCACGACAACCTTGCTCTTCAAGCAACTACAAAGAAAGATCTTCACAGTCTTCTTGATGAGTTCTTGGAGCTTTTCACAAAGATCAAGATCTGAAACAATAGAATGAAAATGTTAGAATTACCAAAAGTCTCTATAGAATACAAAATCACGTCTATTTATAGTTTTCTATAAAACAGACGCTCCAATAGTTGACTACGCTACTAATACAGTCGACTTCAGTCATACAGTTAAGACAGTTAAAGCAATTAGTAGAAATCAGACCCTCTAAATTGATTGCACATTTAATTCAGTTGACTAGTAATTAATGCTTGGTCAAAGAATCAAAATATAGTCGTTATAGATCACAAGCATCAATAGAAATTCAAAACATAACTAACTAAGTCGAGTAGCTTGCGCATACAGTCGACTATGTCATTTCAATGCAGTTTTGAAATTCTTTCTTTGAAAAAATACTCACATCACTGTTTTTGAAAATCTGTGCAAAGTCACGAGTTTTGATCGACTTGCTTCATAATGAAGTCGACTTAAACTTGCAGTTTTGCTACATAATATAAGTCCAACCAAGTGCATGTGGTTTTCTTTTCTAAAACATATGTTATGCAATCACAGATGATATGTCATGTAGAAAGCAGTGAAAATGCACAGACAGAAAAACACAAACATGTTCTTCAAGAACTCATACACAAGAAGGTTTTGAACATGTAACACATATTAATACATGTGTTAGTAATAATGTGTTGTCATCATAAAAAACCAGAAGCATTGTGAGATTGTAAGGTTTAGCTAAACCAGTGTTTTCCTTATCAACAATCTCAACAACTCTGGACTTCCTATAACACAAGGAATAAAAGACATACCTAGATCCTTGCATTTATGTGGTATCTCAATATGTTTCTTAACCAATCTAGACATGTTTCTTCCTAAATTCACAACCTCATTATCCCTAATACGCCTTTTATTTGTGCAAAGTTGTTTCAAAATCTTGGCGTATTTAGGGATTTGTTTAAGGACATCTAGTACGGGAATGTTGATCTCCACCTTTTTTAAAGTATTTAAGATCTCTTGGTCTAATTCCTTCAGTTTTTGTTTCTCGGCTTCAACTGATTTGGATATGCAGGAGGAGGAGAATAAGATGAAGAAGAATTTTTAAAAGAAGAGTTAAAGGATACTAACCTGGATTTATTAATGGTAGTTTAAGGTGATGGTTCACTTAGTCCTCCATTGTCATCAATATGTGTGTCTTTTCTCCTTATCTTTATCCTCTTGGGCTCCTTAGAGCCTTGTACTTGCTTACCCGTTCTTAAAGTAATAGCATTTACATTTTGCGAGTTGATCACTATTTGTGCAAGCAGTTTATTTGATTCCTTAGCTTTTAACTTATGCACCCTCTGAGTCAATTCTGCAATTGACTTCTTAGTTTCTGAATTTTGCTCAATTATTGTTTTCATGAAATCTTGAAGTAACATTTTAGGTTGCGATTGTTGCCTTTGTTGAGGTGGATCTTAAGGTTTCTTGTTATGCTAATACCTATTAGAGGATGAATCATGATTATTTTAATATGGTTTATTTCCTCCAAACATATTTGCAGCAAAAGCTTGAGATGAATTCTCCACAGTAGTTTCTACTAAGCTACGACATTCATGAGTATAATGATAAGTTGTAATGCAAATTCCAGATTTCTTGGCAATTTGTGGAGTTGAAGTTTTCAACAAGCTTGCAATCTCATCGAGTTTTCTCTCTAGCTTATTCAATCTTTCATCTATCATATTTCCACCAACTGCACCGTTTTCAATTTCATGTACTCCCTTCAACAAGGTCATTGAATGTCTTCTTGTTCCATAGTGTTGGTTGGTTGCTACCTTTCGTTCTATTAGATCTATAGCATCCTCCAAAGATGTGTCTAAGAAGGATCCTCCACTTGCAACATCTGCCCATGACCTGTCTATTGTACTTAAGCCTTCATAAAAACTTAGAATGAAATCTTCTATTTGAAGTTGAGGTCAGGAAGCCTAAAGTTTCTTTAATCTCTCCCAATACCCACTAAGTTTCTCTATCTCTCTGCCTTATAACTTGGATCTATCTACGGGTGCCAGATAATCTAGATGTAGGAAAATAATTTTGAAGAAAGAGTCTTTCTTTAGTTTCCCAATTGGTAATCCATGTAGAGAGATAATACCACCAATCCTGAGCTGCTCCTTGAAGACTAAAAGGAAAAGCTCTCATTTTAAGGCTCTCTATTGTGATCCTGGGAGATCTAAAAATTTCACACAACATGTGGAATTGTCTAAAGTGTTTGTGCAGATTCTCCCTTGATAACCCATTGACTTTTGGTAACGCATTTAACAGGTCAGGTCTCAACTCCCACTCCTCATTTGGATATTCAATGTTATTGCATATGACTGTATTGTGGGAGGTGGCTAACTATCTTATAGTTCTTTGTGCCATTTTGTTTGGGTTAGGATTAGGTGAAGGATCAGAGGACATATTTGTGACTGGAGATAATGAAGGTGGTATGGCTTCAGATGTAGGAAGTGTTCCCTTAGTAGAACACCCAAATTTCAAACTTCTCTGCAACTTACACAAATTCCTTTAAACTTCTGGGGTATTTTGATAAAATTCTCCCAGATTAGCTCGGGTCATGCACTACACAATTAGCCTGAAGTTATTTCTCTGTTCTTGACTTCTTTTTCTTTCTTTTATTCTTTTGTTCTTGCTTTAGAGAAAGATTTCAAATAAGAACTAAGTAAGACTTTGTTTGGGTCCACTTCCAAGAAAGAAAGGTGCGTCATAATGGATAACTAAAATACCAAATCTTTTCTAGCTAGAGTATATTCAAACTAGCCTCAAATATTTCTTGGGAAAAAATATTAATTAAAATAATAAAAAGGATTTTGCTAACAATAAGAATAACTAAAGACCACAAAAGAATTCAAACTAAATTAAATCTATATGCGTTAGGAGAAAATAAAAACAAAAAAATAAAAATAAAAATAAGAATCAAAATATTCAAAATACTAACCTCATTCCACAACAAAAGTGCCAAATTTGATACGTTTTCGTCGAAACAATCAAATTAATACTACTTTACTAGGAAACTTCAACATTGACAAGTTAGTAGTCAAGAAAGTAGATAGGGTTAAAGTAGCCCTGAGTCATTTCCCTACGGATACGGAATTGCTTGTGAATACTTAAGTATAAATGGTAACTCTCTCTTCCCTTCAATTAAATCACTCATCCGGTTAATATTACACCCACCCTTTCCTTTCTTTTTCTACCATACTGAACGAAGACGGTGTAACAAAACAAAGTCATTTTGGCTCCCATGCAAGTTCATTCATCAGATCAAATGTAAAAACAAATTCAACCACCATAACTATATAAAAAAAGACATCATGAAACCCTCATTCCTCAAAATAAACTAATCCTTGGTGCTCCCCTTACTTGGATTCCAAACGAGTTTCTAAGTCTTTGCTCCTTCACGGTTTTGATGTGATGAACATCTTGCCTTCCCTTGCTCGATCAACCACTAACTATCCCTCACCGAAAGAGCTAGGGTTCCTATTTAATACTCTCATGGTTGCTAATTCAAGTCCCCTAAATTCAATCCTCTAGCATACATAATTATATTTTGTTGTAAAAGCTACCAACTACTTCCCTTTTTATCCCTCCAAAATTTCATAAAACAACCCTACATTTTAATAATGCAAAGCTGCAACTTTTAAGAATATAGTATTGAGCCCAAACATGCACACGTTAAAAACTGTATTGTGACCAAAAAAATACACCTAAACAAACCTTCTCTCTCCCCAGGATCAAGGTTCAAAGCTCTTTTGAAAGAAAAATAAAGAAAATATGCAACAAACTCCCCTACCGAAAGCTACTTGATTTCATGCAAAAAGGGGACCAACCCATAATCCTATTGGCTCACAGAATTCTCCTGTAGGATCTACAAGGAATTTCACAAAGGAGAATTTCATTCTCCCCTACCCCTAGGAGAGAAAAGTCACAAGTGCAATAAAGGGAAAAGACAACGGTTATTTTCGCTTATAGGCAACGGTTCCGCAATCGAGGTATATACAAATGAGACAAAAAGGAGTAGGATTTTTACCTCAGTTCATAGGTAACCGAAGCAATAAAGTTTTTCCCTTTTTTATTTTTTTTCGACAAACTTTTCGCCTCAGTTCCTATTGAACTGAGGCAATATGAGATGCTACTACCTCGGTTGCGACCTGAACCGAGGCGTATTTCCCTGTTTTTTTATAAGAACAAGTCTGTTTCTGCAACATCCTCAACTGTAGAAACATACCTGCAAATATTAAACTTTACAGAACAATTCAGAACAATCCAGAAGCATATCTTCTCAATAAAAATTATACTAAAACAAAAATCAATTCAATGTAATCATAAATCAATTTCTTAGAATCATAAATCAATTCAATGTAATCATAAATCAACTTAGAAGCATAAATAAATCCAATGTACAAACTTAACCTAATCATAAATATGCTAAGGTAGAACTTACTATATCCTAATATCTACATACTATTATAAAGTTGAATTACATATTTAGCAAGTGCTTTCCTTATGTATCTAATGGACTTCTCTAGAATTGTAGTAGTAAAATTGAATTTCTACATAAAACACAATGAATTAAATTAGTGTATATGAAATCTAAACTACAGAGAAAATAAAATTCAAACCAAAATATTATCGTTTCCCATCCACTAGTAACATGTGCACTAATAGTGGTCATAATCCAATACATCATATAGTAACCACACTCATATGACCCGCTTTGTCTGTTATACTACAATATATCATCATAATTATAAAATGTTAAGTAACATAATTGGAATGGTAAAAAATGTAACAAAGTATGGACTAAAATACCAAACCTTAAGGGTCAACCATGCAAGCTTTTTAGCTGTAGCAGTTGATGTCCCAGACAACATATTTGCTGCAAGGGAACTATTAAAAAAATTACTTTAGCATACATTTATATAACAAAGAAAGTTTAAACATTGAGGTTCTTAACAATCTACTATTTGTCTAAGAGGGTTGGTAGGAGACTTATGCAATGAACAAAACCATACAATAGTGTTCTTTGGTATGAAGATCACAAGTAGCTGTCAATGACGCCTGAAATTGGTAATAACTTAATTGTTATATACTAAAATCATAAATGAAACTTTAAAGTTAACAAACTTCAGTTACTGATGAGTACATATTTATGCTCACATTTATGCTTTTAAATTAAAAAATTTGATGAAATTCATATGCTTAAATGACTAATTTAAAGTGAATTTGTGGTTATTAGATTTATTGGATTTGAAAATTAAAGGAATTTAAAAAGTAATTTTTGTTGGTATCGGAGGGGTATGGTTGGAAGAGTATAGCGCAGCGGAATAAAACTCCTTATTGGTAACAATCTCCCCCTTTTTGATGATGATAAAAAATTCACTTTTAAAAGCAACTTGGGTTTACCTGCAACACATACAAACTAATAGACAACCACAAAGTTAGCAGTACCTGTACCAATACCAATTTTTAAATTGTAAAATTTTTCTCCCCTTAATTCTCCCCTTATATTTCTTCTCCCCCTTTTTTATCATAAGCAAAAAGAGTAATGTAAAAATCTCCCCCTTAATATGATCTCCCCCTCAATTATATAATATATGCATAAAATTGACATAAAAGCTCATTACATTAAGAACATAAAGGAATTACATGAAATTCATAAAGATCAATACTAAATAACACAAAGAAAATAACACAACAAACAATCTTAGTGGCCTAAACCCTAGAATTCAAGACTAGGGGATCTTTCAGTAGGTGGGATATTGAGATGACTCTCAATGTTAGATAGGCGAACATCAAGCTCAAGGAATTGATCAACCATGTATTCATCAAGAGATTGCTGCCACTCATAAACTTCATCAAAATGTGTCTTCTGTGCTAGACTCATATCCTCCAATTGCTTAGATAGCCTTGCAAAGTGTTCTTCCATAGAAGTTGAGGAAGAGGAGGGTATGTTGGATGGTCCAGCATCAGACGGAGTAGCAACACTCACTGGGTTAGCCATATGACTGTCCATGTCATCATCTTCATCTTCATCAGGATGCTCATCATCTTTGTGGATAAGAACTCTTCCTTTGGTAATGAATCCCATCTGACGAAAGGTAGTATCTCCAATTTCCGATCCCACAGCTTCAATGGCTTGGACGAGTTCTCCTTCAACATTTACACCTTTGTATTCTAAAATCCTATAAATAAGAAGAGCATAGGGAATTTGATATGAATGGGATTTCTTGGCTTTTACCATCGTTTCAGCAATGAGAGTAAGCCAGTCGATGTGTATGTGATTTAGAATCCCATACAAAAGAAGTAAATCCTGCTCAGAGCATTGAGCATGGTTGGTTGCTCTAGGACATAAAATCCAGACAATCAAGTAGTGAATCATCCTTTCTTCAACTTTGAAACCACCAACAAGTAATTGCCTTCTGTTGGTTTGCCGTTCAGGATGATGCAGGAAGGATTGGAAAGTCATCAACATTTGTCCACACGTCATCATCTAAAATGATGCGCACTCCCTTTACCTTAGTGGATATAATCCCATCTCGATAGCGTAAGTTGAAATAAAAAACTCTTATAAGATCGGGATAAATGCATCCTTTTTGCTCTACTAGATGCGTTAGTCCTTGCTCAGCAAAAATATTTGGAAATTGAAAGCCATAGAAACGGAAAAAGTCAAGACGGATATACTTTACCGCCATGATTTTCCTTTCTTACCAAGAGTTTACAAAGTCTGCATGTTTCCCTTGATCTGAAATCCATCCATCTATGTTTGCAAGACGTGGTTGAGAGGAGGAGGAAGCTCCAATAGCTCTACGACGATGCCTTCTTGAATCAGCCATGGAGGAAGATTGAGAAAATGAAACTTTAAGAAGGTGAAGAGAAATGGAGAGGATTTAAGCTCTAGATTTGACTTCAGCAGTATTTAGGTGCAAAGGAGTGTCTAATAATCGATTATGGGGGGCTATTTATAAGAAAAATGGAAAAACTAGTCGTTTATAGCCGTTATGGGAAGCTCCAACGGCTCTATTTTTTGAAACTGTCAGCGTGATAGTCGATTATGGCTCGTGATAATCGATTATCTGCTCAATAATCGCTGCCCAGAAATTGCATGATAATCGATTATCTGTTCAAAATTTTCCAGATTTAAATTTTTTGATTGAATAATCAATTATAGCCTTGTGATAATCGATTATGAAGCGTTAAGTTTACGAAAATGCAAAAAGTTGCATAGGCTTTGATCCTAAGACATGTCTAATACTCCTAACTCTTTTCTAAGCTCAAAAAATCTAGACACCCCCTTAAATGGCTCTCACCCTCATCAAAAGAGAGATGCAATTTATAGAATTTTTACTTTTATAAGATGAGAGGCAAATACAAGATGAAACATCAAAGTATAAATGAATAACCACATATCTAACAGCCTTGTATATCTCCCCCTCAAATGAGTATCAGGTATCACAAGATCATGTCATAAGATGTCAAACAAAAGTTTCTCTTAAACTCAAAAACAGAAAGATGTTTCAAGATTTGTTTAGCCCAAAGCTATGCAGAAATGCTCACAAGGTAGTTCAGAAAAGAATTTGCAATTTTGAAACCAGTTTCAATATTTCTTAGCAAATCAAATTTAACTTTTATTAGACTTAACTAATTCATTGAAATCAACAATCAATTTATAAAGTACAATAAACGCAACAATTTCTTAAATGAAGATGATCACATCACAACTACTCCAGGTTTAACAGGAAAGCATTTCAATTAGCACAATTAGTTAAAAAAAAAACTAATTTTGACAGGATAAATTAAGACTTTCCAAACAACAATTGTGATTTATGCATTTTCATATCCCAAATTGTTCAATTCCATGAATTCAGTTGTGCATATCAAAACAATATATACATCAATTCAAACAATATGCAGTAATCAAATTTAATTCAATAAAATTGTTTATATTGGTCCAAAGAACTTTATCCTCCAACTTTATCAACTACTTCAGACTTTTCTTAAGAAACTTAAAACACACAAATCTTTCTTTCAAGTTTCAGAAACCAGAGAAGAAAAAAACTTTTCAGACAATATTTGTTAGACTAAGAAATTAGAAATTTGAGGTAAAATAAGACAACTGTAAATTGACAAACAAGAAGCTATAAGACATTTAAAAAAATAGTCAAATTTGGGTGTATTAGTTTTCAGATTTAAGCTTGTGCTGTTCTTTCGGCCTTTTAGAAGGATTTAGAAGTTTCTTTTGAATCAAACAATTTCTAGACACCTAATTGTCTCAAAAACAATTTAGAAAACTTGAATAAGACTTTATGAAATTATTACTAGATCTTCAACATTTAACTAGTGGTAAACCAGAAATTTTAAAAAATTAACTCAACCAATGAATTGCAGTTTTGACTAACTTCTTTTAAGACACAATTCCTTTGTGATTTTCACACCAAAATTTAACACAAAAGCTGATTTAAATTTTATCTTTCAATAATCTTTTAAACCAAATAATTTACAGCACAATTATGCAAATTTGATCAGTTAATTTACTGTATCCAAGCTCTCAATGTGTATAAACATATCTCATATGGTATGCATTTGAACAAAAAAAATCTTCACAGAAACAGCTTCGAGACAGAATTGTCAATTTAATCATCAATCGTCTTAATCATCCAGAAATGCAGATAGAAACTATCAACTAGCTCAATCAAATTAATTTTTCATTGCTTTTGATGCTTGATAAAAAATTATACCAAGGCTAACTTTAAAGTACTCATGAAATTGAATACTGAGCCAGTTAAACACACATTCAATTTGACAATTAAGAGTAAGACACTAAAATACAATGCACATGAATGTCTCAAATAGATTAATTTCATTGATTAAAATGTGCAAGCAGACAGGAACGTACCATAGAAATAATGAAACATTGATGTACATATTATTTGCCCAAACAGAAATGAATTCAACAGTAATCTCATAATGGAAGATTAAGCAAAACAAAGTGCAACAACAAAGTTTAAATACTACTTAGCTGAGCCACTTGGTGTTTGAACCAAGGCTTTTGATATCACTTGATGAAATTACTTCCTGGCTTGGAGCATCAATTCCAAAATCAGAACATCATAAAAATTCTCTTCTCCTTTTGAAAACTTATTCTGCAAAACAAAGCAATAGTACTTTTGGTACCCATAATCTTATTTAGGTCCTTAAGGTTAAACACATATTACTTTATGACAGGAACCCAAGCATATTTTCCATTTGGAACTCCAAAATGTTTAATGTTGCATTTGTTTGACGTGTGACCATGCTTCATACAGTAAAAGCAACACACATCACTCACTTTATTTTTAACAAAAGTTCCTTTAACAACCCAAATCTTTCGAGTTCTTCTTACCTTGGATTTATAATTTTGATGCATGTTTATATTTTTAACATTGCTTTTATTAAAGTTTGTTTTAGCATGTGAATTAGTCTTAGTTGCCTTAGCAAGTAAATTTTCAAGTATATCAATATCAAACATATGACTTTTACATGACAAGCATTCAACAGGTTCAACAGTATTATTTGCATCAGACAATTTGATTTCTAAAGTACTAACTTTATTTCTTAAAACAACTTCATCATCAAGCAATTTATCATACTTCAATTTCAATTCATTGTGCTCCTTTTTTAGCTTTTTATGAGCAGCATCAAGTTTTTCAGATTCATTCATCAAATCAAAGAAAGCCTTTTGTAAATCTAATTCACTAGATTCAAAGCTGGAATCACTTACTTGGCTTCCTGTATCTTTAGAATCCGCCATAAGGCATATGTTGGCTTCTTCATCTGAGTCACTTGAGCTTGTTGAGCTAGAAGCATTGTCCTCCCAAGCTATGTAAGCTTTCTTTTTCTTTTGAAATTTTCTTTCCTTCTTGTCTTCACTTTTCTTGTTCTTTGGACACTCAGATTTTACGTGCCTTCTTTCTCCACAACCAAAGCATTTCACACTTGAAGGAGATTCTTGACTTTCTCTCATTTCTTTACGAATTTTGTCCTTTCCTTTTGCCTTCATAAACTTTGCAAACTTCTTTATCATGAGGCTCATGTTTTCCTCATCATCANAATCNTCNTNTTCNATCNTCTTAGAGCTCTTTCCTTTAGAGATTTCGGACTTGAAGGCTAATGTTTTTCTCTTGCCTTGATCCTCTTCAGCAGTTAGTCTCCTCAACTCAAGCTCATGCTCACAGAGCTTTCCAAACAAAATTGGCATTGANATCTGAGTGAGGTTCTGAGACTCCGAGATGGCAGTCACCTTTGGTTGCCANNACCTGTCTAATGATTTCAAAATTTTCACATTTAGTTCATCAGTATCAAAAGTCTTACCCAACCCTGTTAAGTGATTCACAATATGAGTGAAACGCTTTTGGACATCAGAAATTGTTTCTCCAGGTTGCATTCTGAACATCTCATATTCCTGAATGAGAATGTTCTTCCTAGCGCGTTTCACGTCCTCTGTTCCTTCATGAGTGACTCTGAGGACTTCCCACATTTCCTGTGCTGTCTTACACACTGAAGTTCTATAAAACTCATCAAGTACAACAACAGATGAAATTATATTGCGAGCTTTAATATCAAACTGAGCTCATCTATTTTCTTCAGCAGTCCAATTAAAATATGGTTTTTCTATCTCTACACCATCAACTGTACTCGTAGGAAAATAAGGACCATTTTGTACAGCTTCCCAGATACCTCTATCAACAGACCCCATAAAAATTTCCATTCTAACTTTCCAAAAAGCATAGTTATCACCAGTAAAAAGTGGAGGTCTGTTAATGGAAACACCCTCAGCATATAGAAGGTTTTGATTGTGACCGACCATTTTCACAAATATTTTGAAAAACTATCAAAGCAAGCTCTGATACCAATTGTTTGTATCGGAGGGGGTATAGTTCGAAGAGTATAACGCAACGAAATTAAAACTTAGAGTAGCGTATAAGCGTGTTCGGTCACTGTTAAAACGAAGTTGGTCCTTTTTCGCAAAACAATTTTCTTTTAGAAAATTAATCGAACAGCTTGAATGCAGGCAAAAGTAACAAGTGCAGGGAGTAGAAAAATCACACAAGTAATTTTTATACTGGTTCGATTAAGAAAAATCTACGTCCAGTCGTTAATCGCTATAAACAATGATTAACAGTTCCACTAAAAATATGTTTCTCAAATTACAATTATAGTGAATGAAAAACAAATAAATAAACCTTCCTTCGACGAGCGAACCAGAAGAAAACCACTCTGACAACTCGAAGAGAATCGCTCCGGCAATCGACCAACGATTCGCGAGCTTCTCCTTTCACGAGACCAGGTATAGCACCTTGCTAACTCGAAGAGAGTCTGCTCTGGTTATCGACACACGATACGCGAGCCTTTCCTTTCACGAGACCAAGCAAGGGAACTATGAACAAAGCTTATGAGAACTTTCCTCTGACAAACAGTGTTCTATTAAGCTTCTCAGTTCAAAAACGTTGCTTCTGAAGTTTACAGAAGCCAATTATATAGCCAATTACACTGAATGCCAAAGGTCAGGTCCCAACTGCCATGAATAATCAATTATTGTAAGTGATAATCGATTATTCAAGTCCGTTATAGGGTTTTCAAAAAGTGATAATCGATTATATGAAGTGATAATCGATTATTCAAGTATGACTTGTGATAATCGATTATTGCTTCATTATAATCGATTATTCTAGTACAAAATGCAAGTGATAATCGATTATAGCTTGTCCATAATCGATTATTCAAGTTAAAAATACAAGGTTTAAGATTTTCCTACTACATCCAAATTCTACAAGTTGCTTTTTAAATAATTCTACTGTTCTCTTCAAATAATACTTCTTGCAGCATCATCAAAACAATTCTTCAGGTTTTACCAATACTCCTTATTGGTAACAATTTTTAGTTATATAAATCATTCTTGGATATTCTTACATTTATTTGTGCAGCTGAAATATAAGCTTTATTGGTCCAAATGGCAATTCAAGTCCCAAAATCATAATTATGAAAAAGAAAATTAGTTTATTCAATAAAAGGGGCTAAATACACTCTCGCTTTTACAAATATACACTCCTAATTCTAAATCACGTCCAAGAAAACCAAGCCTAAACACTAGACCTTTTCTGCTACACCCCCCTAAGTTTGCTATTTCTACCATTCCTATGTCAGATTGCCTAAGATAGTGCCACGTGGCAGTCCACCATTAACACAGATAACCAATCAGATAAGGTCATGTAATTTATTCTTGCAATAATTAGTGAACCAACCAGAATGTTTAACATCGTCAACACTGCCATGTCAGCATCTCCTTCAACCATTCTCTAGTAAACCCTAATCCTCCTCTGAACCGCCGCACCATCCATCGCTGCCACCATCGTTTCTACCACGCCACCGTTCATCATTGAGGTTGTCGCAGAGCCCACCCGAAACCAAAATCAACACTCTTCTCTACCACCAACGCGCCTGTAGAAAACCAGAGGCAGCCATTAATGCACCACGAGCACACCGCGAGCTTCAGCGCCTTCCTCATCCTCCAAGATCGCATCAGACCACCACGAACAATCACTCTTACCTCCATTGATCTTCAACCAAGAACTACCGTTGGTTCATCTCTACCGTCGTGATTGGCGTTTCTACCATCAACACCTAGAGGCGAGCAACCTCGTCGTGCTACCACCCAACAACCTCTACGTCGCCGTTAGAATAAAATCGCCACACTCAGACCGTCAACGTCAACACCACCATGTCGCGCCGCCATCATCTCCTCCCTCGCTTGTTCACCAAACCTGCACTCAGAAAATCCAACCCAAGAACCCTATCTCGCACAGATCCAACGAGCTTTTGCAAATCGTCGTCACACCGCAAACATCGTCATTCAACCTCCACTACCGCAACACCGTGAATACTTTGCCTCCATCAGCGCAACTCACCAACAGCGCCTTCATGTCTCCCACAAGCCGCATGAAGGAGGAGGAGCGAAACCCTGATCGCAAGTAGGGATCTCAAGAGCGGCGCAGGGCAATTCCTTTCTCCAAATTGGGAGAAAGGGGGAATTCCACGTGGTAGGATCCCATTGGATAGTGAATCTGGTCAATCAACCTGGTCAAAATTAGGTCAAGTCTGGTAAACTAAGAAATTAAAGTGCAATTGTGGAAAAGAAAAAAGAGGGGTTAAAGTGCAATTAAAGGAACTCTAAAGGGCTTCTCTATAATTTTGAAAACTTAAAAAGGACATTAATGAAATAGATAATTCAGTTGATATTTTTAAAAGACAATTGATTTCATCTGAAAATATATCAACTAGAAAATATCTTATCAATAGAATATTCAAAGTCCAAGCCCAATATAAAGAGACTTAGGAGAGGTAGAAATCATACTTCATTCATTCTTAGACTCCTCCATTGGAAGCAAGCATCCACCACTCCTCTCACTTTTATTTCATCATGTATTCTACTTAGGGCTATTCCACTGTAATTTCATTATGGATTCTGAGGTTAAGTTGAATTAATGAAATTTTTTCTTTTGATTTTTCATTTAAGTTGTTCTCTTTCTATGTCTTTCATCTCTCACCATATTAAAAGCAATGATTTTTGCATCATAAGGTGTTTGAATCTATATGCATATTGATTATATGAGTTCAAGGGTTTCTAGGTTTAATTGAGAATCTACTTTGATTGAACTTTGGAACTTGCATATGATTAAATTGGTTTTTGCTATCAATTGAGAATGTACTTTGATTGGTGGTAATAATTTCAACTATACTTAATTGATAATTTACTTTGATTAATTAGATTTTAATTTGGTTTGGAGATTTAAGAATAGACATGATTAAACACAATAGAATTTGATTGAGAATGTACTTTGGTTGAATTCATTGTGAATAATTTAGAAAGGTCTTGCATTTGATTGAGAATCTAATTTGATTAACTGCATGATCGCCCTAAATTAATTAAGAATGTACTTTAATTAATTTGAAATTTAAGCAATAATCAATTGAACAATGATCTGTGAATAACCAACCAATGATGAATCTATTTGGAAAAGTAATGGAATTAGTCTATTTCTTCATAATTGTTTCTAAGTTTTTCTCTTTCTTCAAACATTAATTCTATTAGCATAGTTTTTCATTTTTATTCTTGGGCATTGCATTGGATTCATAAGATTCAAATATTGAAAAGCAATTTTGTATTCATTGGGAGACGACTGTGTTACTTTAGCCCTATCAACTTACTTGAATACTATTTGGCAATACTAAAGTTGCCTTAAAAAGTGGTATTAATTTGATAGCTTCAACGACAGCATATCACTTACCCAAGTATATAAGGGAGAAAATATAGCTCCTTCCCCATTGCAAAACAGTTGGTGATGTATGCTTGGATGTCATCAAATTTATTTCCTTCATGAGTCATGTGGGGTCAATGAACCCATGTACATCATTGAACCTCGTGTTGTTACTGACACCAAACATATATCTGAAATCAAGAAATTATCTGATATAAGTAACTTGATAAACCAATTTTATATAAATAAGTTCTCACAAACTTACATCATCCACAATTGAACGAGTGTAATATTAAGCTCTTCTCTCCCTCACGCAAGCTCCTTAACATCTTGCTTATGCAAGTACAATGGGATCTTAGAGTGTCTTCCAAATATAGTAGAATCCCATGGAACAATCATAGGCTCATCTACAATGATGTTACAAAGCTTGTGTAACGCACCAAGAGGGTCGTCCTCAGATAAATGTCATGTTTAGTGTAGGACTTCCCTCTCGACCTGTTTGTTGTTACATGAAAAAATAATTATGTTATCACGTCAATAAGAAGTAAAGTTTAAAATTAAGAAAAGTAGGAATCCATACTGGGGGGTCAGATACAACATCAACCAAATGTGTAGGTCAGGAAATGAAAGACTGAAATGTCTGTGCCACAGTGACCATATCATTTGTAGGTAGAGGAACAAACGCGTGTGGTACGACAATTTCATCGACCGTGACCTTGATCTCATCTTCTCCTAGCTTCATACCATGAACTACAGTGGCTACCTCAAAGATTGTGCTACAAGCCACTAGCATGGTCCCGGTAGGATGTACAATATATAACTGACATGGATGAGTGTCGTCCATATTGTCCCCTAGGGCACTAGGAACTGAGCAACTTTCTTTGTCGCTTCTACCTGTCAAATTAAATGTTAACTTATACAAAAATTAAATTAATAAACAAAAATATTATTAAGTTTACCTTTTAGAGGTAAAACATGTCCCGCTATAGGAGATGGATGCGAACGAATTTCATAACTCTCAAATTGCTGTTGGAACTGGTGCATAACCATTTCAGCGACTTCATCAAACAACTCTACCCTGACCTTCTTTGTGATCTCCTGCATGATCTCCTTTGTGATGTCCTTCTTCAGCCTTTGTTCTTTCTCTTGACTTAATCTATATGAAGATGGACATGAGGAAAACCCAAAGAATTGTCTACTGCTTATGCCAGTCCCAGCAGCACGCACTTGTCCTTTGTGCTCAGGTCGTCAAATAATAGTGGGAAGAATATCCTGATGACCATCCTTTATGAATTGACTTTGGGAACTTTGCTCAACCAACGAGTCCTGTGACATAACAAAACTTCAAAATTATTTCAAAGATCTATGTAATATATATATATATATATATATATATATATATAATAAAAATCTTGTGAAAATAAGAGAAATGACATCTTACAATTCTTTCTGATTTCTCTCGGGAACTATCAGAAGTGTAGGAGCCTGATGATCTTAGACTGGCTAACTTCAACTTCTCGTGCCGAGATTGTGGTGAAGGAGGAGGAGGAGTTTCACCACCCTTAGAAAGTGGAAGCCTACTATCTGACTTCTGCATGATTATTTTTTCCTCAAGCTTCCTGTATCCACCACAAGATAGTAAGTGTGGATTTTTAGTTTGAGCACTTATACCTTATGATTTAGACCTCGTTTGCTGTGACAAAATGAAACAATTATTATGATATAAAATTATGAATGATGAATTAAATGATTTTATCTACACTTACCTACCACCCATCGGATGTACGAAGCTGTACAAACTGACGTCAATTTTCTTCATCAATTGCCGTATATTTTGAACATGGGTTTTCGTTTCTTTTTGCTTCAATGATATATATTAATGTCAATTTTGTCTAGAAACCCCGAAGTCTTTCGGAAATTGCAGATAAACATTTACTCCTTAGGCTAGCGACATTTGGAATATCAAATGTCATCTGCAATAAAGAAAATAATAACCTTATATCAATACAAATTTATCAATATAATGAAACTAGAATTTGGAGCAATATTGATTAATTTACCAATAGATCTTGCCACATTAGATTCTAATCAACCTCAAATACATGGTCAAATGGTGGAGTAAGGATAAAGATATGATCATGTGTTAATACTCCAAGGTAAGACCTAAAAACATCTACATTTGGTCCATATGTTACTCTAGTGACCACGTCAATAATGACAAGTGTCCTCTCACTTGCATTTCTTCTAAGTATAGGTTGTCTCAACCTTGTCGCTCCTCTAGTGGGTTTAGAAGTGGGGACTTCATCCCCTGATGAATGTGGTGCCTTAGCCATATATCTGTCATAATAAATAAGATGAAAGATTAATAAAAGACTTATCAAATAACATATATTAAATAACAAAACCCATAAATTTTTACACAAATATTAAATTCATACATAATCATATGGATTGGTCATATGTATATTCCCTCATTGTGATATTCCCGAATTGCATGTACATCATCAACTAGAGGGTCATCATCCAAATTTATTATTGTACGTTTTAAATGGATGGTTGTCAGTAATATGAAGATTACTTAGATTTTCTTCTTTATCCTCAATTTTTTTTTCCTTGAAGAGTGTCATACCAATGGTCAGAAGCAGGATCTTCGACATAAAAAACCTGAGTTGTTTGATATGTCATGATAAAAGGTTCGTCTCCATAACCAACCTTTCAAAAATCAACTAGTGTCATACCATATTGATCTATTTTCACACCATTCTTATTTTCAACCCACTTACATTTGAACAGTGCAACAAAAAACTTAGTGTAATCAACCTCCCATATCTCTTCTATTCTACCATAATATCTCATTGATCCAACTACAGGATTTTAATCTTTTGATGTGGAAAATTGTAGCGACTCAGCTTCTAGATAGATGTCACTATTTTGTATTGTGATTTTATCATCCAAAGTCTTCATATAGAATGTGGAATTATTAATTTCTTAGCCTGTACAACATACAACATCAAACTTTAAACCATTTTCTAGCCACTACAAAGTCTTAGAAGACCGCGATTCTTTCAAAACTTCAGATTTGAACCAAGACAAGAATGTTCTGTTATGCTCCATCAATTGTCATTTCTCTTATTATCTTGGATACTTGTCCTTCACAACGACTTTGTGTGCTTCCAAAAACGGGATTGATAACGGTTGAAAACACCGTTATTTTATACTTAATTTTGATACTAAAAACACCTTTTATGACTTAGAAACTAGCTTGAAATCATGCTTTTGCTTTAGTTGAGAGAATAAGAGAGTTGAAGGTGGTATTATTGGTTTTATGCTTGGTTTTCCTTGTTTTGGCAGGAATTAAGATGAATTGGATGAAAGAAGTTAAAGTGGCAAGGAGTTAGACTCAAGAAAAATGGGGAAATAGCACCAAAGAAGAATCGCAACTGGCGTTGGACGACATTTTCACCCCTGAGCGCCAAGCTTGTTGTTGAGTTCTCTGTCTCACGCCTGGTGAAATTCTCCCAAAAGCAATATTACCTAGACATAGGAATAAGAGGGTTGGTTGCCTTTAAGCTTCTGTGCGAATGTAATGCATAATTAGTTGCTAGGGATACAAGACATTGTGAACTAGTAATTAAGAGTAGGTTTTCTTCACCGAGACATCTGGTTTAAAGTAAATTAGAAAGTGGCATTAACATTAATGAAGGAGTCAAATTCATAAATACATGAGAGTGGATAAGATAAGTCAGAAACCCCACCAACATGATTATTCCATATTTTATACACCATTCACCTGCGCATTCTTTTGGTCAATTCATCAACACTTGCATTCATGTTTATTTTCTGCATTGCAAAACCTAAGATTTTCGTTCTCAAGTCTTAAATAATCAACAAATCATATGACTGTTTTGGCTAATGAGTCTCTAGGGAAAACGATACTTGGTCTTACCATATATTACTTGATACGATTCGGTACACTTGCCAGAGTCTTAACAGGGATCACCTCATTTGTTTTGTTTAATATGTACAAATGTGCTTGCATAAATTCTCCACGATTTTTCGTCACCACATTCACACCTCAGATGCTTTTACTTGTAGAACACTTATTCAACCATGATGTCCGAGGAACTCCTATTGGATTTGCTTTAGTCATATAATCAGAACAAAACTCGATATTTTCTTTAGCAATATATCTTTCAATCATTGAACCTTCTGGACGATATTGATTTTTGACGTACCATTTCAAAATCTTCATATAATGCTCACTAGGATACATCCATCTTAAGTATATTGGTCCACACAACTTGATTTCTCTAACCAATGCACCATGATGTCAAAAAAGGATGGAGGGAAAAACATTTCTAGCTGACACAAGATGATAATAATCTCACCTTGAAATTCTTCTAACTTTGCATGATCGATGACTTTACTACAAATTGACGAGAAAAATGAGCACAATCGATTTATGGTGTGCCTAACCTTTTTGGGCAAAATTCCACGAATTCCCACCGGTAACAATTGTTGCATTAAGACACGACAATCATAAGACTTTAGGCCAACAAGCTTTAAGTCCTGCATTGACACTAAGCTTTTGATATTTGAAGAGTATCCTTGTGGTACCTTGATACTCTTTAAACAAAGACAAAAACTTATCTTTTCTTGTTTGGACATTGTGTAACATGCAGAGGAAAATAAGTACGTTTACCAATCTCCATTGGTGCCAACTCTTCTCGGATCTTCATGTCAACCAAATCCAAATGAGCATTCACTCCATCTTTTGTCTTTCCCTGAATGTTGAGTAGTGTACCAATCAAGATATCACACACATTTTTCTCTACATGCATAACATTTATGCTATGTCTAACATCTAACTTTGACCAATATGGAAGATCACAGAATATTGATTTCTTCTTCCAAGGGATCGTTACAGATGACTTCTTGGATGTTTTCCCAAATACATGATGNANTTTATTAACTTTTTCAAGAACTTCAAGGCTAGGAAGTGGAATTGGTGCATCGTCTTTCTCTTATTGTGCATTGAATACTTTTTTTAACCTCGAATATGGATTATTAGATTGTAAAAATCTTCGATGATGTATATACATTGTCTTCCTTCCGTGTTTTAATTGATGAGCTACAGTATATTCTTCACATACCTCACACTGTACTCTGACAAATTATCATAAGTTGGGAAGTCATTAATGGTGCAAAATGACATGGTATGCATCACGCAAGTTTCAGAAGCAAAGGCATCAAATATTTCAAAACCCACAACAACTTCAAGTCTTCAACTAGTGGGTTTAGATAAACATCTATGTCATTTTCAAGCTGCTTTAGACTAGATGTCAACATGGACAACATCATGTACTTTCTTTTCATGCACAATCTAGGAGATAAGTTGTAAATTATCAGTACAACGGGCTAACAACTATTGTCGATACTTAAATTACCAAATGGGTTCATTCCATTAGTAGCTAAACCAAACCTAAGATTTCTATATTCTTCACCAAATTGGGGGAATTGTTGATCAATATTTTTCCATTGCTTTGAATTAGCTGGATGAAGAAGTAGCCCGTTAGTTGATCTCTCATCTTCATACCATCTAAGATTTTTTGCATCTTCACTAGTGGAAAAACGTTGATTAACGTCGGTTATTTTGGGCTTTTAACGTCTATTAATAAACCGACGTCTAAAGCGGTGACGTCAATGAGACGTCGGACATCCATATAGCAGACGTCTATAATGACGTCAGTTAGTGCCAATGACCAACGTCAATAAACGTTGGTTCTAGTTAAACTGGACGTCTAAAGGCACAATATAGATGTGGACAAAGCATTAACCGACGTTTAAGAGCACATAAAGACTTCGAACATGACACTGACCGACGTCTAAGAGAATATATAGACATCAGTTTTTGCATTAACCGACGTCTAATACAGTGGTTGTGTTTTAGTGCAGTTTTGTTCCCGTCTTTGGATAGCCTAGTAGCACAATCGCCTTTTGCTAATTTCCCCAAAAAAAAAGCTTGCGACTTTTGAATTTCTTATGGCATTTCAACCCAAAACTGAACTTGGGTGGTTGCTTAGTTCCATTTTCATCCGCAAGAGGAAAAAATCACGGTGAAACGATAACTAGGCAACGACCCAGGGTCGTTGTCGGGTTGAAACGACCAAAAGAAATTCACAAGTCGCCACTTTTTATGGGAGGCAGCTAGCAAAGGGAGAATGTGTTACTACATCACCCCAAGAAAGGAACAAAACTGCACTAAAACACAACACAGAAAAGAAATTTATTCAGTTGAACTAAAAGATATAATCGATGAAAGACTGACAAAGGTTAAACGGTAACAATAAAAACCACGCACCTGGGATGCAATGCCACAAGAGAGAAAAAGGAGAGGAGGAAGACAATGACGTTATCAGAAACAACAATGCAATGCAGCAAGAGATAAAAAGAAGAGGTGCCGCAAGCGAGTAAAAGAAGAGATGAAGCAAGATAAAGACGCGATATCAGAAACTGAATGCCGTGAAGAGTCTGCGGTTTATTTAAAATAAAATAGGGCGTCGGTTGCTGAAGAACCCGACGTCTATAGTAACATAGAAGTCGGTTATGTAACTAATATGACGTTCAAATTAACATTAATACTAACTTTTGAATACCCATTAGACATCGGTTTCCAGGGGATCTGACGTCTATCCGACATCTAGAAGCTGAACCGATTGACATTTGATTTCCTGTCAGGGATCTTCACGACGGTTGTGATGGGGCGTCGACGTCTATAATAACTTAGATGTCGGTGCCCCTCTAACCGACGTCTATGTCCCTCGAGTTTGGTGAACATAATTAATTACAGGCACATAGACGTCGCTTCCCCTCATCACTGACGTCTAAATTGAAGAATATTTTGTCTTCCCGCCTTCTAGACAGGCCTTAGACGTCGCCGTTTGACAATGTGATGTCTAAGCGCCTGGGAATTAGGTGAACAACATTAATTGCATCCCAGTAGAAGTCGGTCCCTGTGAACACTGACGTCAATTGACTGTCTTATCACCTACCTGAAGCAATTAGACGTCGGTTTGTGGCAGGTTGGACGTCTACAATGTCATAGACGTCGCCTTACCTCAAAACTGACGTCTAGTTTACCAAACTATTTACGATAATGCCACCGTGCAGTCATAGACGTCAGGTTATCAGGAAACCGAAGTCTATTGGGTGACGTTAAACAGCGTTTTTGCATTAGTGCTTTTAGATTCGCGAACAAATGCTTAAGTCTGGCCACGAGTGGAAGTTACTAAACTACTTTCAAAGCAGACCCATTTTTTTTTGTGTGACCACTATCTTCATTGTTGGTTTTTGACTTGTATCGTGATAACCCACATTTTGGANACTTTGTCAAAACTTCATACTTTTTCCTATATAATATGCAATCATTCGGACATGCATGTATTCGTTTATACTCCATACCCATCGGACAAAGATTTTTTTTGTATCACAATTACGACTGGGTAATGTATTTCCATCTTGCAGTATTACATTCAGCAACGACAACAAATCTGTAAAACTCTTATCAGTCCATCCATTGGTCGCCTTTAAATTTATGAGCCTTAACATCGTTGACAACTGTGTGAACTTAGTTGAACCGACATACAAAGGAGTCTTCATATTAGTGGACATCATTTCATACACATGCGCTTGGGCAAAAGCTCTATGCCAGGTGTTTGGGGCAAATCAGCAAGTGTACTGAGTCGCACAAGTAATATAAAATGGTAAGACCAAGTATCGTATCCTAGAGGACTCTCGGCACTAAACAGTTGTGTGATAACAAGAATAATTAAGACTTAAAAATAAAAAGAGATCATTGGGTTTGGGTGCATAAATAATAAATTAAATAAAATAAAATTGATCAGTGGCAAAGGAACACAAAGATGAACGGAGGACAAGAGAATAAGATGACCAAGACTCACACCCTCATCCCTGAGAAATATAACACTTAGGTGTAATTCAACAAGAACCTGAATTGTAAGGAACCTCCCATCACTCATGCAATTCATCAATCATGCTAATGAATGAGTTAAACACAGCAAGCATTGAAATAGATGAATTACTCTAACAATTAATGAAAAAGCATATGGAATTAATTCTCAATTCAAATACATGAGAGTTTACAAGGTTACATCATCCCCCAACAACAAATAGAAATTAGTTCCCCATAGAAATGGGGGAACTCTATAAATAATGGAAGAAAGCCTAAGAATTGGGAAAAGAGTGTATTGCTATGTTCTTCTCTATCAGGAATTCAAAACCTAGAGCCCTAGGGTCCTTTAAATAAGGTTAGAAATGTGCAAAAACAAGGCCCGGTCCAATAGAGTCGAAACAGAGCAAAAACAGGGCCTGGTCCACGAAAGTCGATGCTCAGGCGTCTAGGGAGACCGTGATAACGGTTTAAAACACCGTTATTTGTTATGTGATTTTGATACTAAAAGCACCCTTTTTCACTTAGAAATTTGCTTGGACTCATGCTTTTTCATTAAGTTGTGTGAATAAGAGAGTTGAGGTTGATTTCAATGATTTTGTGACTAATTTCCTTTGTTTTGACAGAGATTGAGGTAATATTGGAAGAAGAGATGAAAAGCCAAGAAGATGGAGCTGAGAAGGGTGTAAAATGGCACCTGAAGAAGGGAAAACACGAAGCATGGGCATCCATAAGCGAAGCTTGAGCGTGCAGAATCGACGTCCACCGCCCGGGCAGCGGGGCCTCGAAGCATGGGCATCCAAATTCGACACCTGGGCCTTACATGAGCTATTTTGACCGCCTGGGCGTCCTCCTAGACTGCCTGGGCGTCGACTTTCGCGGATCGGGCCTTGTTTTTGCTCTATTTCGATTCCTTTGGACGAGGCCCTATTTTGGCACGCCTCTGACACTATTTAAAGGACCATGGGGCTCTAGGTTTTGTATCCCTGGCAGAGAAGAGCATAGCAATACATTCTTTTCCCAATTCTTAGGCTTTCATTCTCATTCGTTCTTCCATTGTTCATAGAGTTCCCCCATGTCTATGGGGAACTAATTTCTATTTGTTGTTGGGGAATGATGTAACCTTGTAAACTCTCATGTATTTGAATAGATTCTTAATTCCATATGTTTTTCCATTAATTGTTAGAGTAATTGATTTATTTCTATGCTTGATTTTGTTTAACTCATTCCTTAGCATGATTAATGAATTGCATGAGTGTCGGGAGGTTCCTTACAATTCAGGTTCTTGTTGAATTAGTCCTAAGGGTTATATTTCTCAGCGATGAGGGTATGAGTCTTGGTCGTCTTAATCTCTTGTTCTTCACATCTCTTTACCAAGAATGCTAGGAATTGTATGAACTAGTAATTAGGGACAGGCTTAGTCACCAAGGGATCGGGTTTAGGTAATTTAGTGAGAGACATTGACATTATTTCATAAAGAAGAACTCTTATATACATGAGAGGGAACTTGGTGAAATCTAACCTCAACAACATACCCATCTCATATAAATCAACCTCCGTTCATCTTTTTTCTCCTTTGCTATTTATCAATTGCATTTTTATTTTATTTATTATTTTTGCATCCAAACCCAATTATCTCTTTTTATTTTTAAGTCTTAATTAATCTTGTTATCACACAAGTATTCAACGCCGAGAGTCCTCTGGGATACGATACTTGTTCTTACCATTTTATATTACTTGTGCGACACGGTAAACTTGCCGATTTGCCCCAACAGACCGCTCGGGCGGTGAGAGCACTTCATGTAAGGCCCGGGCCTTTAATTTGGCTGCCCAAGCTTCGAGACCCCGCCGCCCAGGCGACTAGGGTTACCGCCCCGGCGGCGGACGCCGATTCTGCACGCTCAAGCTTCACTTCTGGACGCCCGAGCTTCGTGTTTTCCCTCCTTCTGGTGCCTTTTTAAGCCCTTCTGAGCTCTATCTTCTTGGCTTTCCATCTCTGCTTCCAATGTTACCTTAATCTTTGTCAAAACAAAGGGAGTTAGTCATAAGATCATTGAAATCAACCTCAACTCTCTTATTCACACAACTTAATGAAAAAGCATGAGTTCAAGCAAGTTTTTAAGAGAAAAATGGTGCTTTTAGTATCAAAATCACATCACAAATAATGGTGTTTTAAACCGTTATCACCAGGGACATCTAAACTTGACTTCATCATCTGTTGTACACTCATTACGTTGTGCAAACTGTATAAATTCTTCAACACATCTCTCGTACGCAACGCTGATGTGTGGTAAATTAATCTAATGTCGATCTGTACGCATATTTACTAAATTTTTTTACACAATTTCAATAATCTTGAATGATTACTTTGATCATTTTTGTATTCAAGGTGTGACTTTATCCCATTCAAGAAGATTCACTTTTTTTTAGTTTATTAAACATATAAATTTTAAACAGCATATCTAAAATTTCACGAAATTTTTCCAGCATTTCGCTTTGGTCTTCAAGTTACATGAAATGAAAGTGATTATAAATCACAATGACATATGCACCCGAAGATCAATACAAAACACAATTGCAAATTTTCATGAAATTTAAGACATGTATATTAAAATTTATATATATATTAATAAACTATGAAAAAATTATTACTCTTCTTAAACTTTCCAACCAAACAATTCAAGATTCAATACGTGTAAATTAATATTACCATCTCCTCTCTATTCATTTTTAAAAAGTACATTTGTATAGAAAAATATGGAGATAGTAAACAACTTTTGTACTGAATCTCAAACGGGAAACTAAGGCTAATTCACAATAACAATATACTCAACCAAATAAATAATTACATATGCAACATACAATATATTCAAGCAAACAAATAATTACATATGCAATATATACAATATATTCAACCAAACAATATATTGAAGCAAACAAAAAATTATATGCTGTAATTATAGAAAATTTTTAACAATATTTACTTGGGAGCATCAAAACCGGTCAATAATGATGAATGCTCGCGTTTTAGAACCTATAAACACTCACCACAAAAACACAATATTTGGATAAAAACAAACAACACATTAATTAGTGAAATTATTGCAACAAAAATAATCTTCTTTTTACTCATAAACTAAGTAATTTCTACCATGAACTACCTACATTGTTAGCATAAACTAGAATAAAATAAGTAAGAATCTTCCCTACCCTAGGCTTTTAAATTATCTAATTACAATATAATGTATAGTCTACTTGTTCCCAAAAGTTCACAGTGTCAAACACAACAAAAAAAAAATCACTTACCAAGCCAAGAAGCAATGCGATAGTGACGACGAGAACCGTGGGAGCGACGACGGGTGTGGAGACAGCTTGGCGGCGAGAGCCAAAGAGAACCGTGGCTACGACGATGGCGACAGTAGCGAGGCAGTGGCAACGACAGTTTAGACGCAACAATTGGAGTTCTCACGCGAGAAGGAGGCAACGCGAGAACATGGCGACAATGACATCTTGATAGCGCAACAGCGAGACAGCTGCGGCGAGGTAGCAGTAAGGTAGCGAAAATTGAATTAAACGTTCAAAATTCAAACTGTCAGTAGTTGGACAGGCCCTACTACGTCGAGTCTCTTGGGAACCGATGTCGTAAGTTCTTTTCAGATGGTTATCAGCCCACGAGTCAAGTCCACATGGAAAATTGAAGAACCTTTCTGCCTTGGTTGTTCAGACAACCGAAGCAGTAGGTCATTTTCAAAAAGATGTCAAGCAAAGAATCAGTTGTAGAACATTACGCCTCGGTTGAAGAGTAATGTAGGTTTCTTTAGGCCTTGTATTCGTCCATGTAGTGTAGGTTTGGTTTAGGCTTGTATCAAGGCCTAAGTAGAATAGGATTTTCTCTAAGATAGATATCCAAACCAAGTGGAAAGTGTATCATGTGTCATGCTTCCATTGGAGAGTATTTTCTTGTAAAAGGTTAGCCACATGGCACCCTAGAAGTGGAGAGGATTTCTTTTTGGTAGTGGCCACATGTCCCTCACCATTGGTGAGGATTTTCTTTTCGTAGTGACCACACGACACTTTAGGAATGAAGAGGATTGTGTTTTTGTGAGTAGCCACATGTCCTCCCATCATTGGAGAGGTTAGAAGGCCTCACTTTTGGCCAATGAGAGCAAAGGTGGGAAATCATGATTTTAGGGTTAGAATGATCCACCCTTGGCTTATAAATAAAGGTGTCTCCACCCTTGTATTTCATCTTGGAAATTAGTAATGTTATGCTGTCAAATTCTAGCCTCGTTCTTCCTTGATCAAGACTAAAAGAATCCTATAGGCCATTCTAGTCACCTACCTCATGGAGTTGGCCTAACCTCTCCTTGAACCTTCAAAATATACATCATTTTCACCATATCACTAAAAGTCATGAGCTTATATTCTCACCATCATCATTTGCGCATCATATCACCCGATTCCATCCCATTTCTGCAACCATACAAACCATAAGGACCATTTCCTTGCTTCCTCATAAGCTTTGGCCTAACCTAGCTCAAGGAGATTTCCATCAATTGGTTAAAGTCAACTTGTCAGAGCAAGCTTTCCTTTTCAGTTCTTTGCTTGAAGTAGGTTGTACTTCCTTTTAGACACATCTTCAAGTGAAGAACATTTCATGAATATCTGTTTTGTCTCTACCGTCCACTTCTGATTTTTAAATGAATTATGTGGATGCGTGTAGAGTATGCTATCTTTAAAGAATAGAGTAGATACTGCATACAACAGATATGTCTTATCTCTTATCACTTCTTTTTTTATTTTCAAACGTTAAACATTTAATGTCATTTACTACTTGCTCAGAACAACCAAGTGCTTTTTATTTCCTACCGTTGAGGTAGCGTTTAATAATTAAGCTTTTCCTCTAAAGATACCAAGCTTTAAAAAAGAACCTCATTGTTGGACGAAGTAGCAGTTTTAGCTCATGGAATCGTTTAGACTGTTGTAAACGGTTTTTGTTATTTCACCTTTCAGAGGTATAAAATTTAGCATGTTATGTTTTCTTTTGCATTTTAGGTTTTTAGAAAGTTTTTTTCGAAGACACTATCTTGACGCTTTTTCCTTTTCCTGGGAGTTCAATTGAATACCCCTTGGGTATAGTAAGCTTACGCGTTTAGAAAAACTCTCTTAAACCGTTTGAGTTATCAATCGTTTAGCACATCGTCTGAGTATTTGATTCAGGTGATTTCATGTTTTCTATAATCCTAAAGTTTTCCTACGGGTTTTGTATGTTGGGGATTCTTAAGCCTAAGTTTTATGTTTCATCATATGATCTTTCTAAATTCTTATTTTGTTTAATGTTATTTCGTTAAAGTTCAAAACATGAGAGCGTTTGGACATATAGACGATTTTGTCTTAACAATGCTGCAAAGAACAAAGATGGTTACTAATAGCGTCAATGGATGAATGACACAGAGGAGCGCAACTAGCATTGGTTCACGGTTGTTGCCGATGACTAGAACTGGAGGAGCTAAGGTTTCTATTGGATGGTGAGAGATTGAAGATGATGACGTGGCACAATCTAATCGATCTACTTATGAGTGCGAGGATCATGCCATGTGTCTACATCTGATTGGCTGGATTAGTGGTGAAAATATATATATATATATATATATATATATATATATATATATATATATATATATATATATATATATATTAGGGGGTGTAATAGTAAAAACTAATTTTGAGGCCCATGTCTTAAAAAGGGAGTGTATAAGTGAAAACTAGGGGTGCGTTCAGCTCCTTGTATATTTCTTTCTAGAATTTGCTAATTTTGGACTTTTTTTGTAACTCAAAACAATATAATTTCATGCTTTAAATGAATCAAAATTTAACTTCAACTATATCAACAAACATTAAAATATTCAAGAATAATTTATGCAACTAAAAATCATTTTATAATATTTTTTATTTCCCAAATTTAATAAGTTATATTATCATAAATCTTATTTATATAAATATTTTAAATAGAAAAATTTCATAAAAAATTCGAAATTAAACCTAAAATGCGGGCATATGTATTCACGCATCAACCACCCTTCCTTTCCACTACCATATTCTTAGCTCTTACCTTACTTCGATACTCTTTAACTTCTTCTAGATGCATAAATTTGGCAGTCTTCACCCTCAACTCTTCCATGCTTTTCGGCGACATCATACATAGATCATCAACAAATGGATCTGACTTCAGTGATCATGTATCGCAAGACAAACTTGGGGTTTAGGTTCCTTATCTACAAAGCTACTTTAGTGAACCTCTTGATGAAGGCTCTCAAAACTTGATCATTCTCCTGTTTGATGTTGAAAAGTGCCAAAGAGGTAAGATTGTGATGACGACTTGTGGCGAATTGAGCGATGAAAGACGACGTCAACATGTCAAAACAACAATAGAGCTTTCAACCTTGTGGTCGTGGGTTTGAGCACCATGGTTGGTGCCAATTGCTCTTATAGAGCCGAAGAGGTACACTGTAAAGAGACTTCAACTTCATAGACTCCTCCCCTTCACTTCGTTATTCACTCTTCCTTCTTTCTCCCGGTATTCATCCTTTGCAAGATATATGAGGGTTGTGCTTACAAAAGATTCTCCAATGCTCAAGTCAATTATGTATCAATGAAAAGTGAAAATTGCAATTAATGTTAAAATTAAATCCAAACCTTGATTATTGTTGTATTTATAGCACAATTTAATACTTGTTGGCCTTTACTTAAATGGGTCGAGGTGTGGGCCTAGTGGCCCAATGACCCATTTACTTGAGGTGATGGTTAACCTGTTTTGGCTAAGTTATACAATGAGTGGTTCACAATTATCTTCGATATGCATCACATTGAACTTGTAGAAAGCATGCAGCCTTCCACTAGCGGTAGTCAACTATTGATAGACAACATGAAGTCTTGGCACATAGTACACACTTGGTAAGATCTAGGTGGTCCTCAATCGACAGTGCTTTACTTTTGGTAGGTAGTAATTGGATGTTAGTATGTGGTAGATAACTTTCGACAGGTAGTTCTCAACTTTTGGCATGCAGATCTCAACCTTTGGAAGGTTGTACACAGCCTTTGGCACGTAGCTTCCAACCCTCAATATGCAGCTCTATACCTTTGGAAGGTAGTACCTTACCTATGACATGTAACATTTGGCCCTCTATACAACTTTATACCTCTAGTTATATCTAGCTTTCAACATGTAACATTTTGGCTCTTGAGAAACATCCATAATTTGTTTTACATGAATTTTACCTAAGAAGATATTAATATTAAAAAGATAAAAAAAAATATTCGACTATATACAATATAAATATAACATTAATATATATATATATATATATATATATATATAATATAATATAATATAATATAATATAATATAATATAATATGTTCTTAAGACAATATATATTATTTATATTAATTTTAGTATGATAAAATAATAATGATTACATTGATATGTTAAATAAGGATAAAAAATATACATATAAACTTTTCCTTAAGTTTATATTTTCGTTTGTAAGTATAATAAAATTATCTTAAAAGAAAAAGGAATTATCTATTATTGGAGAAATCATTCAGGTCATTGTTTTGGGGAGCAGGGGTGGCGGGGAACTTGAACATAATTTTAAAGCTACATTATTATACAACACTTTTCTAACAATTAATTAGTAGGGGAGTAATGACTTTTGTAGACGTTCAATTAAGGCTATTAATTTCTTTTTATCTTATCTTCTAATCATATTTTTCATGTTCTCTATTTTTAGTTTTCAATTGCTAGGTATCAAATAGTATTAAATACTTTTTATTACTACAGTTTCATGTTCTCTATTTTTGTACATGATGAAAATAATTTTCTCCAAGTTACGAAACCTTAGCATAGCTTTTTTGAATCAATGTATCATCTGAAGAAAGACATGGAATTGTGAGATTGAAGACGAAATATAACCTTATTTTTAGGGGATTTTCTCCCATACAAGTGAATTAAATTACAATGGGAAAAAAGGGATATGTAAATAGTTCGTTTAAAAAAAAAAAAAACAAAGAGGGGTCTTCTATGCATGGTGGCTGAGCAATGAGGTTGAGTTCCAACAAAAACACACCTTGTTGTATTAACTTTGGATGTACGGCAAAATAAAATTGAAAGGAGATCACTTTTTTACAATATTAAAAAAAGTAGAAATTACATGGAATTTAATTTGATCTTTATTCAATATATTTTTAATTCTTTTTATTTATTACATTCATTTCTGTTTTACATTTAATGAATTAAAATATCTATTACCTTGTCTATATATTATGAGTTGGGATGGCAACGGATCGGGTCGGACACGGATAGTGTCTACTCACAATCCGGTCTGACAAAAAAAAAATTCACCTGCTACCCGACCTGTTACTCTTATAGATACCCGCTTAAAAAATATTCGTAGATATTTTAAAACCCGCGGATATCCACAGATATTCGCAAATATTTAAAAAATATATATTTTTATAAATTATTAAAATAAAATTTAAATAGAATTGCGAAAAAAATATATCAAATATAATATAAATTAAATTAAATATAAATTAAATTTTTTTTCGGTTGAATTGATTTGAGGGTCAGTCGTCCTTCTTTGCTTTGCTCTCTTAATCCTTCTCCAGAATGTCATTCACTTCAATGGATTGTTGACATGCAAAAGACGCTCCGATGCTCAAGATATAAAAATGTCTAAATTTTATTAAGATAGAAGAGGAAGATTGTACATCAATTGTATATGTCTGGCAGGCAAGTCCATTGATTAATCATTAATTGTAGTATATTTTTTGGCAATCAAACCCAATAATCAATAATTAATATCGTATATTTTGTAAGGAATAATTTTATAATTTTATAATTTTATAATTTTATAATTTTATAATTTTATAATTTTATAATTTTATAATTTTATAATTTTATAATTTTATAATTTTATAATTTCATAATTTCATAATTTTATAATTTTATAATTTTATAATTTCATAATTTTATAATGTTTTAATTTTCAAATTTTCTAATTTTCTAATTTTATAATTTTCTTATTTTCCGATAATAGAATTTTATAATTTTATAATTTATCATTTTATAATAGTATAATTTTATACTTTTATAATTTTAGAATTTTATATATTTTTTTTAATTTTATAATTTTGTAAGTGTTTTCGAGAAAAGGAACTTTCATATAATAAAATCACTTTTAACCGTGTTTTAATAAATTATAACATATAGTTTAATCTCATCTTCTAATTATTTTTTCTTCTTTAACTTTATACTTACCATTTTTACTCTGTTTTTTTTTTGGCGTTCAAATAAAATTAGTTTAATAGTGTTCTCAACACATTGTCTTAAGCAAAAGCTAATTAATTATATTCAATAAATTAATTTAATATTTTCATTCCAACATAATAAGTAGTTTATAACCTCCTTTAAATATTTTTTTTTAAAACTACAATAATTAGTTAAATATATTATAAGTATTCATGTTCACTTCTCTTAGCAACTTGGCTTGCATTACTTGTCTTTTATGCACTATAAATAGACTCTAATTCTTATCCTATTTACTAAGTGCAATTGAAAGTAAGAAGAGATAAACTCAAGTGAGAGAATCCTATCTACAACTTTTCTTGAGCACTCAGTATTAAACACATTTTAACATGGCCATTCATCACCAAACTTTGGCTTTCATTTTCGGCCTTCTAGGTACATACTAATACCATAAATCTCTATATCATATTCCACTTTATTCTTTTCAATTATTATTTTTATTTATCTCATATCATGTAGTGTCATATTTTTCATCTACTTTAAGAATTATGCTGAGCAAACTTCTTGTAGAGAAATATCCAAATGCGTGTAAGATTGACATAAGATTTTTTTACTACATATACGGAGAAGTGTGTGTGTTACTGTTTTTATATCTTTGTAAAAAAAAAAAAAAACATGCACTAACGTAATTTGAGTATAAAAGATATGTTGTTAATTTTTATAATAATTAGTTAAAAATTATATCAACTGGACAAAATAGTTTCCAATAAATCGATTAAAAGGATATGAAGATTTTTCTTTTGAAAAATTCCAAACCCACCATAAGAGAAGCTTAATAATGTTAACAAAATTACACCCTCCAATGCATACATAAAGGAGATTACGAAAGAAAAAAAGTTTCTTCAACTTTATAACACCACACTGAACTGCAAGGTTGAAAACCACTTGAAATATAATGTTGACATGTCTCTTGACGAAATCACTATCATTATATGTCCATAAAGCAATAGATTACTTCAGTTATCAATTATCACCCTAATGGAATTACTCTCAAGATAATGTTTAAACATGTTATTGTTGTATGCATTGTCTTATAACAAATTAGCATCAATTTGTTCCGTAAATTTCATTATAAGAAAACTGTAAATAATTAACTAACACAATTTGTTGATAAATAATTAACTGGTATCACGCTACCTCTTGGCCAAAAAATTTTCACCCTCTTGACCTCGTTAATGAAGATCTAAAGGGACATTTTAGAAAATATACTATTTCATGGGAGATATTTCAGACATTATTACCTACATGATATTTGAACCAGAAAACTAACATTGCATGGTATAGCTGTAGTTTATAAAGAATAATAAATCATAATACTTGAAAGCAATACTATTGAATTAAATGCTGTCATGAGAACTGATTTGATACATTTTTCATATCATAAGGATTAAAGGTTGACATTTTTAAAAGCGAAAACTAAAATGAACATCATAACTTAACTTAGGGACCAAAAAAGACTTTAAACCAATAATAAATCATAATACTTGAAAGCAATACTATTGAATTAGGGCTGCACTTCGGTAGAAATAATAACAATAGTAGGAGGAGGAGGTTATTGTAGTAATATAATGAATAATGATAATAATAGTTCCTAAGTACTAATGGATGTCTCTTGTTTTGTTTTTGGGTGTAATCAGGAAACATCATCTCCTTTATGGTGTTCCTCGCTCCACTGTAAGTGATTTAATAATATAGCATACTTTATGTAATTAATGGGTATGCTTTCTCTAATATGTTGTTTATATCCGAACAATGCAGACCGACTTTTTACCAAATATACAAGAAAAAGTCTACGGAGGGGTTTCAATCACTACCTTATATTGTTGCATTGTTCAGTTCAATGCTCTGGATTTATTACGCTTTCGTAAAAAGGGAGGGCACCCTCCTTCTCATTACTATTAACTCCTTTGGATGTGTCATAGAGACACTCTACCTTGCCATCTTCTTAATTTATGCACCCAGAAAAACTAGGGTTTTCCTTCTTATTCTTGCTAATCTTTCTATTCCTTTTTCTATTTAATTTCAAGAATAAAAAAACTAATTAGTTTCCTTCTATCAAATGTCACAGCTTTCAACCTTCATGATTATTTTCTTGTTGGATGTTTTTGGGTTCGGAGGCATGCTTCTTTTAACTCTCTTCCTAACAAAAGGATCCAAACGCCTTAAAGTGATTGGATGGATTTCTCTCGTTTTCAATATAAGCGTATTTGCTGCTCCTCTCGGGATTATGGTATGAATTCAGAAGACTATTAGTGTTAGAAGTCTCACATCGATTAAAAATAAGATCAATTTATATTATATAAGTGGATGCATGTCTCACTTTACAAACGGATCAATTTTATGAGATTGAGTTAGATTTAAATTCTACCTCTTGATATGGCATCAGAACTTACCAAAATTGATCTAAGGAAAAAAAATGAAAATCAATCTAATAATTGAAAGCCAAAGTAAATAGTTGTTTTTTTTTCTTTTTCAAAATTGATTGATTTTTTGGGTAAAATAGACAGTTTGGTTTAGTTAGAAATTCATGTCTCTAGTATTGAGCCAAACCAAAGTAAACCATAACATTATTCGTTTGTAATTTATTATGCGTTCTAGATGCATGTATATAACTAATATATCTACCATCGGTAACACATGTTCTTATTTCTTTGTCTTTTATCTCGACCATTTTATGAAGTTATATCCATTTTTATTTCAATTCCTTTTTCCATTCTAGCTATTTTTATCATTTCTTACTTTAGTTAATTTGTTTAACCTCTCGATATATTCAGGGTCTCTGTGTTCTTGTGGCACTTCTGATATCTTTTAATATAATATAATCTGTTTTGGCTCCTAAACAATATAGTTGTAAGCAAAGAAATTTTAAGAAAAGTGAATATTGAAATTAGAAATACTCTTGAAAACTATTTTGTTTTCATATATGGCTTTGCCTAGTTCACATATGAATATGGCAAATGTAATTGGAAAGTAATATCCACACCTATGAAATTGCATATAAGTTTTTTATTTTTTATTTTGAAAGATATTCTTTTAAAAAAATATAAACAAAATCCCTAAATGACATTAGTGTGAAAGAGTTTTTTCTTTTTTCTCTTTCAATGACAAGTTTGCAATTTCTTCATCATCAACCTCTTTGCACTATTTTTTTCTGAAGCTCTCAAATAAAGTTAATTCTTATGGTTGATGCATGCATGCAGAAACGTGTGATAAAGACGAAAAGTGTGGAATTCATGCCTTTAAGTTTGTCCTTCTTTTTGACCTTAAATGCTATCATGTGGTTCTTCTATGGCCTTCTCCTCAACGACTACTACATCGCTGTAAGTTAAATTCAATCATGTAATGTCGGTTTATTTGGAGCATTTATTCATATTGTATTAAACTTTTGTCTTATTCGGACTAAGTCCTTTCCTCTATCACTCTTCTCATTTCCTTCCGTTACTTTTTCTTGTGCTTTAATAAGTGATAATGTCAATTTAATCATAATTTATTACTTGTACGCACTCTATTGTGCCCCATATGAAAAAGGAAGTCAAATGAAAACAAGGGTCCCCCAATTATATTATTATATAATTACAAAAATCTTATCTCATACTTATTATATGCTCAACTTTTTAATTTGATTCCTTTCAATTTGATATAACCTATACAAAAAAAAAAATAAAAAAATTCTAATTTGATTTGTAATATATTTACCATTTCCATTTGGATGATGCAGCTCCCAAATACACTAGGTTTTCTATTCGGCATAATTCAGATGGTGCTGTATTTGATTTATAGAAACCCCAAGACAAATAAGGTAACGAAATTGCAAGAACCAAATAGTCATGAGATTATTGATATTGGGGAACCGTCTGAGCTGAATCATGTAAGCAGTGGTGCTGTGACTGAGATTGCTACTGAGGATCCAAATAGAAGAGAAGAAGGAAATGGAAACCCTAAGAACACCATGGATTCCCATAGCAATATGTGATAACTAACCAAAGAAGTCCAAAGAGAAAATAAGCAAAAGTGAAAATAAAAATTGAGGTCCATAAATATTTAACCTAAAAGCATAATAAACATTCTATATGGTCAAGTGGGTCACTTCTCAACGCAAGAACAGTATTTTGGAGTTTAGGGTTCTTCTTTTGACCATAGATGAATTTGTGTGAAGCTGATCTATGTTGTTACATCACATACTGTACTACTAAATCAATAATGGGATTCAGTTTCTGCACTTTGTATTTTTAAATTATTGAATATAGTCTTATATCTTTACAGTGTGTATTTTTTCTTTCACATTTATGAAATTAAAGTGAAAGTTGGAAGACGATAACGTGGAGGAATTAATTATTATTTTAGTAATGAGAACACTTTTGTATATTTTCATATGCTGCAATAATCGATGTCCTAATGTTAATGTTTATGTGGTGGTTATTCGTATATCAGCATGATTAAATTATGCATGTAGCTAGTGGCATGAGGGCTTTCTCTTTTATGTGTAATGGAGAAGGGGACAGATATAAAGTTGAACCTAAAAAGTAAAAAAAGAAAAAAATAAATTGTTTATCTTCATGACGGAAGCTAACAATCATTGGCACGAAAGACCCGATCGACACAACGACAGTATAGATCACAGTCCCTCGTTACAGCCTTCTTTTTACATATCATTACACTGTTCATCAAAAGGAACGTGTTCTTGTAACCAAAAGAAAATGGAAAGGTGTTAAAAATCATTGTCAACTAATTATTTTATATTAAATTACTTTACCTACTGAAAAACAAAAATCAAATATATATTAAGTGGTAGAATTACTACCTTTTATAGGTTATTTCAATTTTATACTTTTAATGCAATTACACTTATCTTGAGGTTAATTAGATTTAAAACTAATGTTTTAAGTGGGATTTGTCTAAATGAGATAGAATTGGCTTTAAATGAAATTATGCATTGAAATAAATTTTGTAACCATATTGTTCCAGTAGATGAAACCTACTAGACAATTTAGCTAGACGAGTCTAATTAAAGAATCTATTCTATGAAATTTTCTTAGATAATTTGATGAATTATCCAAGAACTAAGTTTTTATATCAATAAAATGTACAAATGTTTGTTTATGACTTGAGAATTGTGTAGTGGATCAAGTGAAAGTAATAAAGTGTTCTTAAAGATGGATAAGAAAACATAAAGTTGTCTAATACTTGAATGATTAAAGTCATCTACTTAACACATTGTTGGATTTTCTCATATTGATGAGTGCATTTTTATACAGTTTTAGAGTACATAATTCTAGTTATCTTGAGGTAAATTGAGTTTAAACTATCTCATTAGTGCAGTTAGGAGAACAACAATTATTTTTGCCCACAGGTAGTGGTTCCTGAATCGAGACATATACAGGCGAGAAAAAAAGTCTACCCTTTTATCACTAGTGTAGAATTGACTTTTAACGTCACCCTTTAGACGTCAGTTAGAGGGGGCCCTGACGTAAATTAATGACTGGTGACAAGTTCGTAAATAAGTCAGGCTTATAGATGTCAGTTAAGAGGGGCCCCGACGTTTATAATATTATAGGTGTCGGGGCCCCTCCTAACCGACGTTTATAGGTCTGCCAGGTAGGTGAATAGTCATTATTTTCCGCCATATAGACGTTAGTTCCCGCCACGCAGACATCTATACACGACTATAAACGTCGGGGCCCCTCCCAACTGACGTCTATAGGCCCGGCAGGTAGGTGAATAGTCATTATTTTTCCGCCATATAGATGTCAGAGCCCTCCTAACTGATGTCTATAGGCTTGACAGGTAGGTGAAGAGTTCAATTAGTCGTTAGTTCCCCTAGTAACTAACGTCTATAATCCGCGCGAATACTAATTTTTAAATCATGAAGACGTCATATTAGTGAGAGGACCGACATCTATACTATTATAGACGTTGACCCCCCCTTGAACCGACGTCGATAGCACCTTAAACTGCATAATGTGAACCCGTGAGCAGTTACCACTATTCATCGTCTTCTTCCTCAAGCTTTTCTCCTCTGCGACATTGATTTCCAGGTTCGTTTTCTCTGTTTTGTACCATTTAAATTTAGTTTTACTTCGATTCAATTAGCCTTTGATGAAAAATATTCCATTTGAACCGATTAAAATTAGTTTTCGTTGCGTTTTGTTGTAGTTTCTGGCGTCTTGTTCGGCTGCTTTTGTGACCCGTTTTGGCCTACATTTTTGGGCGTGCACTCCTTCATTTCCCTCCATTGCTAATTTAATCTGCTAAAAAGGTTAGCTTCTTTGTTGAAAACTTAATTATGATATTGGCTTTTGTGTATGCATGTTATTGGCTTTTGTGTATGTATGTTATTGGCTTTTGTGTATGCATATTATTGGCTTTGTTGTATGATTTCATATTGGCTTTTAGGTATGCATGTGTTATTGGCTTTTTAATATGAATATACATGGTTTTACAGGGTAAAAGGTTAGTCGCTCAAGAAAGGCAAAGGCTAAATGATGCACCACACTTGTTATCACGAGGTGGTTATGCGAAACTTGAAAAGAAAATTAAAAAAACTCAAGCGGATGAGGTGGGGCTTGAGTCCCTAGAACTTGCACCTCCACCTACTAGGTACGAGTTGTGGAAGGCTGCTCGGACGAAATCAGATGGGAACATGACATCTGCCTCAACTGCATTGATCTCACAGAGAATTGTAAGTTTAAATTGTAATTATTGTTTGATTGTGTATTTATCATAGAAAGTCTTTAAGTAACAGTTTCTTTTCTAATTTGCAGGATGAGTTGGTTGAGCAGCAGACCTAGGGAACATTTACTGCCCAAGGTAGGGACGACATTCTAACAACGACCATTGGAAAATCGGAGCACCCAAGACGTGTACGTGGAGTTCCTAGGGTGATTGGTCTTCGTGACTACTTTGGCCCTATACAAAAAACTAATCAATCAACGAATCAGGAGGCATTGAGGCAGATGGATCTTTAGTGGGAGGAGATACTTCATCAAAGCATGAGAAACATGGAGGACCAATTCATGGAGCAGCTACAAGAACAAAAACAAATAAAAAAGGCGCTTGAAGAATAGCAACAATCCATGACGCAGGGCTCCATGGGGATGCCCACTGAAACTCCCACACCACCTCGTGTTAGCACTAGAGGATCTTGCTCCACTGTAGAACCTATTGAGTACAGTGGTCAGTGTGAGCTATTGGTTGATGGGGATCCCCCACGCATTGTGGCTGTCGGACGAGTAGTTGAGGGAGGCCAAACTATTCATGGTGTTCCCATATTACCCCAACACATGCGTGTCATGATTGACGAGGTTCGGGATCCCCAGGCTCAGGTGCCTGTACCCATTCCAGAAGTTCAGTTTGTGGGGGAGGTCATAGGAAGTTTTATAGCCTAACCTAGAGCATTGATCATCACACACATTGCTACACCACAGGTATAATATTTTAATCATTAGTAATTGTATATTTCACTTAAAAATATTTATTGTTAACATTGAAATTCATATCTTCAGTTCACACGTCCTCAGATGTAGCCGATACATGAGGCACCAATACCTGAAGATGATGACATGGCTGAAGCAGAGGATGATCCTATAGCAAAACTAATTTCAAGAATTCCCAGGTTCAACAAAGTGTCAATACAAATATACTGGGATTTAAGAGTATTTGGTCTCCCCGCCCATATGCCAGTATATATCACATTCAATGATGTATCTGAGATCATTGTGGGAGACAAGATGTTGAATATTTCCATTATTCAACTATGGTGCATGTAAGATAGTTAATTTTGTCTTCGATAATAGCTTTATTTAGATTACTAGTTTCTAACAACTTAACTTTGTTGTTATAGGTACATGGACACAGTCATTGTAGACACAGGCCACTTACGGATTTGTTGAACCTCAGACCATTCAACATTCTGGTAACATACTTGAAAGCAAACAAAATTATTTGCAAACATGGATGGCTGAGTCAAACAGAGACGGAGACCTTGTGCCATACATTGATGGGTATGTGTTGTTTTATGTAAAATTTAATTAAAGTTTACTTAATTAGTTTACTAACTATTTATAATGTTCCAAACAGGACTCACTAACAGTTGTTGGTCCTCTTTCCCAAACAACGTACAGTTGTAATGCTATGTTCGCTACAAAGGAAGATGAAAAGTGACTTGAGAAACATGCTTGTAGGGTAAGTGTTTCACCAAAAATGATTTTGAAATTCATGTTGACCATAATGTTTTATGATTTGATAGTTATATTAATATTAGTTTGTGTTTCTAATAATGTAAATAGAGTAATGGCTAAATCTCAAGGTCAACTAAATCAAGTCCTATATCCAAAGGTTGGGTGCATTTATAGTTTTAAATTATTTACTATGTTATTCAATGATCTTAATTTTTGACTATATTTAGTTTGTCATTTTAGTGTAACAAACAACTAGATTCATGGGAATGTGGCTTCTATGTGATGTCTTGGATTAAGACCATCATTCGAGCTGGCATTACAAATGACTGGAATGAGATAATTATGCTTACCTTCAAAACATTACAAATCAAATTTATCTTTGAACATATATCAAACCATAATGAATCTTTCTTAATTTTGCAACGCTTCAACAATTCGTCCCCTATTGATAACGGTTGAAAAACCGTTATTTTTATACTTAATTTTGATATCAAATGCACCCTTGTTGACTTAGAAACTTGCTTTGAATCATGATTTTTCTTTAGTTTTGTGAATAAAAGAGTTAAGGACATGTTTTATGATTTTATCATTAAAATTCCCTTGATTTTGTAGGTTTTTGGAATGAATTGGAAGAAAGGTTGAAGTATCAAATGGTTGGAGGGTTGAAAAGTCAACCAGAATGTTAAAAAGTCAACCATAGTGTAGAAAAACAAAGTGCTGAAAAGATCTGTTGGGGCTGAGCGGCACCTGAGCTGCATCTGAGCGCCAGTCGCTGAGGCTGAGCGGCACCTGAGCGGCACCTGAGCGGCACCTGAGCGCCAGCTAGCGCTGAGTGGCGTATTGGACCGCTGAGCGGTTTTGTGATTAGAGGCAAACCACTGACCGGCCAAATTAGGGGTTGAGCGTCCATTAGGTGGGCTTGGACCTGTTTCATGTTATTTTTATGATCTGTTTGGGCTTGGACTTGTTTTCTGTTATTTTTATGGCCTATTTAAAGACCTAGACACTCTAGAGAATGTATCTTTTGATGGCTTAGACACAGAAACACACTTTTCACCCCTTTGGGGGTAGATTTGGAGATGGTGACAACTCTCCTTTTATCCTTTTTAGGGTTTCTATCTCTTTCATTCCATTATTCACCTAGTTTCTCCATGACGATGGGGAACTAAACCTTATATGTTATTGGGGAAGATGTAACCTCTAAACTCTCTTGTATTTGAATTAATTCTTTTCATTGATATATGATTACTTCATTAATTGTTAGANTTTTCCTCTTTGCTCAATGCATACATCGTTTAACTTATTCGGTGGTACTAATGAAGAAGAAGAATTGTTATATGCATGAGAGTGATTAGGTGAAATCTAACCCCAACAACATATTCTAATCTTCATCCATCCATCTAATTTTGTGTTTAACCTCAATTGATCAAATTGCATTCATGTTTATTTTTCCGTACTTTATATTCAAAAACCCCAAAATATTGTCTTGATTGGTTAAGCAAAAGCACAACAATTTATTGCCATGAGTCTCTTGGGAAAACGATACTTGGACTTACCATTTTATTATTACTTGATACGATCTGATACACTTGCCAGAGTGTTAACAAGTGTTTGGTGTCGTTGCCAGGGACTCGTGGTATAACTATTCTATGTGTGTGATTCTTGACCGATTAGACTTTCTTTCTTTCTATCTTTCTATCTCTCTATCTTTCTTTCTTTCTATCTTTCTATCTCTCTATCTTTCTCTCTATCTTTCTTTCTATTTTTATCTTTCTGTTTTTTATTTTTCTGCTTTTATAAAAAAAAAAGAAAAAAAAAATATCTTTTTCTGTTTTTATCTTTTTGTTTTTATTCTTTATCTTTCTAAAAAAACGAAAAAAAGGAATAAATATATCAGTTTTTATTTTTCTGTTTTTATCTTTCTGTTTTTTTTAAAAAAACAAAAATAATAAAAATAATATCTTTTCCTTATTCTTCTTCTCATTCTTCTCCTCATCTTTCCATCTTTCTATCTTTCTCCTTATTTTTCTCCTCATTCTTCTCCTCATCTTTCCATCTTTCCATTTTTCCCTCTTTCTATCTTTCTATCTACTTTTCTTTCTATCTTTTTATTTTATCTTTCTATCTTTTTATTTAAAAAAAAAAAGAAAATTAAAATAAAAAAAAATTATATCTTTTACTGTTTTTATTTTTTGGGGTAATTCTGTGCTCTAGTGTAGTGTGCTTTAGTGTGTGCAGATAAGATTTGTACCAAGAGCACAAGATCATCAGGAGGCAGATAAGGAAGGAGAATTGGTTCACCAACAACCTGATGTGAAAAGTGACAAACCCAAACCTAGCACACCAATGAAATTTCAGAATAGGTTATGGGTTGTCAAGACTATCAAATCAAACAAAGCGCGCTCTTGAGATTGAGAATCCTTAGAGTTGGTGACAAGGAAATTTTCGAGATATTGTTGGTGTCATGGAGGAAGGAAGAATGCCAACATAAAATATCAACACCTACTGATGGGTGACAGTAAGGTTGGCACCTACTGATGGGTGCTAGAAAGGTTTGGGTCAGGCTCGCGACGTTAAACAAGCGCTACCTGGGAGGCAACCTAGTTGATTGATTTATTTTTGCATGTTTTAATTCTTGTTCTAGTCGCATATGCGAGATAAGTGATTGTGAATTGCATAAAAATTAAATTTTGAAAGTTGAAATTGAAGGTTTAAAAGGATGTTTTAAAAAGAAAGAAAAAAAAAGAGAGGGGTGTAAACCGCGCACCGCCGGGCGGTGAACTCACCGCTGGGCGGTGGTGTCGTTGGGGGTATATGTGTTTAAAAAGATTATTTGATTTTTTTTTACCCCTTACGGTTCGCCCAAGCACTCTTTACCAAACTCATAACCTCTTTTTCACTTTCAAAGATTTCCCGACACTTCCCCTATCATCCTCTCTCTTGAAAACCCAATCTTTATCAATTTTTCCATCCAAGTTTGGGGTTTTGTGAGAGCACAGTTATTTGGGGTTGATTCCTCTACATTCATTGGAAGAACTTTTGTGTTCTACTAATGTTTAATGAGATTTCTTTTGGTTTTGTGAATTGTACTTGATGCAGGGATGGTCTCCTCATCAGGAAAGAAGATCAAGACTGTGGGGAACAAGAGGAAGGAATCAGAGGTGGAGCAGCTGAAGCTCCAGCTATGGAGGAAGATGATGAGATAGCATTTACTGATGGATGCTATTTGCACTACAACAAGATTTTCTATCTTTTGTTTTTGTATTTATTTGTTTCTGTTTAGTAGTGTAGGATTGATGAATTTGGTTGGACACTATATCTGATGCAGTGGTTTGATATTGATATTTTTGCATGATGGGTATTGCTTGATGATGCTTTGATATTGATGATGTTGAGATTGCACAAGATGATGATATACAGGTGGTATTTCACAAGCTGTGTGAACAGATGCATTGTGGTTTTGTGATTGTGATTATGAGGCTAAGCAGGGTATGTGATTGAATGATTGGAATAAGCTTGTGTGAGGTTTTCTGAGCTCCAAAGTTGTTATTAATATATATGCTATCTACTTGAAAGCATGAATGATTTTGTCTGATTTTCTGTGATTGATTGAATTGCATGTTGTTAAGTTCCTGGCAAGTGTACCAGATCGTTATCAAGTAATATAAACGGGTAAGTCCGAGTATTGTTTTCCCAAAGGACTCTTAGGCCTTAACTTTCATGTAACCTGATTTCATAAGACTTGAGAAAAGAATAAAGTTTTGATTGTTAAATGAAAAAACAGAATTAAACATGCAAATGCAGTGAATCAATGGTTGAGGAAAAACTATGGATGAATGGTGTTGTTGGGGTTTACAATTTCATCTTATCCACTTTCATATATCTACTCTTCTTATTTACTTCACTTATTTATCTAATTGCCATGCACACTTTCTAGTTTACCCTTAACCCAATCCCTTGGTGAAAAGAGCCTATTATTAATTACCGACTTGCTATCCCTAGCCTCTCCTAGTAACCAATAATGCAATGCGATTGGAAGCAAATACAATTGACCGTCCTACCCCTATCCCTAGGCGATATTGGCATAATCAAGAAATTTCCTACAAGTTCATGACATGTCCCCATATCGATAAAGACAAACATCTTTTACTGAATGAGTTAAACAATAAAAGCATTGAGCATAGATAAGAACCCAACAATTGATAAACCGTTATTTTTATACTTAATTTTGATATCAAATGCACCCTTGTTGACTTAGAAACTTGCTTTGAATCATGATTTTTCTTTAGCTTTGTGAATAAAAGAGTTAAGGACATGTTTTATGATTTTGTCATTAAATTCCCTTGATTTTGTAGGTTTTTGGAATGAATTGGAAGAAAGGTTGAAGTATCAAATGGTTGGAGGGCTGAAAAGTCAACCAGAATTCTGAAAAGTCAACCACAGTGCAGAAAAACAAAGTGCTGAAAAGATCCGCTGGGGCTGAGCGACACCTGAGCGTCAGTCGCTGGGGCTGAGCGGCACCTAAGCGCCAGCCAGCGCTAAGCGGCGTATTGGACCGCTGAGTGGTTTTGTGATTAGAGGCAAACCGCTGAGCGGCCAAATTAGGCGTTGAACGTCCATCAAACGAGCCTGAACCTGTTTTATGTTATTTTTATGATCTGTTTGGGCTTGGACTTGTTTTCTGTTATTTTTATGGCCTATTTAAAGACCTAGACACTCTAGAGAATGTATCTTTTG
>NC_028355.1:9809721-9819555 GCF_000741045.1 Vigna radiata var. radiata
TTCATGTTTATTTTTCCGTACTTTATATTCAAAAACCCCAAAATATTGTCTTGATTGGTTAAGCAAAAGCACAACAGTTTAGTGCCATGAGTCTCTTGGAAAAACGATACTTGGACTTACCATTTTATTATTACTTGATACGATCTGGTACACTTGCCAGAGTGTTAACACCTATACCAGGTGACACAATAAAGCAGCTAAGGCAAGAGTGGACAACTTATATTTGTTGTTGAACATTACTTAAGTTTAGTTTAATTTTATAATTTCATAGTTTTGGTATTGGATTGCTGTTTAGATTAAGTAGACATTTCTTTAGTTGAAACGCAAATGTATATTATAAAAATTTGTTCTGGGACAATTTTCTATTTTTCAGGTGTGGTTTTATTGTAAAAATAAATTATTTTTTTAGACAAAATACCCAGTAGACATATGTTAATGTTAGGCCTGACGTCTACAGACGTCTATCAGTACAAAAACAAATGTCCAATGAGTTATAGTGGACAAAACGTTCTAGGGCCTATAGACGTCGCATCTGGATACGTCAGACATCTATATAAACGTCGATTCTAACTACATCCGACGTCTAGCAAGACGTCTGTTATATACACATCCGACGTCTATATAGACGTCGGTTATGTCCTGTCCGATGTCTCATTAACGTCACCCACATAGACGTCAGTTCCAGATTTGACGTTAAAAGTCCAAATTAACCGATGTCTAAAGCCGTTCTGCACTAGTGTATGCCTCAATTCTTTTTTGCCTCGGTTCAAAGGTAACCGAAGCAGTAGGGTTTTTGTTTTTTAAATTTTCTTTTTTCGAACGACTTTACGCTTCGGTTCCGTTTGAACCGAGGCAATATGCCGACCTCTACTGCCTTAGTTGGGACTTGAACCTAGGCAATAAAGTGTTTTTTATTTTTAATTTTTTGCTTTTTTTCCAGACTTTCTGCTTCGGTTGTGGCCTAAACTGATACCATAGAGGCTTTTCTACCTTAGTTACAATCACAACTAAGATACATTCCCTTATTTTTTTTTTAAGAATAAGTCTATTCTGCAACATTCCCAATTGCAGAAACAGACCTGCATATAATTTTTCAGCTAGAACAGTCCAAAACAATCCAGAAGCATATATTTTCAATAAAAATTATATTAAAACATAAATGCATTCATTGTAATCATAAATCAAATTTCGTAGAAGCATAAATCAATTCAATGTAATCATAAATCAACTTTGAAACATAAATTAATTCAATGTACAAAGTTAAACTAATAATAATGTACAAAAACACAACTTAGAAGCATAAACTTAGAACTTACTATATCCTAATATCTACTACATACTATTATATAGTTGAATTACATATTTAGCCAGGGCTTTCCTCACGAGTTTAAGTGACTTCTCTGGAATTGGAGTAATCATATTGAATCTCTGCATAAAACACAATGATTTCAATTAGTGTATATGAAATCTAAACTATAGAGAAAATAAAATTTAAACCTATATATTTATGTTTCCCATCCACTGGTGTAATGTGCACGAGTAGTGGTCATCATCCAATGCATGATGTAGTAACTACATTCATATGACCCGTTTTGTCTATTACACTACAATATATCATCATAATTATAAAATGTTAAGTAACATAATTGGAATGGTACAAAATCTAACAAAGTATGGACTAAAGCACCAAACCTTAAGGGTCATCCATGCAAGTTTTTTAGCTGTAGTAGTAGATCTCCTAGATAGCATCATATGTGCTGCAAGTGAACTATTAAAAAAATTGCTTTAGCATACATTTATATAACAAAGAAAGTTGAAACATTGAGGTTCTTACCAATCTACCACTTGTCTAAGAGGGCTGGGAGGAGACTTGTGCAATGAACGAAACCAGACAACAGTGTTCTCCGGTATGGAGATCACAAGTAGCTACTAATGACGCCTGAAATTGGTAATAACTTAATTGTCATATACCAAAATTCATAAATGAAACTTTAAAGTTAACAAACTTCACTTACCCAAGTATACAAGGGAGAAAATATATGTCCTTCCCCATTGCAAAGCAATGGTGATGTATACTTGGATTTCTCAAATTTATTTCTTTCAATAGTCATATAGGGGTCAACGAACCCATATACATCATTGAACCCCATTTTGTTACTGACACCAAACATATACCTGAAATGAAGAAATAATATGATAAGTAACTTGATAGCTGGTTCATCCTTGGTGTGTGGAAGAGGATCATCCTTTGTGAAGTATTCGGAGGAGGTGTTTCATCCTTCGTGAAGTATTCGGAGGAGGTGTCTCATCCTTTGTGAAGACTCAAAGGAGGTGCAAGTTCATCTCTTGTGGTATCAAGAGAGGTGGTTTCTAAACTTTTACAAATTGTTTCTTTGTGAATGTAGTTTGTAATTTTTTTGTGTTTAGTGAACTGTTTATCTTGGTTTGAGATAAGCGACTGGACGTAGGATTGGTAAGATCCGAACCAGTATAAAATTTATCTATGCAAATTTCTCTCAACCTTACTCTTTTATTTATAGTTATTATTTTCATAGTAAGATAAATTGAGTAGAAATTTAAAGGCATGCGTTTGTATTAAAAACCCTCTTGGTTTGTTATTCCACGCTAACCATTTCGCTGCAGTCGCTCTGACACCCTGGTGCACCAGTAGTTGAGCAACTTCCTTTGTTGCTTCTACCTGTCAAATTAAATGTTAGATTATAGAAAAAGTAAATTAATAAACAAAAATGATTGTTAAGTTCACCTATAGGGGGCACAAGATGTTGCTCTATAGGAGATGGCGCAGGACAATTGCCAAAATGCTCAAACTACAGTTGGAACTAGGGCACAACCATTTCAGCAACTTCATCATACAACTCTACCCAGACCTTCTTTGTGATCTCCTACGTGATCTCTTTTCTGATGTCCTCCTTCAGCGTTTGTTAATACTCTTTAACTAATTCGTATGGAGATGAACACAAGGAAGACCCGAAGAACTATCGTATGCCTATGCCAATCCCAGTAGCATGCACTCATCCTCCATGCTCAGGTTGTCCAATAATTGTGGTAAGAATATCGTAACGACCTTCTTGTGTGAATTGACCTTGGGAGCTCTACTCAACCAAGGAGTCCTGTAACATAACAAAACTTCATAATTATTTGAATGATCTATGTAATATATATAACAAAAATGTTGTAAAAACATGAGAAATGACATCTTACAATTCTTTAAGATATCTCTCTCGCAGTGTCGGAAGTGTAGGAGCTCAGAAAATGGAAGCCTATTATCTGACTTCTGCTTCATTATTTTTTCCTCAAGCTTCTTGTATCCACCACGAGACAGTATATGAGGACTTTTATTCTAAGCACTTATACCCTGTGCTTTTGACCTTATTTGTTGTGACAAAATGAAACAATTGTTATGATATAAAAGTATGAATGATGAAGTGAATGATTTTTACCTAGACTTACCTGCCACGTCTCAGATGAACGAAGTTGTACAAACTGACGCCGTGTTTCTTCTTCAATTGCAAAATATTTAGAACATGGAGTTTCATTACTTTTTGGTCCAAATACATATCTGGATGTCAATGTTGTCTTAAAGCCCCAAAATATTTCTCCAATTGCAGATAAACACCTACTCCTTAGGCTGACGACATTTGGGATATCAAATGTCATCTGCAATAAAGAAAGTAATAACCTTATATCAATACAAATTTATCAATACAATTAAACTAGAATTTGGAGCAATATTGAGTAACTTACTAATAGATCTTGCTAGGTAAGATTTCGATAAGCCTGAGATACATGGTCAAAGGATGGAGTAAGTATAGAGATACTATCACATGCTAGTACTCCAAGGTAAGACCTAAATTCATCTGCATTTGGTCCAGATGCTACTCCAATGACCACGTCAATAATGATAGGTGTCCAATCACCTGCATTTCTTCTAAGTTGAAGTTGTCTTAACCTCGTCACTCCTCTAGTGGGTTTAGAAGTGGGGACTTTGAGGATTGTTCAGAGTGATTAAAGACTGCAGGAGAGGGGACATCTTGTTGCTGTTCTTTGTATTGTATATGGCTATATTTTGGTTAAAGGGTTAGAGAGGTGTTTTATATTTTGACGTGGAGGTCGCTATAGAAACCTTGTTGTAAAAACCCTAATCATTATAGTGCATTTGCTTCCTAGGATTAGGACACTGGATGTAGGCAGTTTGGCCGAACCAGTATACAAACCTGCGTTTAAATTCTCTATCCCTGCATTTTTATTTTCAAAGTCGACTTACTATTCACATAGTCAACTATTTCTGTTGCACTTGAAAAATCTTTTTCTTTGCGATTCAAGAAACTTTTGAACGGTCATCCTTTTAAGAAAAAGATTTTAAAAAGACTCTAATTTTTGTGTTTCACCAATTCACCCCCCTTCTTGGTGTTGAAACTAAGCCATTCTATTTTCAACACCCATCAACCCACAACAACTTCAAGTCCTCAACTAGTGGCCTGAGATAAACATCTATGTCATTTCTAGGCTGCTTTGGTACTTAAATTAACAAATGGGTCCATTCCATCAATAGTTAAGCTAAACCTAAGATTTCTACATTCTTGACCAAATTGGAGGAATTCTTGATCAATATTTTTCCATTGCTTTGAATCAATTGGATGACGAAGCACCCCATTAGTTGTTCACCCATCTGCTTATCATCTTAGGTTTTTAGCATCTTTGGGATTCACGAATAAACGCTTAAGTCTCTTACCATTGATGAGTTTTTCAAGGTATCAATGTGCCAAAGTGCAAAAGAAATGTGAGAAGTTATTAAGGTGAATCATGAAGGAACCAATGAGGTAAAAAGGGCAAGAAAGAATTCTATCATCCATGAATATGAGATGTTTAGGATGAAGGATGGAGAGAATATCTACGACGTGTAGAAGAGGTTCACACACATAGTCAATCACCTTATTGCATTTGGTAAAGCATTTAAGAACGAAGAGATCAACATAAAGATCCTGAACAAGAGCTAACAACCTATTATGACTGTCATATCAGAATCAAGAGATCTGAGTACCATGAATATGACTACACTCAGACAAACTCAAGGAGCAGGAGTTGGAGCTAGGTAGATTGAGAGAGGAAGAGGAAACTGAACAGAAGCAGTTCATAGCTCTCAAAATATCCAGCAAGAAAGCCTCAAGAAGCAATGAGTCTGATGTTGATTCTGATGCAGATGTTCCAAAAAAGGAAGTGTTAAACATGATGGTAAAGAAATTTACTAAGTTTATGAAAAATAGAAATACTACATCTGATTTTCTAGGCAATTCAAGAGGATGCAGAAGAAAAGGAAAGGTTGCAACTCTCACCTTTTATGAATGTGGAAAAGAGGGCTATATCAAACCTGACTGTCCAACCTTGAAGTTTAAATAGAAATCTAAAGAAAGGTTCAAATCAAGACAGAAGGAAGAGCAAGCAAAAGAAGACTTATATTGCATGGAAGAATAGTGATTCTGAAGATTCTACCAGCGATGAAGACAACCATAGTTTGGAAGAGGAGAAAAACTTGTGTCTCATGGTTGGATCTATCAATTCAGAAAGCAACCACAACAATTTGGAGATGAGCCTATAGTGCATAGATATTATCAGCTGTTAGATGCCTTTCAGGAACCCCATGTAGAAGCAATGAAGCTTCAATATAAGGTTAATCGATTAAATTCTAATAGAATAGATTTTGAATACATAATTGATAACCTTGTTAAAGACAATGATATATTGAACATTGATCTTAATGAAGCTTTACAATCTACTATGAATGCTAAATCTAAAATTAAAATGGTTAAAACAGATTGCAAAGGTTGCCCTGCTTATCTTGAAAAAATTAAGTATCTAACAAGCAAATTGGCAAAATTTACTTTAGGAAGAGCTAACCTAGAAGCTACTCTAGGATCACAAAGAAGAGTAATAAATAAGCAAGGAATAGGTTACAAAACTAAAAATATTAACTCAAAGAAATTTACTTAATTGAGTAAACCATCAAATGTTATCTGTCTTTATTGCAATTCAATTGGTTACACTGTTATAACTTATTACTATAAAAAAGTTGGTGTTCAAAGGGAAAAGTTTAAGTGGATTCCCAAAGAACCAACTATTGTGACTAACATCAAAGGCCCCAAGTTTATTTGGGTATCTGCATCCAATTCATTTGATGACCTTGTAGGAAAATAAATTGAGTTGGTGGAAGATGAGGACTCAAGGAAATATTACAAAGGAAAGTGTTGAGAAAACATGTAGGCTTCTTTACACCAAGAGGGGGGGGGGTGAATTGGTGTTGTTTCAAAAATAAAATCTTTTCGCAATCTTTATACAAAAGTATAAAACTTTTTTATCTTTCTTGAAATGCAAGTAATGAAAATTTCTATGCAGCGGAAAAACATAGTTGACTTCTTAACAGGTATAGTCGACTGAAATAAAGAGTGCAGGGATAGAGAAAATCAAACACTGGTTTTTATACTGGTTCGGCCAACAATGCCTACATCCAGTGTCCTTCCAAACCAGGAGGCAAATGCACTATATAGGTTGCGGTTTTACAACAACGAATTTATAGAAGACCTCACGTCAAAAATATAAATCTCCTCTCTAACCCATTACCAAAATTAATATAGCTGCAATAACCAAAACCAGACTTGCAGCAAGAATCCCCTCTTCTGCAATCTGAACCCACGTTAAACAATCCTCAACGTGTAAATTCCAGCACTCTTCATAGGATGCCAAGCCTCAACACAACAGTCTTCACAGGATGCCAAGCCTTCAAAGATCAATCAAGAAGCACCTTCTTCGTGCAGTTCTGATCACACAATTAGCGCATAAGCCTTCTCCCTTTGAATCTCTCTCCAGATAGATCACCACCGTCTTCTTGGAGAATTCTTGGAGCTGTTGACACAGAGAATGCAATCTGAAAGAAGAATGAAAATGTTAGATCATCAAAATTCTGTAAACAACTCGTGTTCAGCCAATTTATAGTTTTCTATCAGTCAGATTGTTTCTCAGTCGAATAGCCTATTGATTCAGTCGACTGTATTATTACAGTTATAACAAAGATTCAACATAGAGGCTCTCAGTCAACACAAATCAACACACATTCAATACAGTTGACCAAGTCATCAATGCTTAACTAACTTTTAAAAATATAGTCATTGGAGCATGTAAGCATAACAAAATTCCAAAACAGATCAATAAAATAGTCGAATGTACTCTGGACAGAGTCGACTAACACATGGAAAATCATTTTGAGATTCTTTTCAACTCAAAATATCAGAGAGCACTGATTCTCAAAATCTACACAAAGGTTTTAGAATAGTCGAATCCACTATAGATGTATTCGACTAGACTAGAACTTTGTCACACAGTTATAAGTGCACGAAAGTGCTTGTGATTTCTCTTTGAAAAATGTGCACTAAAATATATGTATTGCACATATTCATATAAGCATGTTCCACAAATATATCACACAATTAACATACATCACAGTACATCAAAACATGTTCATCAAATATAACAATCAGTTCAGAATAAAAACATGTAATACAACAACATATGTACTGTTATTAAGCATAGTGTTGTCATCATAAAAAACTAGATTGATATAGAGTTTGTGTTGTCAACAATCTCAACAATCTCCCCTTTTTTTGATGATGCACAACCATGATTAACAACTCGACCATGTTTGTACAATTCAACACAAAACAGAGTAATGGCATATAGCAAATGATTTAATACAGTTCAATTACTCTGCATATACAGCATAATATCAAGTAGATGAAGTATGAGACAAATTATTCTCCCCCTTTCACAAAGCATATACAACAAAAATATCATCAAGCAGATAAAGTATGATATAACAATTCTCCCCATATAGACTTGCTCTCATACTCTCATATATATCTCTACCCCTTTGTGCATTAACAAAAAAGGAATGCTTCAGATATTTATGCAGATTTGAAAACAAAGATGCATCAGAAAGATATGCAATTTGTAAAATACAATGATGCTCTCATAACCACAATTTCATCACAAAACAATGTTAACTCCCCGTGAAATGTAGGCGTGTGATGAAAAATGTGTAAAGAGTGATACTCCCCCTGTCATCATGCATAATAAAATCAAATCAGATGCATGATGCAAATTATCACAGATTAATCAACAACTTAACACATATTTGTATCAAAGAAATGATATCAAACAATTTAGATGATCAATGATACAAATTTCAACAATCTCACAATATTGTCTCAATTAATATAGTTTCAACAGATAATAACAAAGATAATAGCATATTTAAATGATTTAAGCAAATGGTAGAAATAAAAACAGATTCCAGATATGGAATGTTTAACCCTATTATACACTGTTGAATGCTTTAAATCATCAGTCAAATGCATTGCTTTTCGAAATGTTGAATTCGAATTGTAGCTTCCAAAGCAATGTCCTTCTTGCAAAACCTTTAAACAACCTTTTCCAGATCAAGCATAATGGTTAATCAAGGATTATAATCAAATAACAACAGAAGTCAATATGTAAAGATGTATGACAAAATAAGCATAGTTGACTTCACTCAAGACATAATTGAATCAATTAATCAATGTATCAGATATTATTCAAACAGATTAAAAATAACTGGATTGATTCAAAATATCTAATTTCATTTCCTTGAAAAAGATATTACAATGATAAGATCAGACAAGCAAAAACACAAAAGATAGACATAACATTGCTACATGTATTGGCATATTTCAACTTATAGGCCTTAGTCCATCTAAGAGGATTCGGTAGAGTATTCTTCTGGTGTACTGCTTTCATTTTGTGGTTGAGATATCTCATGAACATCCAGGTTCTCACTTATAGTCTTTAACTGATCAACCACAAATATCTCAAACTTTGTCATAGGTGAAAACTTGGTTTCATCTTCAAAGAACCATCCTATGGGAGTCTTTTTCATTCCCATTTCTTTCAGGGTACCATTGTTTATCTCATTTGAGTAATCACAGCAACAAGATTTTTCATCACTTACTTTAACACCTTGCACCAAGAGAATTATACTAATGAGTATCGCATATGGTAGACAAGATGAATTCTAGAAAGTTGTCAGCCTTATGTGATTTTTTATAACATTTATCCAGTTAGTAGGGATTTTATTGATGATAGCATGCATCAAATATATTTCTTCAATGGTCAGACGATTATGATCAATTTTCCCAGGTAGTATGATCCATGAGAGAATATGAGCAATGATCCTTTCCTCTTTCTTTAAACCATCGTAAGAAAACTTTCCTTGTAGAGATGCATCTTCAGGACATCTCCTTCAGGTTGAATATACATTTAAAGAAAAGGCCTTTTCTTTAAATGTACATTTAATTCTGAGTTGGACAAATGCGAGAGTGCTCCTTTTTCTTCAAGTCCCGTGAACAGTGTCCAAATGAAATCATCTATTTCAATAGTTACTCCTTTTACCCTGGACTTCATAATGCCATTTTCAAATCTAAGATTGTGGTAGAATACTTCCACCAAGTCAGGATTGTTCGGAAACAGGTTGGCTTCGTTTTACACCAAGAGGGGGCTGAATTGGTGTTAGTTCAAAAACAAAATCTTTTTGCAATCTTGGTAAGAAAATTCAAAGCTTTTGATCTTTCCTTGAAATACAAGTAATGAAAATTTCAGTGCAGCAAAAAAACGTGGTTGACTGCTAAACAGATAAAGTCAACTGAAATAAAGAGTGCAGGGATAGAGAAAATCAAACACTGGTTTTTATACTGGTTCGGCCAACAATGCCTACATCCAGTGTCCTTCCAA
>NC_028355.1:9819675-9852080 GCF_000741045.1 Vigna radiata var. radiata
AAATCTCCTCTCTAACCGAAAACCAAATATAGTTGCACACACAAAACCAGAATTGCAGCAAGAATCCCCTCTTCTGCAATCTGAACCCACGTTGAGCAATCCTCAACGTGGAACCAACACTCTTCACAGGATGCCAAGCCTATCACAGCATGCTTCAAAGGTTGCCAAGCCTATCACAATAGACTTCACAGGTTGCCAAGCCTTCAGTCAAATACATTAGTCTTCATAGGATGTCAAGCCTTCAAGATCAAACCAGAAGCACCTCCTCAGCCTCTCTTCTTGTGGACTTTGGACGTTTTCCTGGTCAGTTGTAGACACTCAAGGTTTTTGAAATGTTCCATAGTTGATTTATCCTTGAGAACAGTTCTGTATCAGCTGCATAACCTGCAAAACAATTAAGTTTTGGTTACTAGTACCCATTGAACTTTGGGTCCTTGATTGTCAGTTCTTGTCACATGTTCTTTTGGTATCCATACACATAATCCTTGAGGAACAGCAACATGTCTATAATAATAATTTCTAACAGTATGACCAACACATCTGCAGCAAAAACATGCAAGGTTTTTTCAATTCATTAAGCTTTCTAGCATTGGTTCTGTTAGAGTAACCTTTAAATCCAATTCCTTGCCTATTATTAATTATGCTAGAGGAATTCAATACAACATCTAAATTGTCACTAGCTTGAGCAAACTTAGCTAGCTTGCTAGTCAAGTAATCAATCTTTTCAACATGCATAGGACAATTTTCACAAGCTTTTTCAACAGTAATAGTTTTAATTTCAACATTCCTAGCAGATGACAGTGCTATATTCAATTCTTTTTCTAATCTTTCATTTTCAGTAACAAGGTTATCAATCCTATATTCATAATCTCTTTTCTCAGAGTTCAGTCGATTAACCTTGTATTCCAGTCGCATTGCTTCAGCATGTAATTCCGTGAATGTTTCAATCAGCTGCTGATATTTCTCTTCTATAGGCAGCTTCTCAAATTCTTCATCACTGTCATACTCAGTCTCTGCAGTTCCAGCCATGTGACATATATTGTATTTTTCCTCTTGTTCATCATCACTATCACTTGAGCTTTCACAGTCTAAATTTTCCCAAGCAATGTAGGCTCCTTTCTTTCTCATATTTCTTCCTTGAAGAAATCTTTTCTTCCCTTTCTGTTTTGGCTGTAACTCAAGACAGTCAGGCTTGATGTGACCTTCTTTACCACATTCATAGCACTGGACAGTGTTTGTGTTGAAGCTCTTCTTCTTGCTTTGACCTGCATGGTTACACAGTTGACTATCATTTTGCATAAGTCGACTAAACTTTCTTACCATCAAGGTCATTAGCTCTTTGTCGTCCATCACTACTTCTGTGAGATTATTACTTGCATCCTTCAGAGCAATGGACTTCTTTTCTTCAATCTCCTCTTCGTCCTTTAGTCTACCAAGTTCTAACTCATGTTCACTTAGCTTGCCAAACAAGGTAGCCATATTCATAGTTGTAAGATCTTTGGATTCAGACATTGCAGTAACTTTTGGTTCCCAATTCCTATTCAGACATTTCAAAATCTTGATGTTGATCTCTTCATTATCAAAGGTTTTGCCAAGAGCCATCAGGTGGTTTCCAATATGAGTGAACCGTTTCTGGACATCATAGATGTTCTCACCAACTTTCATTCTAAACAACTCTTATTCTTGTATCAATGAATTCTTCTTGGCTCTCTTGACTTCATCTGTGCCTTCATGTGTTACCTTTAGAACATCCCACATTTCCTTTGCAGACTTGCATTGGGATATCCTAAAAAATTCATCAATTGTTAGTGTAGAGGAAATGATATTTCTAGCTTTAACATCATAATGACCTTTTCTATTTTCATCAGCAGTCACTCAGTAAAAGGTTTTAAAACAGTTTCACTATCAACAGTTTTTGTAGGCACATATGGACCATTTAAAGTGGCATCCAAAATTCCTTTATCTTGCGATTAAAGAAAGATCTGCATGCGAATTTTTCAAAAATGATAGTTTTCACCATCAAACAAAGGTGGTCTGTTTGTTGAAGCACCTTCACCAAAAGTTTGAAAATTTGAAGTCATCCCCAGGTTTTACAGTCGAATAAAATAAAAACAGAGTCAACTGAATTTTCAAATATTTTATGAAAACCAGCCCTGATACCAATTGTTAGGAAATAGGTTGGCTTCGTTTTACACTAAGAGGGGGGGGGTGAATTGGTGTTAGTTCAAAAACAAAATCTTTCCACAATCTTGGTATGAAAATTCAAAGCTTAAACAGATAAAGTCGAATGAAATAAAGAGTGCAGGGATACAAAAAATCAAACACTGGTTTTTATACTGGTTTGGCCAACAATGCCTACATCCAGTGTCCTTCCAATCTTGGAAGCAAACGCACTATAATGGTTGCGGTTCTTACAACAAGGAAATTATAGAAGAACCACGCAAAAATATAAATATCCTCTCTAACCCAAAACCAAATATAGTTGCACACGCAAAACCAGAATTGCAGCAAGAATCCCCTCTTCTGCAATCTGAACCCACGTTGAACAATCCTCAACGTGGAACCAGCACTCTTCACAGGATGCCAAGCCTATCACAGCACGCTTCATAGGTTTCCAAGCCTATCACAGCAGACTTCACAGGTTGCCAAGCCTTCAGTCAAATACAGCAGTCTTCACAGGATGTCAAGCCTTCAAGATCAAACCAAAAGCACCTTCTTTGTGCAGATGTTAATCAATCAGTATGAGCAAAAAACTCCTCAATCTGAATCTCTCTCAAGAAAGATCACCACCGTCTTTTTGGAGAATTCTTGGAGCTTCCTAAACTGAGAACTTTCTCTGAAACAGGACAATGAAAATGTTAGATCACAAAAGTCTCAGAACAAATCGGGTTCTGTTCTATTTATAGTTTTCCTGTCATTCTCAGTCGAATTGCCTACTAATCCAGTCGACTGTTTTAAAACAATTATAACAAAAAATCAACACAAGGCTCCTCAGTCAACCAAATCAATGCACATTCATGACAGTTGACCCAGTCATTCAATCCTAACTAACTTTTGAAAATATAGTCATTGGAGCAAGTAGGCATAACAGAATTCCAAAATTAACAGTAACACAGTCAAATAGGTGTTCCACACTATCGAATGTCACATGAAAAATCACTTTGAAATTCTTTTCATCTCAAAATCTCATCAAGCACATGTTCACAAAATCTGTACAATGATTTTAGCTTAGTCGAATCCATTACCAGTGTATTTGACTGAACAAGACCTTTGTCACAACAAATATAAGTTCATAAAAGTGCTTGTGAGCTTTTCTTCAGAAATGTGCAAAAGTAATCAAAATCATTTTATTACACATATCAATACAAGCATGTTCCATACATATAACACATATTCAATCATAGGAACACACATTGCGAATCAACACAACATGTTCAATAAAAGCATTTTTCAAATCAGTTTGATATATCAACTGAACATGTAAACTTGGAACATATGTACTGTTATTAAGCAGTGTGTTTTCATACTGGTTCGACCAACAATGCCTACATCCAGTGTCCTTCTAACCCAGGAAGCAAATGCACTATATAGGTTGCGGTTTTTATAACAAGGAATTTATAGAAGACCTCATGTCAAAAATATAAATCTCCTCTCTAACCCAAAACCAAAATATAGTTGCAATAACCAAAACCAGACTTGCAGCAAGAATATTCTTTTTTGCAATTTAAACCCACGTCGAACAATCCTCAACGTGTAAAATCCAGCACTCTTCACAGGATGCCAAGCCTCAACACACCAGTCTTCACAGGATGCCAAGCCTTAAAACAATGCAGCAGTCTTCACAGGATGCCAAGCCTTCAAAGATCAATCAAGAAGCACCTTCTTCGTGCAGTTCTGATCACACAGTTAGCGCATAAGCCTTCTCCCTTTGAATCTCTCTCGAGATAGATCACCACCGTCTTCTTGGAGAATTCTTGGAGCTGTTAACATAGAGAATTCAATTTGAAACAAGAAATGAAAATGTTAGATTCCCAAAAGTCACTGAATAAATCGTGTTCAGCCAATTTATAGTTTTCTGTCAGTCAGATAGATTCTCAATTGAATAGCCTACAAATCCAGTCGACTGTATTAATACAGTTATAACAGACAGTCAACATAGAGGCTCTCAGTCAACCAAAATCAACACACATTTAATAAAGTTGACCAAGTCATCAATGCTTAACTAACTTTTAAAAGTATAGCCATTGGAGCATGTAAGCATGACAGAATTCCAAAACAGATCAATAATACAGTCGAATGTACACTAGACAAAGTCGACTGACACATGTAAAAATATTTTGAAATTCTTTTCAATCCAAAACATCACAGAGCACTAGTTCTCAAAATTTGTACAAAGCTTTTAGAATAGTCTAATCCATTATTGGTGTATTTGACTGGACTAGAACTTTGTCACACAATTATATGTTTGTAAAAGTGCTTGTGATTTTTCTCTTTCCAAAATGTGCAGTAAAATATTTTTGACATAGCAGTTTGCATTGCACATTAGCATACAAGCATGTTCCACAAATATATCACACAATTAACATAGGAACATGCATCACAGTATATCAAAACATGTTCAGCAAATATAACACTCAGTTCAGATTAAGAACATGTAATGCAACAACATGTGTACTGTTATTAAGCATTGTGTTGTTGTCATCAAAAACTAGATTGATATAGAGTTTGTGTTGTCAACAATATCAACAGTAAATGGATTCAACTATATTAAAGTCTTTGTGCAGATTTTGAGGAACAGTGCTATGTGTATTTTTGAGAAGAAAATAATTTCAAAATGTTTTACATGGTTGATGTCGACTATGTGGTTCGCATATTCGACTATATTTGTTATCTGATTTGGCATTTTGTTATGGTCTTGCACTCTAACGGCTATACTTTTAAAACTTAGTTAGGCATTGATGACTTGGTCAATTGTATTGAATGTGTTCTGTTATTTGTTGACTGTGAGCTACTATGTTGACTAAACTGTTATAATATAGTCGACTGAATTAGTAGCACATTCGATTGAGAATCTGACTCTATAACAGAAATTTATAAATAGACTGAACACAGGTTTGTTCAGAGACTTTTGATGAACTGAAAAATTTCATTTTTGTTTCAGATTTCTCTTAGCTCCAAGAATTCTCCATGAAGACGGTGGTGATCTTTCTTGAACGAGATTCATTGAGGAGATATTGTGCGCTTACACTTGCTTATCATTACCTGCACAAGAATGGTGCTTCTGTTTGATCGTGTTCAAGGTTTGGCATCCTGTGAAGACTGCTGAATTGTATTCAAGGCTTGGCATCCTGTGAAGACTGTTGGAATTGTACCTGTTGTGGTACAAGGGGATAGTTCACTTTGAGGATTGTTCAAAGTGGTATTGCAGATTGTAGAAGAGAGGATTCTTGCTGCAATTCTGGTTTTGTTCTGCAACTATATTTTGGTTTTGGGTTAGAGAGGAGATTTATATCTTTGACGTGGAGGTCTTCTATAAATTCCTTGTTGTAAAAACCGCAACCATTATAGTAGTCTACTACGTTTTTTCCTCTGCATACATTTTCTGATTGCTTGCATTTCAAGAAAGTATTATACTTTGTTTTCAAAATTGTGAAAAGAACATATTTTTGAAACATCACCAATTCACCCCTTTCCCCCCCTCTTGGTGTATAAAGAAGCCTACCTGTTTTCCAACATAATGGAGGAAAAACCCTAACAATTAATGAATAAAAGCATATGAATAAAGCATCAATTTAATATATGAGAGTTTCAAAGGATTACATCAATTCCCTAACAATAATGGAGGCTTAGTTCACCATAATCATGGAAATAATGAAAAGAATGAGAAGATAAACCCTATATTTGATAGATTGGAGCTCCCGCATCCAAAATCCGCCTCAGAGGGGTGAAGGGAGTGTTCCAAGAGACTCACGACACTAAGCAGTTGTGCTTTTGTTAACCAATTAAGACTGAAAACAATAATTTGGGGGATTTGAATGCAAGGTGCAGAAACATAAACATAAATGCAATTTGATCAATTAAGGATAAGCACAAAAGTGAATGGATGATGTTTGTGATATGAGATGAATATGTTGTTGGGGTTAGATTTCACCAAGTTCCCTCTCATGTATGTAAGAATTCTTCTTTATGCATTAATGTTAACATCACTCACTAAATCACTTAAACCCGATCCCTCGATGAAATAAGCTTGTCCTTAATTACTAGTTCATACAATTCCTATTATTCATAGTAATTAAATGTGAAGATCAAGAGCTTTAAGACGACCAAGATTCATAGCCTCATCCTTGAGAAATATTACTCTTGGGAGTAATTCAACAAGAACCTGGATTATAAGGAACGTCCCAACACTCATGCAATTCATAAATCATGTTATTGAGTGAATTAAACAAAACAAGTGTTGTAGCATATGGATTACTCTAACAATTAATGAAAAATCATATATATTAAGAACCGATTCAAATACATGAGAATTCACAAGGTTACATCATCCCCCAACAACAAATAGAATTACAATGGAATGAGATGAGATAGGAAAACCCTAGAAGGAGAAGAGGAGAGTTGTCACCATCCCCAAATCTACCCCGAAGGGGCGAAAGGCGTGTTTCTGTGCTTATGCCATCAAGAGATACCAACCCTAGGATGTCCAAGTCCTTTAAATACATCAAAATAATAACAGAAACGAAGCCCAAGCCCATAAAGTTGGCAGAATCGGGTCCAAATCCATAACGTTGGCGCTTAAGCACCCCTGGAAGGGCGCCCAGGCATGTTGCAACACTTTCTCGCGCTCAAGCGCCCCTGAAAGGGCGCTAAAGTCTCATGCGGTGCAAATTTTGCCGCTCTAGTTGACTTTTCTGCACTCTGATCGACTTTTCTGCATTCTGGTTGACTTTTCTATACTCTGGTTGACTTTTCTGCTTTCCAACTATTTGGTACTTTAAGTTTTCTTTCAAATCACTCCAATAGCCTACAAAATTAAGAGAATTTAGTGATAAAATCATCAAGTATAGCCTCAACTCTCTTATGCACAAAATTAAAGCAAAAACATGAGTTAAAGCAAGTTTCTGAGTTAAAAATGGTGCATTTAGTATCAAAATTACATTAGAGATAACGCTATTTTCAATTGTTACCAAAGATGCTTCAATCTAAGGTTGATTGGAAAGGAAACTAGATGTAGGCATTGAGGCCGAACCAATATAAATCTATTGTTTGTAACTCTTTCATTCTCTCTTACATTTTGTTGACAAGGGAGCAAATGGGATCGCTGAACCCAATCCTTGTTATGTTGGTTTTTTATGATGACAACACATTGATAGTAACTCCTGTAGTCGACTTCACTACTAATCCAGTCTACTGTAACCAGACGGTTATGACAGTTAAAACAATTAGTAGTAGTCAGAACTACCAAATTGATTACACATTTAATTCAGTTGACTTGCAATTAATGCTTGAACACAGAATCAAAATATAGTCGTTATAGTTCACAAGCATTAACATAAATTCAAAACATAACTAACTAAGTCGAGTTGCGTGCGCATATAGTCGACTATGTCACTTCAAAGCAATTTTGAAAATCTTTTCTCTCACATCACTATTTTTGAAAATCTGTGCAAAGTCACGAGTGTTCATCGACTTACTTCATAATGAAGTGGACTTAAAACTTGTAGTTTTGCCACACAATATAAGTTCAACCAAGTGCATGTGGTTTTCTTTTCTAAAACATATGTAATGCAATCATAGATAATATCTCATGTAAAAAGCAGTGAATAAGCACACATATATACAAAATTATCACAAACATGTTCTTCAAGAATTCATACACAATAAAGATTTGAACATGTAACACATATCAATACATGTGTTATTAATAATGTGTTGTCATCATCAAAAACCAGAAACACTGTGAGATTAAGGTTTTGCTAAACCAGTGTTTCCCTTATCAACAATCTCAACACACCTCTTAAAGAAACCAGAACACCACGTTCTCTTCCTAGCCACCGACAATAGGGAAACCACAATCCACAGATTGCAAAATCAACATTGATTTGATTCAGAACACCTAAGAGTGAGATGGTGATCAGCAAACGTAAGCACACAACAATTCCTTCAAGAATCCTTTGAATCTTCCAAACTAAACGCTTCTTGATTCTTGGAGAATGAACACCCCTGGAAAATTTTATCTCAACTAACTTTGTCAGATATTAACGATAATATTCCAAAAGCTTTTTATGTAGAGAGCTATGCGTCAATATATAGTTTTCTCAAGTCTAACGCATCTTAATGGATTACAATATTAATGTAATCGGTTAAGCAATTAACACTACTATAACAGAATTACATTGAACCAAATTTAACAGATTACACATTTAATGTAATCGATTCCACAATTAATGTAGGTAAAAATAATTCAAAATATGACTGTTATGATTGTTAAGACTTATCAAGAAAACAATTTTCAATGTGCACGAGATGTAACAATTAAGAAAACAATGTAATCGGTTAAGTATAATACTTAAGCAAATTTGAAAACACATCACTGCACTCAACAAACAAGTATAAGCAAAGTCACGAGTTTTAATCGATTACACATCTAATGTAATCAGTTAAAACTTGTAGTTTGTCACAGTTAAGCATTTACAAATATTTGATGAATCTAACTGATTACATAAACACGGTAATCGATTAATTCATACAAATATGCATTGTACAAAGAGTTTTATTATTCAAAACCATGAATATGCATACCACAAATATAAACTCATGTATAACCACATTAAGTATGCAAAACAAACAGTTCAAGCACAAACAAACATATAAACACAGCTTTGCATAATGTGTGCAAGAAACTATTAAAACATTTTTGTTGTTGTCATCATCAAAAACACACAAAGGTTTAGGTTTAACTTTCACATAGTTCCCCCTATCAACAATCTCCCCCTTTTTTTAAGATGCACAACCAAAATTTGTTTTTCCAGTTACTTCTCCCCCTTTGGGCATTAGCAAAAAAGATACCAAGTAACAAGAAAATAAGTGCATAAAGAGATACATCAATATAAATTCTTACAGACCATTTGTAGAAAGTGATGCTCCTCTATCATTATGCAATAACTATTTTTTTAAAACAGATCAATCAATAGATTTATAGGAGTATCAAAGCTAAAATAAAAAATTAACGCAGTATAGTATAATCAATGTATCAGATCATGAATGTTAGAATGTATACTGAGTTTAAGAGAATGTATCAAGCAGTAACAGATTTAATAACTTGTATCATAGTAAAAATAGTACTTGATGCCATTATACTATCATGTGTAGTATTCAAGATACTATCAAGCAGTAACATATTAGATAACTTAAGTAAAATATTTTTGTTGTTGTCATCATTAAAAACACATAAGGGTTTGAGTTTAGCTTTCAGATAACTCCCCCAATCCACAATTCTAAACAAGCTTATATTCACCAAATCCATTTACTACAAAATCTAAATATGCTAATCATGTAATACAAAAAAAATCCCAATGAATAGAGTCATATGCTTTCTCATAGTATGTCTTTATTATTAACCCCTGCTTTTTTTCATTGCATCTCATCCACTACTTCATTTGGTACAAGGATGCTATCTAGCAACTCTTCCCTTTATGAATGTTGATTGCGATTTGTCTATTAACTTTGACAGTAGTCTCTTCATTCTATTTGCCAAGACTTTAAGATAACCTTATACACACACCTCACCAGAGATATAGGCCTTAGGTGATGTAAGTGTATTGGGGCATTTTCTTTTTGTACCAAGATTATGAGTGATGCAACCCACTTGGAATTTGTCCAGACCTTTGGAAATACTAAATTTGATAGTTTCTCAATTATTTTTGATAAATAGGAAATTAAACCCATCAGGCTCAGGACACTGCTTCCACATTGGTTTACAGCTTCCTTGATTTCTATCTCGTTGATATTCCCAGTCGGTCTCATATTTTCTTCTTGTGTTAGGGTTTAAAATTCAATATTATCCAACTTTATCTTAGCATTGGGTACAACAATGAACCTCTCTTCAAATAACTTTTTGACCTGACCTTTAACTAAATTTGGATCCTCAAACCAACACTCTTTTATTTCCTACCATTTAATTCATTCTTACGTCTCCATCTAATACTTGAGTGAAAATACTAAGAAAGTAGCTAATCCTAGCCTTTAGTTTTAGAATCAGATTTTCTTTATGATATATCATTTTAAGTTCACTCAATAGCATTTTTCGTTCATTGGGTAACCAGATAATTTAAATTTTTTAACAAAAGCATCAGGATTCGCTCATAAAATGTATTAATGTTAAATGAATAGGATACCAAATCCAGTAAAGGCCGACTAGAATGTAGAATCAGACTTGAGTCATAACATTACACAACTTCCCTACCCATAGTCCATTGAACTATAAGGATATGCAAATATCGGAAATGGCTTTAACACCACATATTTGAAACGAAAAAGTTTCATAAGTTTACATAACTTTATTTCCTTTCTTTTTCTAACATTTTAGAACGTCCTTTTCTATAGCTAGATTTCTTTTATTGTGGTGCGGCTAACGTCCTTTTCAGAAATGACCCGACGTGTTATCGGATTCTTACAAGTAAACCTTGACAAGTAGTATTCTTAATTAATTGAATTTTATTTATCTCACAAGTGTTTGAGGTTTTATTTTCTTTACAATCGCTGTTTCTTTTTATAGTAACGAGTTAGCTAACCATATGAAGTTGGTATTTCAATATATAGTGTTAGATTTCGATATAGAGATTGGTGCTCGTTTCTTCAATAAAATTGCCCACTTCTTTGGTGACGGATACATGAATATACATGGTTGAGAATCCACGCTAGAACCACGTACACAACACTAAATCAAACAAACTCCAAAATGTGGTGAAGTGGCTCGCACGCCTATGCCTTACCACCCGAAACCTTTTCTACACACTTCCCTCTCTATTTTCCGAAAATTGCCACCAACCTATAAAAAACAACATACCCAAATATCATATATCCTACGTAACCCCTCTATTCATGTATCTAGGAAGGGAAATTTCTTCTCCACACACTATTGTACCATGAGTATAATCTTTTGTCAGAAGTAGAGTTTAAACCTAACTCAATTTCACAAAATCGGCTTGTAGAGTGAGGTTTGCACCTACTTATATACACTTAAATGGCCTTATCTCTAATCGATGTGAGACTTCCAACATCTTTAGCTGTAAAAAAATTTAACATGAACTCAAAACGTTGTTATATGTTCAATCCTATAAATTTTATGTTATAGATATTCAGTAAGTCAATACGATTTTTTTAGGGTTGAGTTACGTATGAAAGGTTTAAACTAAAAACTCTAAGAAATAATAGTTTTATTTGAGTAATGAAGTATGAGTACGGCCATTTGTGACTGCTCACCTCGGTCAACAACAAAGGGCTTTCTTGTTCAAGTAAATTAGCATATTTTGTGGATGGAGATGCCACATTATTCATTTGGTCCCAGCTTTGTACTAAACTAGTTAAGATCCGATGCTCAAAATGCGATTACGCATCGAAAAAGCTACCCCTAGATCTACCTAGCTAACTCTATATCTAGTGCGATTGCGAAATTCACTGATTCAAAGCTCAAAGATCACTTCATTTTAATCATGCAAAAAGGATTATGAATGGGGAGAAAGTGGGCTGAGTCTCTTAATATGTATATGATGTGGAGTTTCATGCATTTTGGGGGATGCATTATACAGTTCAGGTTGACAAATTTAGCTTTGTAAATTTGTTTTATTCGGCTCAACTTGGCTTCCCAAGGTAGTTGAGGCCAGACTTATATTCAATAACCTTTTCTGAGAGACAACCAAAATTAAACAAAAGTGAATACGTATAGGGAAAGGTAGCACCCGGTACCCCAGGACCATTTCTTATTGATCAAGCTAATTGGAAGGCGTTTTTTTTTATCTTCAATATCCCTCAATTTTACTTTTAAAATTATATAAATCGATTGATATAGTAGTTTGTCATATCTCTCCTCAACAAACATATCAAAGGTAAGATTAGATATTGGGTGACATAATTGTTTCAATAAATTAATTAAGATAGACTTTTATACTAAATTCATTTCTGTCAAATTTAAATCATAAGAGTTATAGGTAAGATGTAATTGCATGTTACGATTCGATTATATCTCTAATCAAGGTAGGAATTTCATCAGAACTCGTGTCAGATAAATAGTACAACCTACTTTTGTCAACATACTGAAAAAACAAACCTTTTTTAACAAGTTGACTTTAATCGACGGCTGCTTTATATGACAAAACTAAAAAGACACGAGAATCAAGGCAAAAGCTCAATCAACAGATATCTTTTGAGAAGTCTTTAAATAGAAGATTATTCGAAGAAAGAATCAAAAGAATAGCCTATGAAGAGAATGACATACAAAGAGAAAAAAGCTTAAGCGAATATCGCCGATAGAAAACTACAAAAGCTCTAAACTCAAAAGAGAATATATGAGAAAAGAAAAACCTCAAGTCTAGAAATACTCTCAAGCTTCATTGTAATATAATCTTACTATTTATAAGTAGAGAACAAAGAGAAAAAACACTTATCGAGTCTGTAGATTGAATTGTATTGAATAATTTCCTCTTTGTGAGAGTAATCGTCTATTGACTTGTAAGCAATCATATAGATTGCACATTTAGAAGAAAATTCACAAAATTGTTGATTAACTCATGTGAGTTAAGGATAGCATATCAGGTTGATATTAGGATTGTCTAGTGGAAACCAGGAATGGGTGAAGTTCAATTAGACGATGTATCAGGTTAATAGTGTCTAGGGATATCAAGGGTGGTGAAAAGTACTGTGCAACTAAGAGGGGTGAAACTCAACTAGACGGTGTATCATGTAGATACCAGGACCGTCTAAGAATACCATGAGTGGTGAAAAATACTTCGTTTTAGTCTTGTTGAAGATTATAGTGGAACCCTCTAAGGTTAGAGAAGACTGAACGTAGCTTAGTTACAGTGAACTAGTATAAAAATAACTATGCACTTACTACTTTATTCTCTCTCAATGCTGCTCTTACAAAACCTGCAACTACAATTTCATCTTTAATATAAAAATTTCTATATCAAACAAAATTTATTAAAAAGGAAATTTTATTAAAACACTATAACGAATATCTCTTAACTATTGAACAGCACTTGAAAAGAATTCATTGATTAAATCAATTTCAAAGTCGAGTCTTTAATTGTCTACGTTTCATCCTTGACAAATGTGTTATATTATATCGGTTGCAAAAAAGTTTTTCAATAATAATATTCAACTCCCTCTTTTAGTGTTTTTCAACCTAGAATCAATTATTCAATAAAATTCAAAATACATAACCACACATAATGAATAGTGTCTAATAAAGGTTGTGTTACAAGTGAAAATATCTTCAAAATATGGGTGACTTTTGTGGAGATGAAAATAAACCAAACATCTCTGGACTATTTTCATTTTTTTAAACTATGTATTTATAGTTTTATAGAGTCCTATCAAAAGTCAAGCTAGGTACTCACTTAAACATGATTTAAAGGTTCAGGAATCCAGTTAAAAGTTTCTCAAATAATTTGAGGAATAACGACCTATTATTAAGAGCAATGCAAATCATTTGCTATGAAATACTGTGGATGAAAGGCAACCAACAAGAGTTCAAAGTGAACTTGAATTATTGACTAAACAAATTAATTAAATAAAATATTGTGACACTGTGTTTAGTGAGGCATAATAGCTATATACACTTAGCCCTTAAGAGTAACAACACACCAAATTTCACTTTTAGTGATAATTATTTTAATGGAAGCAAAGCTATCTAGTTTAATTTTTTTTTTTTAACTGTAGAAATACTTATTACTGTTACTTCACTTAAAAACTCACTTTTTTTTGTATTAAATGATCATGTACTTTAAATTAATTAATAGAAGATAATTTTGTTCCCTCTAAAAAAATTCACCCAAACAGCTTAATTTTGTCTATAATTGTTATAAACTCTTCTTCTAAACCTATAATTTATTAAATTTGTTAATTAGATTATTCTTAAAATTTTCTGTATATCTTGCTCCCTGAGAGAACCCAATTTCTTTTGACAGAAGCCATTAATGATCTGTACTTAAAGTAATAAGTTAACGAAAAAAGTAATTCTTATAAACTCAACTTTATTACTCATATTGAGAGGTCAATATTAATTAGAATACTTTTTTGCCAACATATCCACCAACATATACTGTTTTTTATACCTGGATTCCTTGAATTCAATTTGATTCCCTACCTTCACCGTCGACTGTTGAAAAGAAAAGGGCACCGTCGTGCTATAAAGCTCGAGCTATGTGCATGTCCAAGAAACGCAGAAAAAGAAACATAAAAATAATGAGAGAATAACACAATATAAAGCTATAAAATATATAATTCAAAAATTTCTAGAAATCTGTGTAAGGGGTCTTACATTAAGTTTCTCCTGAGAATATGCTGATAACATGTTTATGTACGGTGAAAATGGTTGCCACATTTCTTTTTCTTGATATTTTTTTTCAATGAATGGATTGAATATAATAGACTCACACTAAAGCATCCTTTGTCATATTAAAAAAATTTAGAAATTTAGCATGCAGTAGTTTTTTAAATAACATTGTAATATTTTAATAACTTGAAGTAGGCCTGAACATGAATGATATCGATAATGGATACATTTTAAATAATTAATTATTTTTCATTCTGCCACAGACATATTTAATCTAAGTAGTGATGGGCTTATACGAAAAAGGTTAAGGTGTTAAAGACATTTTGTTATAAAGTTACTGTCATACATGCTGTAACAATGCCAATACAAGTAGCTGAAAGTGCTTAGTACAGAAAACAACTAGCTGAAAACTACGGTTTCAAGCAAATTGAAGAGCAGATTCCAGGTGATGATGCTACTTTGAAAGCTGTTATCAATTCTTTCCTAAGAAGGTGGATCAATGTCATGTTTTGTAGCATCATCACTCAGCAGAACCTGTGTGTTAAATTGTATATGCAGAGTCACTCTTGGAGATTCTATCTTTTAGAATGGAATATTTCTTTTGTCACCTAAAATAATCTTTTTCTTTTTTTTATTCCTTAAATAAGAGACAAGACAATGTTGCCAATACCGTTATGGCATTTAAGTTTATACTAAAACAGCAATGGTATAGTCCTCGGTTTTCACTACACCACGAATGCATTGCCAATAATATTATCATTAGTTTAAAATAAATACATATATAACTTTTTCTAGTAATTTTCAGCAAATATTTTCTAGTCATGACCAATGTTTTTAAAATAGATTTAGTCTCGTTCAAACACTAGTTTTAGATTTAATAATTGAAGCAACAAGTTTTAAAACATAATATTTATAACAATTAAGGCATTTTTTACTTGTAGTATAATAATAATAATAATAATAATAATATAATTTTATGCGTTATTGATTATACATGTAAAATTTTAAAAGGAATATGTCATAAAACACTTAGTCTAATTTACAAATAAATGATCATTAATAATAATAAATTTCAAATTTAGAACAAAGAGAAAAATATAATTTTTTTATCTTAGTTTCTTTTTTAAAAAAAATCAAATGCACTATAAAACATTTTGCATTATCCGTTGTGAATCAACTTTTCGCTTTATCGTTTTACACAAGTTATATATATATATATATATATATATATAGGTTTGTTTTTATTAATCTCTAGAAGGATTACACGACGACTCATCAGTTTTATCTTCTGTATTTTTGGAAAGGTATAAAAAAGTATTATTAGAGTATTTTTATATGAGTAATAATAGATGATATGATAAATAGATAATAATGAAAAAACAAATTTGTTAACATAAATGAATTGGAAAGTAACTAAATACAGAATAATATTATATATGTGTGTGTTTACTACTGTGTTTATGGATTAAGAAAATTCGTTTATTTTACTTATCCTACAATAGTAACCAATTTTAGAAATAAAAAATAGTTAGTCACAATTAAATATTATTTATGGAGAAATTTGAGGTAAGTGAATAATGTTGAAGATAGAGTATTGATATCTTTAATTTCAGGTGAATGGAAACATTACTATTTATACACTATAGGATAACATTATTAATTAGTTCTAGTTTAATTGAGTGGTGTTTTATATTTAATAATCCAAAAACAAGTTCTTTCAAGAATTATTTTAGCTTTTAAAATACAAAAACATGAAACATAAATGAAGTAAAAAGATAAGTAATTGTAATATTGAGAAGAAAAAAAAACAACTTTAACTAACGTGATGTTTGGATGGAATGAAAAGGTAATGTAGTTTTAGAACCGCGCAAAGCATAGCTTTAAGTACCGATAGGTTCAGTTTTTGTTTTGCCATTTACATTGTAATTATTGTTATACAGTCTTGGAGATGATAGTAGTAGGACATTAAATAAGTATCAATAACACAAGTTAAAAGCAACATTGCAACATTGAGCTGATTAGAGATTCACAATTATAAGTAATTGGATGATTCCAATAGAAAAAGTATTTGGATACAACTTTGGTAATGATCATCCGCTGAAATTTTTTGCTAGTAGAATTATTTATGTGGTACTAAATATTTTGCACATTTGATAAGAGCAGGAAGATTGTAGTTAGACAACATTTAGTATCTATAAAAGGTAAAGCTGGAAATATGTAATAAGGTGATCCATATATTTCCTTACTTCAGACTTATACACAACGAAGAATCCCTCAATTTTTTACATTTTAAAATGAAATAAAGTTTATAAAATCAAAAAATTACTTTTAAAAACTTATAAAAAAATAAAATATAAAAATTTTAATATAGCTTTATTTTCTTTCTCTATATTATAGTGAAATCTTTTTTTATCACTAGTGCAAAAACGCTGATTAACGTCGGTTATTTTGGGCTTTTAACGTCTACAACTGAACCGACGTCATTTCTGGTGACGTCAATGCGACGTCGGAAAAATAGTATAACCGACGTCTATCGCGACGTCAGACACTGACAGGTCCGACGTCACTAAACGTTGGTGTAGGGGGAAAATGGACGTCTAAAGACATCATATAGACGTCGGTCTTAGCAATAACCGACGTCGAAGAGGCATTAAATACTTCAAAAATGACACTGACTGACGTCTAAGAGGTACTATAGATGTCGGTGTGTACATTAACCGACGTCTAATACAGTGGTTGTGTTTTAGTGCAGTTTTGTTCCCGTCTTTGGATAGCCTAGTAGCACAATCTCCTTTTGCTAGTTTCCCCCAAAAAAAAAGCTTGCGTCTCTTGAATTTCTTATGGATCTTTTCAATCCAAAACCGAACCTGGGTTCTTGCTTAGTTCCATTTTCATCCGCAAGAAGAAAAAATCACGGTGAAACGATAACTAGGCAACGACCCAGGGTCGTTTTTGGGTTGAAATGATCAAAAGAAATTCAATAGACGCCGCTTTTTTCTGGGAGGCAGCTAGCAGAGGGAGAATGTGTTACTACGTTACCCCAAGAAAGGAACAAAACTGCACTAAAACACAACACAAAGAAAGGAAATTTTAATCAGTTGAACCAGAAGATAATTGATGAAAGACTAAACAAAGTTTAAACGGTAAGCATAAAAAAAACCATGCACCTGGGATGTCACAAGAGAGAAAAAGAAGAAGAGGCAGAGAGAAAAAGAAGAGGTGTCGCATGCGAGAAAAGGAAGAGGCCGCAAGAGAAAATGGAGAAGAGGAAGACAATATCAGAAATTGAATGTCGCGAAGAGTTTGCGGTTGTATTTAAAATGAATTTGGGCGTCGGTTGCTCCAGACACCGACGTCTATTTGACATAGACGTTGGGTATCGCACTAATATGACGTCCAAGTTAACATTTCATCTGACCTTTTGAATACCATTAGACGTCGGTGTCTAGGGGAGCCGACGTCTAGAAAGCTGAAATGATTGACGTTTGATTTCCTGTCAGAGATGTTGATGGCAGTTGTCATGGGGCGCCGACGTCTATAATGATGAACATAATTACTTGCAGGCACATAGACGTTGGTGCCCCTTCTTCCCGACGTCTATGTCCCTCGAGTTTGGTGAACCTAATTAATTACAGGCACATAAACGTCGCTTCCACTGAACACCGATGTCTAAATTGAAGATTTTTTGTCTTCCCGCCTTCCATTCAGGCCGTAGACGTCGCCTTTTGACTACGCGACGTCTAAGCGTCTGGGAATTAGGTAAAGAGCATTAATTGCAGTCCCATAGACATCGGCCCCCCGTAAACACCGAAGTCAATGGACTGTCTTCTCACTTGCCCCAGACCGTTAGACGTCGGTTTGCGCCAATATGGACGTCTACAGCGTAAAAGACGTCACCTTAACCTAAAACTGACGTCTAGGTTACCAAGCTATTTACGATAATGCCATCGTCCACTCATATATATTGGGTTACCAACAAACCAACGTCTATGTGGTGACGTTAAATTGCGTTTTTCCACTAGTATATACACGAACAAATACTAAATTAATCATAATTAAAATTTAGCTTAAATCTTTCATCTTTATACTTCAATTTATATCATATGATAATAAACAATATTAATGAAAATAACATTATTTTATAATATTTTAATATATGAAATACTTTCATAGAATTTTTATAATAAAATACCACAATTATTATAATGAGTTTTAAATAAAAATAATTATATAAAACATAATCAAATTTGTGTTTCAAAAATAATTTGATATATAATTAAAGAAAATTTCACATAGAAAAGTAAATACATTTAATTACAGTATGGCAATCTAGTCAATCATAGACTAGACGGTTAATTCTCATTGAAACGCATAAACAAACCATCACTAGGATCGAATGATCGAGGAATCAGATCAATTTGTCCACAGTTAAGACAGTTAAATGTTAATGTTGAACAACTTAAAGGTAAAGTGTGATTATTAATAATTGGGTAATTAGGCTATTGCTAATAAAAGGTCCACTCCAAAATCTATAAACATAGGTTTGAGATAAGGAGGTAGGTGATTTGTATTTACTACACCCTTAATATCTGAACTGTCAAACATTGATCTAATTTTAAATTGAAGTGTCTTCTGTAGATACCCTCCAAACAGTTTGGATGAACGACTAGGAGAGAACTTACTGGATGTTGAACTGTTGACCTCAACCCTACACCCTGAAGTATGTATAATTAAGTATATGATAAGATGGAAAGTAGCTTGGAGATATAAAATAATGTTTTAGATATTAAACTATAGTCGAATTGTTGAAAGATAATGAAAAATATTTTAGCAAAACAAAAGTTCTTTAAGGCCTTGTTCACTTGAGTGGATTTGAGGGAGAGTAATTGAGAGGATTTGAAGATAAATTTTGTTGTTGTTTATTTGAATATATTTGGTGATGAGTGAGAGTGGATTTAGATGTAAATTTTTTTTATCTGTACATAAATTAAATCTTACACTAATTTTCACAAACTTTACTTCAAAATCCACTCTCTTTTACCTCCAAATTCACTCAAATAAAAAAAAAAATACCTTCAAATCCACTCAATTACTATTCTTCAAATCTACTCAAATAAACAAGACATAAATGAAACAAAAATTAAGAATCAAATAGAACAAAAAAGATATTATTTTCTATATTACTTAATTAATGAAGGTTTTATGTCATTGAACATTTCAAATTGAGACTCAAACATTCTCATATAAAAAAAGTAATAATAAATTTAGTAACTGAATTTCGTGAATATAGAACAAATCAAACAATAAAAAGATAATATATATATATATATAGATAGGGATTATGACCAGAATTAATACAAGTCTGGTATAGGAACGAAGACAAGACACATATGTACATGGTTCTCATATTGAATTGAAAATATAAGATATAATCTCTACCTTTTTAATATAAAAATTATTGATCAAAAGAATTGGAATAACAGCCGTATGAAGGAGATTATTTGTTGTTTCTATTTATATATACGTGTACTTTTTTTGCCAAAGAAAATAATGTATAAGACTTTACATCTAAATGTATTTGTTATTTGGATACGGATAGGGATTAAAATAGAAAGGCATGGTAGATTATTGGTAAAGTAAATTATAATTTTGTGTGGCAAGTTTCACCCCTCTTGCCCGATAAACTGTAATGAGTTGTAAGGCTTAAAGGGAGATGGTGGGTGATACGTCATAAAGAACCCCACACCAATATTGTGAAGGTAAGAGGAAGAGACTTAAACCAAAATGGGTGATTATAGGGTAATAAGAGAACTGGTATTTTTGATTTGATTTGGGTTAAAGTAAACAGTGGTTAGGTGGTGGAACAACTGGAAAGTACTCATAACTAAATTAAAGCTACAATAATATTACCACACACACACACACATTCCTCTTTATTTAGCCACTTGCATGTTGCATGCGACTTCTTCTGCTGCTTCTCTTTTCCCACTATAAATACCTTCCCATTCTTCCCTTAACGACTCGTGCAATCGAAAGAGAGAAAGAGATAACCTCAACTGAGGCTTCTCACTTTCACAGACCTTTTCTTCACCACTCAGTGTGTGATAGAGAAGAGATATTACATTCCACACACCACACCAAAATGGCCATTAACCATGAAACTTGGGCTTTTGTTTTTGGCCTTCTAGGTACACAAATACTTTTTTCTTTTTTTCTTAAATGCATGCCCTACTTCTTTCTCCATTACCATCTGCATCACCGCATGTTTATTCTATAAACCTGTATTCGTTAATGAGTGTTTATTTTTGTTCTGTTGTTATAGGCAACGTCATCTCCTTCATGGTGTTTCTTGCTCCATTGTAAGTGATTTTTTCTACTTTACAATAATGGACGCTGAAGAATTTTTCTAACTAAATATGAATTATATTCGATTGCAGACCAACATTTTACCAAATCTACAAGAAGAAAACTGCAGAAGGATTTCAATCACTGCCATATGTTGTTGCACTGTTCAGCTCAATGCTCTGGATTTATTACGCACTCGTAAAGAAGGATGCTAGCCTCCTTCTTATTACCATTAACTCCTTTGGATGTGTGATTGAGTCAATTTACCTTCTCATCTTCCTAGTTTATGCCCCAAGTAAAACCAGGGTATTCCTTCTCATAACTTTTATATACCCATTCCTATTCTTCTCCTTTTCTTCTCAACAATAAATGATATATTGGTTTTCCTTCTGTCAAATGTTACAGCTTTCGACCATCAAGCTTCTTCTCTTGTTGAATGTTTTTGGGTTCGGAGCCATGCTTCTTTCAACCCTCTACTTTACAACAGGATCCAAACGTCTTTCTGTTATTGGATGGATTTGCCTAGTTTTCAACATTAGTGTGTTTGCTGCTCCTCTCTGCATTCTGGTAATGATTTAGAAGCCCATTATTTATATCATTCTTTTTCCAAGATTTTTCTCTTTTCGTCTATTGTTACTATATTACTTCTTTTACTTTTCAATACACATTTCACTTACTTTCACAACTATTACTTCATCTTCAACATTTTTCACCTTTACGTAATCTATATGTTTTCAAAGAGAAATCAAATTCTCATAATTGATACATGCAGAAACGTGTCATCCAAACCAAGAGCGTGGAATTCATGCCTTTCAGTTTGTCCTTCTTTTTGACCGTAAATGCTGTCATGTGGTTCTTCTATGGCCTTCTTCTCAAGGACTACTACATCGCTGTAAGTACAATTCAATACTGCTACGTTAGCCTTGGACTTGGACCATTAAATCTTTGTCTATCTTAACAACACTTTTCCTTTATCACCACTTTTGTCATTTAGATCTCCTAACCTTTTGTTATGCCTCAATAATTTAGTGAAAAGCCAATTTAACTAGAGCAATTAATTAAACGTATGCTCACTCCATTAGAGTTGAGTTCATCACATGAAAATAAAAAATAGCCAAACGGAAACATGGGTCCGTATTATATTATTATTTAATGACAAAAGGTTTAAATGTTTAAATGCAAGAAAAGAACTAGTTTGATTAAACAGAGGATCTAACATTTGCATTTGAATGATGCAGCTCCCAAATACGCTTGGATTTGTGTTTGGGATAATTCAGATGGTGCTGTATTTGGTATATAGAAACGCAAAGCCAAAGACATTGGAGGAGCCAACCAAGTTACAGGAACTAAATGGCCATATTGTTGACGTGGTGAAGTTGGGAACAATGACACCCTCAGAGCCGAATCATGTCACAAAAAGTGGTGCTGTGACGGAGACAGCTAGCAACGTGTGATGAACCAAGCAATGAACAAGTCCAAAGAGAACGAACAGAAAATGAGGTCCCAAAATATTAACCTAAAAGTAAAACCATTTTAGTTTTCCAAGTGGGGTCTCATCTGAACGCAAGAACAGCAGTATGTGTAGTTTGGTGTTTAGGGTTCTTCTTTTGTTAGGTGGTGAATTATGTTAGCAAGCATGAACGTCTCTTTGGCCTCTTCTTCTATCACTCTCACTGTAGTAAAATCTGTAGCATAGTAGTGTCTTGTCTTCTTTCGGTGTGTACCTCAGTCAAACTCGTTAAATTCTCTCTTTCCTTGTACGCGTAATCTATGTTCATGTTATGGGAATTAATTATTTTACGGGTTATCAAATCTATCACTATTTCGCACACGTTTTATTTATTTTCATACGCTAGAATCATCGTTGTTCTATGTTTATTTGCAAATCATGGCTATGCTTCAAAGCGATGTAGATAGTGGAAATTGAGGGGTCTTATCTTGTTTTATGATGTCATGGTGAAGGAGACCGATAAAAAGATAACCTAAAAGTAAAAAAAAAAAAAAAAAAACTTATATCTTTGTGACGGAAGCTAAAGAAACAATCATTGGCAAAAAGACCCGACACTTAGATTGTAACATGCCAATTGGGAGTCGTTAAACATTCTATTCATCAATAGGAAAAGTGTTACAAAAAAATTAGTGCCCAATTATTGAATTTATTAACCTCATGAGGATTCAAACGCTGAATTTGAGGCTTATGATGATTATTATTATTACAACTATTCTTACTATACTACTTAATTGCTTATTTACTTACTATATGTTCAGTCAAAATTTCAACTCATGTATATTATGTGTTGCCTACTACAAGAAAAATGGTCACATATGTTATAGGACAAATCCTTTTCAAATATAGAAACAAAGCGTGTCTTTTACCTTTTTTGCATTCTTTCTTTCTCATTTCTTTCATTTTAGTTTTGAAATCCTTCTTTCGCTTTTATATTTTCACATTATTATATATTACCAGATAAATCTAGACACAAGACATTGTATTTTGATATACTTGCTAACTTTGAGAATTTGGTAATATGAACCCTAATAATTATAATGTGATTTTTAGTAGATGAAAAGACAAATTAGTGTTGATCATGTTAATTGGCTTCAACATCAACGCTAATTAAACTTATATTGTTTGTTAGTGCTTTTACTTTTTCAATCTGGCATCGCTTCTAGAGAATGTTACTATTAATTAAGAAAAAAAAAAACAGATTATTAAAGCATCTTGTCTGCATTGATTGTTAATTTTTGAAAAAAATATATTTTATTAATAGCATGGGTTATGGTTAGTGTATCTAACCGGCCCATAATTATAATATAATTGTATATATTAGTAATAAATTAAAGATCTATGAGATCTGTGTGATATATTATTAATCACTTTAAAATAAAGGAAAAATAATATTTATAGTTTTTCTGTATTTTTGTGTCTAGAAATTCTTGTTAGTCCAATTTAGTTTCCAATTCTCTATAATTAGATAATGTTTTATTTTTTTTCCTTAATTCTTTAATTTGTAGAATTATAGTTAAAAGTATATTTTTAGGTGTACTTTTAGTGTTTTTAAATAAATGATATTTTGCTTTTTTTTTAAATTCCAAAATAACTTTTTGTACGGTAGTATATCTCCAACGGTCAGAAATAATGACCGGACACAATAAACGAACTTGGACCATAGTTGGATCAATCAATTTTTATTGGGTTCACGGCCCACCATGTTACAGAAACTGAGAACTAAATATTATCATATCGCGAATCAAATAATATCTAATTAAAGATATTATAGAAACAGTCAACCAAGTAATAAATGTTATGAAAACAGCTTATCTGATCAAGTAAGTTTGTTTATATTTGTTTATATTATATTCTGTTTATATTTTATTAATGTTATATCAATCCAAAGCCTATAAATAAAGAGCAAAAGACTCCAAACAAGGTACACTGACATTCCAACACAGTCATATTGAAATTCCACTATTTACTCTCTCACTTTGAGCATTACTTTGCTGAAAATTGAGAACACTTTACTACTGACGCCTAATTTGAGCGTCGGAGTGCCTTTACAGGTACCCCCCCCCCCTCTCGGGCAGAATCTGGAACTTGACGGACGGATTGAAGAACGTACGGCTGAAGTATTGAAAGAACTTGAAGATCCAGCATCAGAAGGAAACAGAGCCACGTCATCGAGGTTAGTCCTTTCGGTCCCAAAATTATCACCTAAACATTTTGGCGCCCACCGTGGGGCCTGAAAGTAAACACTCCCTATGGTGACCACAAGAAGCATGGACGGTACTGACCCTAGAGAAATAATAAAAGAACTCCAAGCTTGACTGGAGGAGCAGGCCCAGATTATTCGCCAACAGCAAGAAGCACACCAGAAGCTAGCTGAGGAGATTGCTCAACTCAAAGAAAAACGTCCAGAAATGTCGGAGGACAACAGCCACAATGACGACCACAATAGTCGACCACCCCCCCGCTCGATCACCTGAGCTCTTACCCTTCACAGAAGTCGTTATGCAAGCCCCGATGCCCGATCAGCCTCCCCCACAGATAGAAAGATTAGACAGAACAACTGACCCGGAACATCATCTCCGGAATTTCATCGACTCCATGACCTTCTACTCCAAAAGCGATCCGGTCAAGTGCAGAGCTTTCTCCCTATCCTTAAAGGGTGAAGTTCTGGAATGGTATTACACTCTTCCTCCCAACTCCATTGACAGTTTTCGCACTGTCACTACTCTATTTAAGAAACAGTACGCCGCCAACCGGAAGGAGATGATAACAGCCGCCGAGCTCGTCAATATCAGACAGGGAAAAGACGAACCTCTGAGAGCATTCATGCATAGATACACTGAAGCAGCAAGGAGGGGAAAGGGCGTCACTCACGAGTTCATTATCAGCAACCAACCTAACTGCTTAAAGCCAGGATATGTCTCGGAAACTCTCTATGTCGAACTACCGAATAAACTGGAAGAATTGCAAGAAAAAATGACAAAGTTTATCAAAATGGAGGACTAAAGGAACTTCCATAGAAAAACGGACGTTCCTACAAACGAACGCAAACAGGAAAACAAACGCCCGCGTGAAGGAGATCGAAACCAAAGGTCCCCGAGAAAGGACCTTTCAGCACCTCTTGGCCCTTGATACGATCATTACGCAAACCTCACTGTCCCGAGGGAGAGGGTATTTGAGAAGGCCCTACAAGCAAATCTGATTTTTATTCGCAAACGGTACACACCCAGAGGCGCAAATGAAACCAAAGCCTATCGGTTCCATGACAACCGAGGCCACACCATAGAAAGTTGTCAGGTCCTCAAGGACGAAATTGAAAGATTAATCCGTGCCGGACACATACGAGAATTTGTGAATGAGGAACCGAGTCAAAGAAGGCATTCCCCTAGGAAGACACGTAGAAGTCCAGAACGCCCACGACGAACGACCGAATGGTCATGTGAGCGTTCTCGAAGTCGACCTCGTGAACACGATACGGCTGCAAGGGGAAGAATCGTAACTATCTCGGGCGAATTTGCCGGGGGAGGGGCCTCATCCTCGGCCCGAAAGAGGCACTTAAGAAACTTACGGAGCGTCCATTCGGCGTAATCCTTTATCAATGCCCGACATCACCTTCACCGATAAGGATTTCCATGCTCTGGACTCGGAGCAAGATGTCCCCATGGTTATCACCGCTCGAATTGCACAATATGATGTAAGTAAAGTTTTGGTTGACCAAGGGAGCTCGGTCAACATTCTGTACTGGATAACGTTCCAAAGAATGGAGCTGACAGACGATGTGATATCACCGTTCAATGAACAGATCGTCAGGTTTGCGGGAGAACGGGTAGATACCCGTGGATACCTCAATCTAAAGACTCGGATGGGTGCAAGCGACGATGCTAAGGAGCTCTGCGTACGTTTCCTATTAGTAGAAGCAAACACTTCATACAATGCCCTTCTCGGACGTCCTTGCTTGAACGCCTTCGGAGCGATAGTGTCAACTCCTCATCTAGCGATGAAATTTCCTTCGGAAAGGGGAAATATTTGTACCGTTCAGGCGGACCAAAAAATGGCTTGACAGTGTTATGTCGCCGGCTTAAAGGTTACACCTTACAAAGGAAGGAAGCAGTCTGAAACCATCCTAGTCGACTTAGATCCCAGGACAAACACGGACGACCAAATGCAATCCCAAGGGGAGGTCAAACCGTTCGTCCTGGGAAAAGATGATAAGCAAACCACCACCATTGGAGCCGACCTGACTACAGAAGAGGAGGTCAACCTGACAACATTACTGAAGGCGAACAATGAGCTATTTGCATGGAGCGCCTCAAATATGCCGGGAATTCACCCTAGTGTTATCACACACAAGTTATCAATATTCCGAGAGGCCCGGCCAGTGACACAGAAAAAACGAAGATTTGGCGCGGAGAAAGCAGAAGCCGTACGAAATGAAGTTGACAAACTCGTCAAAGCCGGATTCATTCGGGAAATAACATACACCACCTGGTAGGCAAACGTTGTAATGGTGAAGAAAACGAACGGTCAGTGGCGAATGTGTGTCGATTTCACTGATCTAAACAAAGCCTGCCCCAAAGACAACTATCCCCTCAGCATTGACCGACTGGTGAATGGAGCTTCCGAACATACGATCCTGAGCTTTTTAGACGCATACTCGGGGTACAACCAGATCCCGATGTACATCCCAGATCAAGAGAAAATAGCCTTCATAGCTGAGCACGCCAACTATATCTACGAGGTGATGTCGTTCGGTCTCAAAAACGCAGGTGCTACCTACCAACGCCTCATGGACAAAGTCTTCCACGAACAAATTGGGCGCTGCATGGAAGTTTATGTTGACGATATGGTGGTAAGAAGCTGCTCCCACCAACAACACTTGAAAGACTTAGCTGAGGTCTTCCAACAACTCAAGCGGTACGATCTACGATTGGCGATCTTAGAAATGAGAAGCCCGACCAAATTAAAAGAGGTCCAGTGCCTAGTCAGACGCCTCACCGCCTTATCACGGTTTATACCGAAACTCTCGGACCATATTAAACCAATACTGAAAAACATGAAGCAAAACGTACCCCGGCACTGGGATGATCAATGTGAGGCGGCCTTCTCCACAGTCAAGAACATACTAACCAGCCCACCTATCATGGCGCGTCCAACCGAGGGGTTTGACTTACAACTGTACTTAGCAAAGTCCAGCCATTCGGTAAGTGCGGCTCTCATCCAAGAAGCGTCGGCCTTCAAACTAATATATTTTATCAGCAGAACCTTGCAAGGAGCAGAGGGACGATATTCTCAGGTGGAGAAGGTGGCACTGGCCCTACTAACAGCAGCGCGACGAATTCGACCGTACTTCAAAAGTCACCAAATCGTTATCCGGACGGATTATCCGATCGCCAAGATCCTCAGGAAGCTGGATTTAGCAGGAAGAATGGTCGCCTGGTCCATCGAGTTATCTGAGTTCGGTTTACGCTTCGAACCACAGGGCTCCATCAAAGGCCAACATCTGGCCGACTTCGCAGTAGACTTACCCCTGACGGTAGAATCTTCCACATGGAATTTGAACGTAGATGGATCCTCTGACAAAAGAGGAGGTGGAGCAGGCATAGTACTGGAAGGACCGAGCGGGATCCTTGTTGAACAAGCAATCTCTTTCAATTTTCAACTCAACAATAACCAGGCGGAATATGAAGCCCTAATTAGTGGATTGCTCCTAGTCGCAGAACTGGAAATTGAACACCTCGAATGCCGAATGGATTCCCAATTAGTCGTCGGACGTACCACCTGCTTGGGAGAGCTTGAACCAATCACGACCACCTCTTTTTCCCATGACTTATGTAAAAAGAAAAATGTGCCCATAAAACACAAATGAGGATTCATCACACAAACTTTCAAGACATTCAGCCAAAGAACATACCAAACACCCTAGATTTGAAGTCATTGTATTTAAGGCAGTTGACTATCTGCCGTGACGAAAACGGACGAGGCAACTTCACTAAAACGTCCATATCCCTACATTCAGTGTCAGTCATATCCTCTAATGGTCAAGAAGTTAACGTTCGGGGTTTTTTGGTCCAGTATAAGGGAAATCTAGGGCTCCCGTTATCATTCAGAAAGAATGGCCGACCCAACTCAATGATCAACACTTTGAAAAACTGGTTCTTAAAGTCTTTATATGACTCGGCGAACAGTTGGAAAATGGCATTTTTTGACACGGAACTCAAAGACACCCAACCCCTCTTGGCATTGGGACGAGTTTTAAAGAAAAACATAAATATTTTGGTCGTCGGTTCAATACTAGGGCCTGACACAGTACACCGAACGCTTGGATGTAACCCCAGCTATTCGGATGTAACTGGGAAGGAGCTACATTCAAAAATTGCAGAACCACCATCTGAAACCTAGTAAATAACAGTCTAAGGTACATGTCATACAGTAAACATAGATAAAAATAGAAATAATTCCCCCCTGCTACGTCCTCCCCATGGAAGACTCTCTCATCTTTCCTACATGCAATCAATCTCAGAGCGGCGTTATATCCTAAGGTTCTAAGAACACAATTGTTCTCCACCCAACCTAACAATATTTCCCTATTCACAAATATTGTACTTTGTTTGTCGACCTCATGAGAGGCCCACGCATACTCTGCCGGAGAAGATGAACAGCCCTCTTCTGGGCCATCAACATTGACTCTTCCACTGACAAAAACCCTATCCCCACTAATAAGAGATTCAACAGAACTTACAACTCCCGACTGAACGATCGGTGAGTTACTATTCTCCCCATCTTCACTATCAGATAAAGAGTAAACTAGAGAAAAGGAAGTCATTGTTACCTGTGATTGGGAGCGCGATATAGTTTGAAAAGAGAAGAACTTGGACAGAAACCCCAGAGACAAAGATGAAGACAAAAATGCTATGATTGACGGTTCATTTCAAAAAACAACTTATTTTATTAAAAGCGTGTAACTGACGAAACCGCTGTACTATCTGCACCGTTGGATACACGTGATCTAACAGCTCCTTTTTGGCGACTCTGCCACTACCCCCAACGCGGGAAAAACTACTCACCCTTACGAGGCTAAATGACAACACAATTGTGTCGTTTCTAAATCACTTATAAAGCCACACAGGACTGTACAACTCCCCATTTAAAAAGATTCCCAAACCGAACGCTCAGCACATCAAACACGTTAAAGACCCGGAACAACGCGTCTGGACGACTAACTACTACCAAAAGACCCGGAACAACGTGTCCGGACGTCTGACTACTACCACAAGACCCGGAACAACGCGTCCGGACGTCTGACTACTACCACAAGACCCGGAACAACGCGTCCGGACGTCTGACTACTACCAAAAGACCCGGAACAACGCGTCCGGACATCTAATTACTATCACAAGGCCCGAAATCGCCTAACCAAACACTATATCATCAACAGAAATCCACCTTCTATTCACTTCTTCAAAAGTCCCACGGTCAAGACCTTGCATTGCCCTCGGACTTGGGGGGATGATGTACGATAGTATATCTCCAACGGTCAGAAATAACGACCAGACACAATAAACGAACTTGGGCCATAATTGGGTCAATCAATTCTTATTGGGCTCACGGCCCACCATGTTATAGAAATTGAGAACTAAATATTATCACATCGCAAATCAAATAATATCTAATTAAAGATATTATAGAAATGGTCAACCAAGTAATAGATATTATGAAAACAACTTATCTGATCAAGTAAGTTTGTTTATATTTGTTTACATTATATTCTGTTTATATTTTATTAATGTTATATCAATCCAAAGCCTATAAATAAAGAGCAAAAGACTCCAAACAAGGTACGCTGACATTCCAACACAGTCATACTACAATTCCACTGTTTACTCTCTCATTTTGAGCATTACTTTGCTGAGAATTGAGAACATTTTATTACTGACACCTAACTTGAGCGTCGGAGTGCCTTTACAGGTACCCCCCTCTCGGGCAGAAGCTGGAACTTAACGGACGGATTGGAGAACGTACGACTGAAGTATTGAAAGAACTTGAAGATCCAGCGTCAGAAGGAAGCAGAGCCACGTCATCGAGGTTAGTCCTTTCGGTCCCAAAATTATCACCGAAACACTTTTGTTTTTAGTTTTTGCATAAATATGTTTCATCTTTTAATTAATTGTTTATTTACCACATTCTCTCTCTTTCTTTAATTGCAGATATGTCTTAGTCAAACTTCTTTGTTGGTCAACTAAAAGGGTTGATGCCTTAAGCTAGTAAAACAGTGCGATTTTGGACCTCCAAAGTTAAATGAAACGTGTTTCACGACGCGATTTTTGCTGGAAGCTAAGCTGAGACAAGGCTTGAGCAAAGCACTAGTAAAAAAAAGGTTATCTAAATCGGCTGATACGTCTCAGTTTATACAAACCCGAAGCAAATATAAATGCAGTACTATAATTTGAGTGAATTTATAGGCCTCAATTCAATAGGAACCGAAGCAAAATAGTCATGTTATTTCGGTTAGAAAACACTCGAAGTGTATAATCTGCGTATAGGCATCGGTTGGAGGAAGGATTCGAGGTAGTAAAAATGTATTACTTCGGATAAAGGTATAACCAAGTCAGTATATGTGTCACGTCTTCATTGCTTCCAGTGCCTTCGCGAGACATTTCCATGCTCGCAGCATAGCTTCTCCTAAAACCCTTTCTTTGGCCTCTGCTAGGGTTCATCATCACTCACCCATTTTTCACCATTTGACCATTTTCACAGCCTCTGATTTCTCCATTTTACCGATTAAAACCTCACAAACCCCCAACCCTAGAATCCCCACCGATTAAACCTTCAAAACCTAGGGTTGGCCTTTGTAAGGCCCCGGCAACTTACAGGGACTGCTGACTGCCCCCACACATCAACACGAGGCTTTCCAGTGTGCTTTGTCCTCACTCACACACTTTCCGAGAAAACTTCCCGAAAGGTCACCCATCCCATAATTACTCTAGGCTAAGCACGCTTAACCATGGAGTTCTTATGAGTTAGGCTACCGAAAAGCAAATGCATTTGGTGATATGAGTAGCCAAATCAATTCCTTTAAGCTATCCTTCAACTGTATAGTCCCATACCTATACAGTCTTCAAATCCCTCTCATTCCGGTGTAAGTTCGATTCGTCCATGTCTCCCTTCCACTAGAAGCCTGCCAGGAGCCGCTCCTTGTCTGTGTGCCCTGCACCGGCGATCACTCCCTGCCCTCGTCAGTGCCCGGGGTGTCACATGCCCACCAGCTTTCGTCTGGTTCGTCCTCGAACCACACCGTACTGGGAGAGGCTAGGCTCTGATACCATTTGTAACGCCCCGGCAACTTACAAGGACTGCTGACTGCCCCCACACATCAACACGAGGCTTTCCAGTGTGCTTTGTCCTCACTCACACACTTTCCAAGAAAACTTCCCGGAAGGTCACCCATCCCATAATTACTCTAGGCTAAGCACGCTTAACCATGGAGTTCTTATGAGTTAGGTTACCGAAAAGCAAATGCATTTTGGTGATATGAGTAGCCAAATCAATTCCTTTAAGCTATCCTTCAACTGTATAGTCCCATACCTATACAGTCTCCAGATCCCTCTCATTCCGGTGTATGTTTGATTCGTCCATGTGTCCCTTCCACTAGAAGCCTGCCAGGAGCCGCTCCTTGTCTGTGCCCCCTGCACCATGCCTCTTGCACCGGCGATCACTCCCCGCTCCTTCTTGTAATAATACCGCACCTATTCCATGTCCTGAAGCATCACATTCTAACTCAAATGTTTTGGAAAAGTTGGGAAGAGCTAGAATGGGTGCTTGNGTGAGCTTTTCTTTGAGTAGCTCAAAAGCTTTTTGTTGCTTGTCTCCCCAAATGAATGTAACATCCTTTTTCACCAACTCATTGAGAGGTGAAGCTAGACTAGAGAAGTTAGGTACAAATCTTCTATAAAAACTTGTCAATCCATGAAAACTCCTAACTTCTCCTACATTCTTTGG
>NC_028355.1:9853660-9870050 GCF_000741045.1 Vigna radiata var. radiata
TCATCAGCAAACACTTCCTCTTCTTTTTCTGTCTCGCCCTCACTTTCACTAGTAGGGGTGTCACTTTCACTACTATAAATGTCCTTTCCTCTTAAAATGATGTTTCTTTTAGTAGGACATTGAGCAGCTACATGACCCCTTCCTAGACACTTGAAACATTTGATTTCAATTGTTCTAGGGTGGGAAGAGGACTCTTGTTTGGGTTTCTCAACAATTTTGGCTAGAGGTTTAAATGGCTCTTTTTCTTTAAAACTCCTCTTTTCAAAAGGTTGAACTTGAGCTCTCTTGTGAGAGGATTTTCTCAAATTTTGTTGTTCTACCTTGATACACATTTGGACAAGACTATTCAAATCTATATAAGGTAAAAGTTCAACCTTGTCTCGAATTTCATAATTGAACCCACTCAAAAATCTAGCCATTGTGAGTTCATCTGTTTCTTCTATCCTTGCCCTTATCATATACAACTCCATCTTTTGTCTATATTGTTCTATAGACATAGAATTTTGTTGTAATCTTTGGAGCTTGTCCATAAGCTCTCTATGATAGTAGGAGGGAATATGTCTCCTCCTAAGGGCAGTGATCAAGTCATTCCAATATCTTATTGGAGGATTTTGGTGACGCCTTCTTTCTTCCACTATGGCAGTCCACCAATACATGGCATACCCTTGAAAGCTAAGGGTAGCTAGAGGAACCTTTCTTTCTTCACTTACTTGGTGGCAAGCGAAGAGTTGTTCCACCTTCATTTCCCAATCTAGAAAGGCTTCAACATCATCTTTTCCATGAAAGTGAGGCAAGTTTATATTGACTTCTCTAGGGGGAGGAGGTTCTTGAATTTCTCGCCTATGTCTTCTAAAAGAAGAATAGTCCCCATCATAATCTCCCATTCTAAAATTCTCTACCTCATGGTGAGAATCTCCACTCCTACTTCCCCTCATTCTCCCTTGCTCATCTCTCATGACTCTCAACTCATCTTTAATTATGGTGATTTCCCTTTCCCTATCTTGTTGAGCATAATCCATCTTTCTTTCAGTGTCAATTCTCCATTGAGTTAGCTCTCTAAGTTGTTTTGAAATATCTTTGAGAGTACCTTATTCCTCAGAATCACTAACTCTTGGAGATTGATGCTTTGACATTTTGTGATTTTAAAAGTTTTTCTTATGTTACAACTTGCTTAGATTTCACCCAAGAACAAATTCCAGGTAAGGGAGGTGAACCACTAGGGTTGCTTAAGTACCAAGCCTTTTCCTTGCCAAAAATGTTCTAGGTAACTTACTTATTGGTTGTTACTCCAAGATTACTTCTAAGATCACAAAAGAAGACTTAAGAGCAAAGCAAAAAAAACAAGGTAAAACAAAGAATTAAGGACTCTAATTCCGGACTCTAAAAGAAATTCCTAAGCGAAAATTTAAAAAAAAAATTACAAATTGAAAGAAGCTTAAAGAAAATGGAAATGTAAAGGTGAGGTCTCCCAGGTGAGGCTTAGACTTTGGATCTAAGACACACTCACCGTCTACCAATTTTAGGTTATGAGACTTTAAGTCAAGTTAGCAAATGAGGGAAGAACACTTATGAGCTCTTCCACTTCACTTGCTTGAAATGGCCCTTTACAAACCAATGAACAAATGAACTTTTACAAAGAAGAACTATATGGAATGAAATGTAAATGAATTGAAAAAGGAAGTAAAAGATGTAGGCAGCTCTAGCTTCTCGGAAACAGTGGGTGAATTGGTTCAATTCACACTAAACTCTCAGCTGCAAAGTGATTGAATTCTGTTGTCAAACTATTGTTGTATGAAACAGAGAATTCTGCTGCTGTATAGAGTAAAATTCTGCTATTATTTTCACGTAGGTCCTTGCCCGCAAGCCAACTTCATGCACTTATTTCTTAACAATGAACTTCCTTTGATGCTTCCTGGTGTGATAAGTAATCTGAGCTGTAATACACCTATCCAACAACGTAAATTGGTACTGCAGATCACCTCAATGCTACCAAAATATTGCACCCAAAACCCAGAACAACACCAACCTTTTGTCAAACAGGTTGTGTGCAAGATGTTCAATAACCACAAATCAAGCAATTAATCGGCTAACAACAAAGGGAGCACGTCAAAATGAACTTATGATTGGCTCTAGAGTAGATTAGAAAAACAATAAAAGACCAAAATTGAAAATTGGCTGCGAATTAGTTATGCAATGTAATTGTCTCAAACTGTTTGTAGAAATGCCACAGAGAACAGGCAATTTCTACTGCAAAATATTAAACCAGCTGAGCAACAAAAAAAACTAATAGTCGGATGTATTGGTTCCTGCAGCCTTTTAAGATGCTTTCAACTCTTTTGAAAGTTCAATTTATATTTTGGAAACCAAGGCTTTTACTACATCCAATTTTTATGACTCAAACACCAAATTCAATTTGAAACTGATTTTAGCTACTGCATAACTAACGCATTGCTGAAGCATCTAAAATTTGGAAGAAGTGATATATGCTAAATGCACAGAACTGAATATTTCCACTTTAAACTTTTTCAAACATATTTCTTATATGAAATCAAACTTGTTTGATCATATTTACTGGTCAGAAACAGTGCAGAACAGAATTTAGTTAGTCCAGTTCTGATGCAGCTCAAAATCAACAACTATAGCATCCAAATTTTAGAATCAAATGGAAATCTGACTTTGGACATTGCAATCGACTCAGACATAGCACATGAAATTTGCTCAAAATGGCAGGAACATCAATTAGATGATTGGCAATGATCTAATGCTCAATCCAAATTGACACGCAGAAATGATACCAAACTAGGAGTACTGCAGTTCGGTTTACTGCAACTAACAATGCAACCTTAGCTTTCCATTCATATTACCATAGCAAATGCAACAACACTACAATGCTTTATTGGTATTCTTTTTGGAACAGCTTCAGTTGGACATTTTGACACTTTCAAAATAACAGACCAGATCAAATTCAACAACAACTTCAGCAATTTGCATCATTCAAACAGAAATACAAGTGAACACCAAATCAACAGATCTGATATGAATGGCACACTTTAAGCACCTGAGCTCCTTATATGAATAGTCATTGCTCTTTGATGGTGCAGGACATGTCCATTTCACTCCAATCTCAGTTAAGCAAAACTTGGTTTCAAACCAGATTTGATGACAGAAAAAAAATCAAAAAAAATGACATGACCGTTACATACATGGTAAGATGCTCAAACTAAAAGACTCAATAAAGCAAAGAGTAACCGAATAAAATGCAAATGACTCAAGCAAAACACAGCTAGCACCAAAGAAGACTCAAAACAGAACCTAAATCAAAAGCAAATGGAACAAAAAAATTGAAAACAGAACCAAGAACATTGCAGGATTTTTTGACAGTATGAAAATGAAAGGAAAAGACACTTATCTCACGGTTTTGGCTGGAACCTTGCTCTGAATACCACTTGATACATCATGGCTTGATGTCCTCTTGAAGATCCGTGAGAATAGAACCTGGTGGAGGTGAATCAGCCGAAGGAATTGAATGGAACAATACTAGAGGTGAAGCAAATCTGTGTCAGTGCAGAAACCAGATATGGATGGAGGTGTTTGGTATGGCGGCAGCGAAGGAAGGTGTTTAGTAAAGGAGAAATGGAACAGAAACTAGCTTGAAGAGGTGTTTACAACTCAGACGACTTCCATAAGAGGAAGAAAGTTGCAATGGAGAAACAACCTATGGAGTGACTCTTGGAAAGAAGAAAATGACTAAGCATTTCAGCAGAGCTTTTCTATGATCATCCAAAAGCAAATACATGGTGCAGCCAAGGTNAGTTTTATAGACTCCTCACTCTTTGGCCGGTTATGGAAAACGTGCTCATCCAAGGTGGATCAGATTCCACGTTCTATACATGTGCTAAATGTGCTAAGTTTCTAGAAGCTACATGTATTACACATTTATTTCTAATGTAAGAAGATTCCCGGTGCACCCCCTTATCAAGCTAATCTCACCCCTTCATGTGTGTAAAGGTCTCTTTTACCCCTCTCCATGTTTTGGCAGCTTTGTAGCATCTCCTTGATCTCCAATTTCCCATCCAAAGATAGCAAAAAATATTGGACCTTTTGGCGAGTACTAGTGGCACTTGTCATTTACTTGGATCTTCTTTGATCTCTTGGCATTCAAAGAAGAAAGCTTTTGTGGCATTATCCACCACAGAGGATGAGTACATAGCAGCAGGAAGCTATTATGCGCAATCTCTTTGGATTAAGAGTCAGTTAGAAGATTATGGTATCTCGTTAGATAACATTCCACTGAAATGTGATAGCACAAGTGCAATTAATTTGACAAAAAATCTTGTTCTTCATTCGAAAACCAATCACATTGAAATAAGGCATCACTTCATACGCAATCACATCCTCAAGGGTGAAATTAAGATCGAATATGTTGACACCTTACATCAATGGGCAGATATTTTTACAAAACCTTTAAACAAGGAAAGATTCCTTACCACTCGAAATGAATTTGGAATCCTAAATGACAATAGTATAAAATGAATCTTAAATCGATTGAGTGTTTAATGAAGTTGATTATGCACATACTCACTGTTACATTAACTGTTTTGCATACTCACTTCTTATCTGTTTAATTTCTTGCATTACTATGATTCTAAACTAGTTAATCTTCAAAAGACTATGAAAGGTTTTGTAAGAAACATTGCTTTGGAAGTTACTACTGTTTGAAAAGCAATGAAATCGACTTGACAAATGGTTCAATCGACTTATCACTTACATGGGGTTATAAATTCCATTTATTGGAATTTGGTTATTAAGTTGCTTGATCATTTTATATCATTTGTCTTCAATATATCTATGCTTTTATATGATTGTTTTATCAATGAGAATATATTGTGAGATTGTTGATAGTTGTATCTTTGCTTGATTGAATTGCTTGCAATCATAACTCTGATACAATTTTGATACAAACTGATTGTATGATCTGATACTTGAGTAACTGCATTGTGCATCTAGATCTGATTTTATAATATGCATAATGATAGGGGGAGCATTACTTGTTTGCATAGATTTTTCACATGCCTACACTTTAGGGGGAGTTTATCTATCTCATGTGAATATCTATGACAAGGGGAGAATCTTTGAATGTTAGATTTGTTTACACTGATTTACACTGATGCATCTCTGATATTTCATTTCATTAGCATATCCATATCTTAAAGGCAAACCTTTTTTGCTAATGCACAAAGGGGGAGAAAAAGTTGAATGGGTTGAATTAAAAAGTTAAAAAAGCTTGTTTGCTTATTTGCTTGATATGTGATTGCTTGATACTGTTATTTAGAGAAATTGAGCTGACATATGTTGAAATCATCTTTTGTTTGCTCTGATATACTAGAAAAATCATTTAATCACTTGTTCCTATTGATTGCTTATGTTAGCTATGATTTTAGTGATTACTTGACTGATTTAATGTGTTGTTTGTGTACAAATATGATTGCTTATTAATCATGGTTGTTACATCATCAAAAAAGGGGGGGATTGTTGAGATTGTTGATAAGGGAAGCACTGGTTTAGCTAAACCTTAATCTCACATACTCTGGTTTTTTATGATGACAGCATATTATTAATAACACATGTATTGTTATGTGTTACATGTTCTATTCTTTATTGTGAAAGATATCTTATTGAACATGTTAGTGTTGATTTTCGTATATGAATGCATATTCACTAATCTTATATTTGATACATCACTTATGATTGCATTACATATCTGATACATCACTTTTATGAAAAGCATTAAATGAAAGTCAACTATATTAAATGCAAAATCAATTTAGCTGTTATGATTGCTACTAAATTGCTTATCTGTTATAACTGTCTAATAACAGTCGACTTCATTAGTAGCACAGTTGACTACAGGAGCGTTTGATTTATAGAAAACTATAAATAGACGTGACTTTGTTGATCACAATGACTTTGGTTGAACTAAAATTTTCATTTGTTGTTACAAATTGAGATCCTGTGATTAAACGCTCCAAGAACTCATCAAGAAGACCGTGGAAATCTTTCTTTGTTGATCAGTTGATCAAGATTTATATCCATCTTTGGAAAGATTGTTGTTATCCTGTTGGGATTACAAGAGGTGGACTCATGGAGTTCTGACACTTTGAGGATTGTTCAAAGTGGGTTGAAGATTGCAGAAGAGGGGATATCTTGCTGCAGATCTTTGTGTTACTCCTATATTTTGGTTACAGGGTTAGAGAGGTGTTTAATATTTTTGACTTGGAGATCTCTATAAAAGCCTTGTTGTAAAAACCTTGACCATTATAGTGCATTTGCTTTCTGGTTGTAGAAGGACTCTGGATGTAGCATTGAGGTCGACCCAGTATAAAAACTTTTTGTTTGATTTCTCTATCCTTACACTTTTACTGTTTACGTAGTCAACTTTTCCGGTGCACTTAAAATTTTCATTTCTTACGATTCAAGAAACTTTACAAAGGTTTATACTTTGCGAAAAAGATTTTAAAAAGACTCTGATTTTTAAACCTCNCCAATTCNCCCCCCCCCCCCTCCTTTTGGTGTTGAAACTGAGTCATCCTGTTTCCAACAATATCGACCAAAGCAACTTCTGAAAAAAAATCGTTAACCAAGTTGACTAATTTAATATAATGGTTAAGGTATGATGAGTAGATTGATTAACCAAAGACTAATTAAGGTAATTAGCTACATAGGTCAGACCCACCCAAGTAAAAAGCTCAAAAACATAGTATAAATAGCACAGTTTACGAGATACATTAGTTATGTTTATTAATTATTGTATTTAGTACCATCTAATACACTTTATTGACTTGAGTGTTGGAGTGTCTTATACAAATATAACCCCATTTAGTTTGAAGAGGATGACTACCTAAACACCTCATCCCAAAGAGTGTGAAATTAAAATCAGGAGTATTTGGAGTTAAAGTCTTTATGAAGTGTATTTGATTGTGAAGAAATAAGTTTGATGAAATATTCACAATCTGATGGATTTTGTTTATATTATTTAAGTCATTTCAATAAAGGATGTCTTTATCATACTTTTTTGTAAGAAGTTAAATTTAAATAATATGATTAAATTTAGCAATAATTTATTTATTTATTTCGATTTGTTTTATGCACTTTTTAGTCTATAGTACAACCCTTTTTTAGATTTACACATATTAATCCTCTTAGATGAACATGATCTTTTACAAATATATCAAAGTGCTAAAAAGCAGACGATTTATATACACCCACCACGTACGGGTAGGTATAGTGATCATCATCGAAATAAATGTGTTTGGTTTATATCTTCAAACCTTTTTTAGAATATTTATTCTCACTTTGTAAAGAATTCACTAAATGATGAACAAGTTCAATATCTTGAAAACAACAGAAAATGTATTCATATTATATTAGAAAGTAGGTGAGAATAGAAGACAGTTTGGAAATTTTTCTTCCTTTCTCTGTCTCTCTCTTTCTGCCCATCAAAATTAATACCTTGGAAAAAAAATGATTGATCACACATGTTTGTGCTGCTGATCTGTGTCCGCTTTTAGTAAGATGTCGCCTTCTGAACAAGATATGAAAAAAAATATGGAGGAGTTTGTTCCAAATGTCTCACAATGTTGAACTTTAGAATGGGGATAAACTCGATCAAAAAGAAACGTTAGGCGTCGGAAATGCAAAATTGATAATAGCAGAAGCACTAGCCAAACAAAAGAATTGATGGGCCCACCACAAAGAGAATAAATAACAATAATAATACAAATAATAGTGATTCATGCGTCTCAAGATAAGCATTCTATGGCATTACGCAAATCCTTAAAAAGTTTCCTATGATTGTGTTTTGATGCCATGCACCAAACAAAAACACAAAACATACACGGTTAGGTGTGCACACAATCTACAAGGAGAGCAAAGAAGGAGATAAGGGTGACGTAACAAAGCACTTGTTTTGTAAGAATTTAAACCTCCTCAAGTCATCTATCAAACACGTCTTCTTCTAATGCTTTATCTCTTTCTATTCACATACATCAATAAAATGAAATATGTTTTCGTTACATTTTTTTCCTTTTTAATGTTTTCTAGTGGTTAACCTCGAGTTGGTGCCAATGATTGCATCATAATGTGTCTTAGATAGATATGATTTTCGTGATTGCTTTGATTTTTGAACAAGTTTTGACGCACCATGTGTCCTGCATAAACTTTGAGGCGGGCCAAGATTACATCATATGCTTTACTTCCACCATATCTTACTATTCCTCCTACTTTTTTGTCTTCTGCCGTACACAGTTACGGTGAAAGGAGATTCATAGCTTCTTTTCAACTCCTTTTGCGACACTTCAACGATGGAGATTGGTGTTCCTAGTAATAACTTTCTTGGTGAACCAATTTCTAAAGTTAAGATTAAAAAAAATAGAGATAAAGGTGTTTTTATAAATTTAACCTACTTTAATTAAAAGTGAACGCATGCATCATTGTTTACTCACTCTAGAGGAGCTAAATCCTCAAAAAATCTCATGCAACGTTGTTAATTTCAGATGCACATGCTATCATATCAAGCAAGATATTGTAGATTTGAACACAACGCACTAATGTGGATCCCTTAAGTATCATTGCGTAGTTAGAATTTGTTTAGTTGAGTAGAATACAAAATATCGGCACCCAAAATAAAAATATCTCGTAACCATTTTGGTTTCGACCATTTATGCTATAATGAGTTGTTTCATTCTTCATTGTAGATTTTTTAGAGACTCCACACCCTTCGTTTTTCCCATCACATTCTCACCAAATTTGATGCTGACAGTGTTAACAGTTATCAATTTATTGGGTGAAGGCGACTCAATAGGCAAAACAAATTCAAAGACTTAAATGTGGAAATGAATTCAAGTTTTATTTCCTACGGCAAATACTTTGAACTCTTTCTTGCCATGTCACTTCAACCAAATTCAAGTTTTGAACAACCTCAAATCAACAAATGACAAATATAATAAATTAAAGGATTCAATATTTTTATACTCCAAAATTATTAATTTTTTTATTCGTTAATAAAAACAATTAATAAGGGTCTCCATGTTTTTTTATGTTATTTTTGTTTTCGTTTGTATTATTGTCAAATATCATTTGTGTGGTTTGTCTTTGTGGTAGATTAATCTGGCATAATAACTATATGTAATTTTTCATAAATTGTGATTTATTTATTTTTCATAAAACTTACTTGTATTTTTTTTTCAACGATTATTTTAAGAACAGATTAGTTTTTTTACATTTATGACGAGTCATCGTTTTAATTCACATAAAGTAACCAGTAACATAGATATAAATTACCACTTTTTACATAATAGACACATAGTTAAGTGTAGCTAACTTGAGACATATTCTTGGTGTAACAGGTGGAAAAAGAAATTTGTTAATTTCACCCATTGTCGGTCGTTCATTTTATCATAGTAATTCAACCATTAATTTTAAACATCTCAACCTGCATCAAAAAGTTTCACCAATTTAATTTTTAGACACAATAAAATTATTAATCCATGCAAAACAATATAAAACAGTTTAAATAAAATTTTAATTAGAACACAAATGTCACCAATTAATCAAACAAAAATTATTTTAACAGAAACTAAATAACAAGTTTCTGCTTAAAACCCTGATCACATCATCTAAAATCCTTCAAATTTATAACTCTAGAATCTTTCAAAGAATTTCTTATCGTAGTTTTCTCTAGATAGTCAGTTTTTTTATGGGAAAAAGGCAAAGAGCCAAGGGTTTAAAATAAAAAGAAATTAACAAGACATTATTGTCATAACTAAATTCAGGCAATTCAAAAATGAATAAATATTGAAATACTGTAATCACACATAGAGGTAATAAAAAGGTAATTTAAACTACAAATAAAACTATAGATGTAATCCCATTAAAAACTAATGTAAAATAACTCCCAAGACTAGAATGTGGAAGAAACTTGCTAAGAATTGTTATATCTATTGCTGCATCCATTTTCTCAAAGAGAATGTCCGTAAATGCAAAGCATTCTGATATAACAAGTTACAAATGTCTCGTCCAAAAAGGTAAAACTATATATAGACTATAAAAAAACATTTAATCATTTTAAAATAGAATAATCTACTGATTTTCCAACGACAAAAAATCAATTGTAACAATAATTGATCATTCCAATCCAGTGTCCCTGAATACTAGCAAAAGATTAAACAGTTTTTCAGTAACCAGCACAACTCAGATGAAAACTCAAACAGTCGTTGCATATTTGTTTGAAATTTACGATGAAAAATATATCAAATTGTCTAGACAAGTTTAGCCCAATCAGGATATGGACACTCGTATGTCCATCCAGGCCCCGTGTAGCGAATACAATGTAGCCATAGAGCATCTTCATCACCATCATATCTGCAATTATAAGAGCTCGACAAAAGAAAACTTAATGGTCAAGCTATCTGAGATTCACAACAAGGATAGGAAGAAAAGAATCTTCAGAATTACAAGTTTCAAGTCTTGCTATAGAACAAATAAAAAAAACTATATATTTCCATATATTAATACATAAAACAATCACAAAACAGACAAAAACAGAAGTATAAATATTGAAAGTTAAGACATAATACTTGAGATTTAAGACTAATAAGAAATATTCTTGAGGGTTTAGAAGATCCCTCTCATTATCTTCTATTTATAACGAAAAACACAAGAGTACATGTAATATCAAGAGTCTACACTAGACTACTAGGTACAGAACTAGGTACAACTCATTAATAACTCTGCAGACTAACCTAAATGATGATAGCTATATGTAATGATTCTAACAATAATATTGCACCAAAAAGACAACAATACTTATTTAGATACAATGGCATCTACAACGTCATATTCACTCAGAAAGAGCTTTTTGCTACCAAAACACAGCCTAGAACAACAACAATAAGCAACGTAAAGCTCCTACTTCGTTCCAATAAATATTTAACCAAATTCTAATATCCTTATGTCCTGAGATAAGAAGCAGATAAATAGTAAAACCTGTAATGGCATGTTCTATTTTTCTCTAATTATGCTTTAATATGATGTAATACTGAAAATGCTTGACTACGAGAAAATCTATGCTCAACAAAATTATTATGGTCTGCCCGTTGTACTTTAGAGTTTAAACAGTTACACAGACTTGAGTACGAACAAATCTACTTTGAACTTTCTTCAAGTCACCCATATATCTTTTTCTTTTTACAATTTACAATATACAAGGCAGCAAATATTGTTTTCTAAGATAATGGGTTTCTTACCCTTTGGGTGCCAAATTTGGACAATTTGTACACATGGGATCAATGCTAAAATCTTCATTGGAATTTTCTTCGCATGCATTGAGCACTTCATCAAGATCTGATGTCAGAGAAACATTAGATATGCGAGCTGATCTATCAGCACTCCACCCTTTGACAGATCGATCAACAGTTTGTTCTGAGAGGTACAGCATGTCATTGGCTATCGGGTGCCCTGAATACTGTAAATGAACACGTATCTACACCAGAGGTGTATACTATGTTAAGCACCATATATAAATTATAGTCAATCGAATAAAACTAAAGTGTAGGATGTCTTTGGTCAGTTGAATTAATATTTCCAATCCAACATATGTCGTGTTAATCTCATCTCTTGTATTCCATAAGTTGTACAGAACAACCACAGTCATACATTTGTCTTTACAGTGACAGAATGGCTGGCAAGAAGCCTGCTTTACAACATGTTGTCATTAACTATGTAGCATGGATACTACTGACAAGGATACACGACAGACACGGACAAGGATACCGACACTTTGACATGTGTAGTCTTCAAGATATAGGACACAGGAACACAGGTCTATATTTTAGATCATTATGAATTATTTCATTTAACAACCAATATTTATATACTCAATCATCTATAAACAAGATTAGTCAAACATAATAATCTGATCATATTGTTACCTAATACAAAAATGCATCTAATCCATCTACCTAATATTTTAAAAGTGAAAAGTAATGATCATATAATATTTGTTCCATATTTATATAATCGTAATAGAAACTTAAGCAATAAGTTTACAAGCTTATGCGTTTTTAGAAAATTATTGTATGTCTTTATTAACATTATGTTGACCATGTCAAAGACAAAAAAAATGTCTATCAAATTGGACACTTTACTGATAAGTGTCTTATGCACCTCGATGTCCAATATAGATTGGTAATAGAATTTCTTTTTATGATTTCTATGGGAGGTTTACACAAGATAGCAATGTTTACACCAAATACCAGAGATAGAGAGAAGGATATGAAGATATTAAATATGCAGCTTAATTTTGAATAAAAAAAAAAAGGAATCTAAATCAGCAACCATTTTCATACCTGATGAGTACGGCCAGTGATAGGTTCACATAAAACAATACTTTGAGTTCCATTAGTACTAATCCGAGTAAACTTTGTAGAGGCAGCCTTCCCCTTTGGGGAGTCTCTGACCTTCATGAAAAAAGATATTTTCATTCAGATATCCCATTAGATACTTGTCTTTCCACTTATCAAGAACAAATGCCTCAAAGTCACTTTTCCTTGGACAATGTTAGCTACTATTGAAACATAATAAAATAAGAATACCCAATATAATCACCAACATTTTGTTTTAGCTGTCATATGCGTCCATGTTTTACACATCAGATCATTTAGCAAAGACAAAGGAATCCATGATGTTTGTTCTATTTGCATCTCTTACGATGTTTAACCTTGTTGAGTTGGAATGTCTATTCCCTTGGACTCCAATTCTATAACACATTGCTCTAATTCTGATATACATAATTTGAATTATGACAAGCAATTCTGTTAATAAAAAGCCAAAAGTACCAGCAAGAAAAGGCTCCTTGCTACACAAAAGATATGACAGAAGGTCATTGTAAAATGCCTTCTCCTTGCATATGCAAAGAGACTTGTTTCAGATTCTATATCAGTCCGAAGTAGTAGCTAATCAACAAGATGAAGGTTATAGAGACAAAATAGTATTAAAAGTATGCTCAAAAAGTTTCATAACAATAGATGTTGGAAGTCCTACGTCTACTAGAGATAAAGCCAAATTATAATCTATAAGTGAGGTGCAAACCTCACCTTACAAGCCGGTTTTGTAAGATTGAGTTAGGCTTAAAACTCACCTTCTAATATGATATCAGAGTCAGGTTAGAGCCTATCCTAACGGTATTTCTCATTTCTTGGACATTTCTATTCCACCCGTTGTCGGACCGCTATTGGACTACCCAATTTCTATTATCACGCATGAGATGTCTATAGCTTGGCATGAAGGGAGTGTGTTGGAAGTCCCACGTCGACTAGAGATAAGACCAAATTATAATATATAAATGAGGTGTAAACTTCACCTTACAAGCCGGTTTTGTGGGATTGAATTAGGCTTAAAACTCACCTTCTAATAATAGACTATATTCTAGAAAATGAAAGAAACAGCTAAGCATACAAAAGAAAGGTTGCCTTAGCATTTATCGCATATGCTAGAAAAATAGCTAAAATAATACATCATAAAATTGTTTTTCCTTGAATGCATTAATATTATAATTATAAATATAGCACTTTTTTTCCTAGAAGGATTCGTTGTTCTCCCTTCGCAAATCCTTTAAAATTGGAAACAAGTTGATCACAAACAAAGTAACATTTTTATAATTATTAGTGAAAACATATCAACTGAAAATGAAAACAAAAAACAATCTAAATGCATCCAAACATTCAATAACAAAATATAATGTAGGGGTCCCCCAAGGCCTCACCTCCGCTGTGCTCCTTCCTTCACGTGCATTATAGTCAATATTGGCATCAACAATTAGCTGAAAAGTAAAAACTTGGTCAAATTAGAAAATTATGAAATTTTAACTCAGAATTTAAATATCAATAATCTATACATAAAATCTATATATACTAGGCAAATTAAAGTTCAGACTGAAGTTTTAGTTAACCATGACCCATTTGGAATTGCTTTTATATTTTACATTCAAATGTTAGGCATCACTATGAATCTCAAGCCCAAAGTGAAACAATCATATGTCATATGAAAAGCTACATATAGAGAAGAGCGATATGCACTGATTTTCCCAATTTTACAATAAACAATTGTTATGTCCAAACAGTTCTTCATATGCTACACTGCATGTTGCTACCTGCATTTACTTATTTAGCCACAACCATCATCTAAAACTCTCGTGACCAATGGCAAAGCTTCTCAAAAGTGAGTAATTAATGCCTCCCAAACAGAGCTTTTCAATTTAGAACCATGGATAGACACATCTCAGATGTGATCAGCTGCCTTCTTTAAGAAAAAGATATATTCAAAAGATCAACTGCTTCCGCAATTTCATCAGATAAGACAGTTATTTACTATTGTATGATGTTCCTATGTGCAATAGTACATTACTCGATTATTCAACACATTCACAATGTAATGCTTACTCCATGTCTGGTGTTAGAAACTTGGATAAGTGGAAAATATATCATTTACATTTATGAGCAGACCTTGCTAGGGAATATGAATCATAATACACTGGTATCATGTTACTCCAAGGTTAATTGATAAGGATTAAAAGCACAGAAAGAAATCAAATGAAGACTGAATATGAGTGTATTTTATTCTCTGCAAAACCAGTAAAACAGTAAGATATGAATAACTCACTGCCCAGAGCCAAGCTCCTCAGAGAAACCAAGAATGGCTCCCTCTCTACGAAAATAACAACTAACCGTCCCCCCAAAACTTTCTTCCAGATTCTCTTTTTAAACAACCACACCCATTTCTCTCTCTTCTAACCAACCTATTCCCCTCGACTATGCCACNTCACCTTTCCTACTCTTTTTCCTCTCATATACTCTGCCCCACCTATGCTTGGCTGTTTCTTCTTGGATCAANGGTTCATTGAGCCCAATAAGATTTGGGTCTGTATCAATACCCCTTTCTTGAAGCAGAGCCTTGTCCTCAAGGCTAAATTCAGGAAATTGACTTCTAATGATCACTTCATCCTCCCAAGTAGCTTCATCTACATTTTTCCCTTTCCACTGCACTAGCACTTGCTTCGTAACTTTCCCTTTCTTTGTGTTTTCTCGAGTATCCACGATAACTTCAGGAATTAATAATTCTACTCTATCATCCTCCAACCCAGTAGGAAGATCCTCCTCAACCTTATACTTACCCACAGCTCTCTTCAATAATGATACGTGAAAGACGGGATGAATCTTTGAATTTGGTGGCAATTGCAACCGATATGCCACTTCCCCAATTTTCTCCATAATCTCAAAAGGGCCATAATATCTAGCACTTAATTTCGGGTTGACTNTGTTCATGACAGACTGCTGCCTATTCAATTTCAATTTTAGAAACACAAGATCCCCCACATCAAAGTGTCTTTCCTTTCGATGTTTATTGGCTTGAGTCCTCATTNTGTCCTGGGCACGAAGCAAATGGGCTTTTAGTTGTCTCAACACCTCATCTCTCTCCAAAAGATCNTTCTGGACAGCTTCATCTCTCACTTCTCCTTGCACCACTTGCACAATCTTGGGGGGTGGTCTCCCATAAACCGCTTCAAAAGGGGTCATTCCAGTAGATTCATGATAAGTGGTGTTAAACCAAAACTCTGCCCAAGGCATCCAAAGCACCCACGTTTTGGGTTGATCGGTGATAAAACACCTTAGATAAGTTTCCAAACACCTNTTTGTTACCTCAGTTTGTCCATCCGATTGCGGATGATAAGCTGTACTCATTTGTAATTTGGTACCCTGCATCTTAAAAAACTCTTTCCAAAACAAACTCATGAATACCGGATCCCTATCACTCACCACANAATTTGGAATCCCATGAAGCCGTACTACCTCCTTAACAAATATTTCAGCCAGAACCTTTGCAGTATAAGGATGTTAAGGGCTACAAAATGGCAGTATTTTGATAGACGATCAACAACCACCAATATGGCTTCGAAACCTCTAGATCTTGGCAGTCCCGTAATGAAGTCAATACTTAGATCCTCCCAAATTCTTTTNGGNATTGGTAGTGGTTGTAATAAACCACTAGGAGCTGTTGTAATATATTTTTGCCTTTGACATGTATCACAAGCCTGGACAAACTGTTGGACATCCTTTTTCATCCCTTTCCAATACAAGTTGGCAGCTAGTCTCCTATATGTACGATAGAAACCTGAATGACCGCCTTGGGGAGTAGCATGAAATTCTTCCAAGAACTTAGGAATCCATGCTGATTTTTCTGGAACAATAAGGCGATTGTTATAGTATAATACTCCTTCCTTGTATTCGTAACCCGCATGAACATGCCCACCCTGTCTAGCCTTCACCTCTTCAATTAT
>NC_028355.1:9873405-9976245 GCF_000741045.1 Vigna radiata var. radiata
TGATAAGGATTAAAAGCACAGAAAGAAATCAAATGAAGACTGAATATGAGTGTATTTTATTCTCTGCAAAACCAGTAAAACAGTAAGATATGAATAACTCACTGCCCAGAGCCAAGCTCCTCAGAGAAACCAAGAATGGCTCCCTCTCTACGAAAATAACAACTAACCGTCCCCCCAAAACTTTCTTCCAGATTCTCTTTTTAAACAACCACACCCATTTCTCTCTCTTCTAACCAACCTATTCCCCTCGACTATGCCACGTCACCTTTCCTACTCTTTTTCCTCTCATATACTCTGCCCCACCTATGCTTGGCTGTTTCTTCTTGGATCAAAGGTTCATTGAGCCCAATAAGATTTGGGTCTGTATCATTAATACTACCATTTGAAAAATTTTGAAAGCATTTACGGGTAAAGTTAAGAAAGTTCTTCTAAATTGATTGCAAACTAATATTCCCAGTTCATTTTATGTATCTTTTTGGAACTGTCCTGAAAATACTTGGATCTAATTAAAATATATAGTTTTTCTCATTATTTATAATTGTTATTGATTTGCAATTTGAAAAACTGTCAGAAACCCAAGAAGCAGGAACGGAAACTAGCATGCCTCAATATCTTAAAATCAAATGAAGTACATGGTAGAAAATGTGCAAATTTTGTTAACACTTGTGTAGATAAGCTAGACTCTAGCTTTTAGTTACTTTTCCTTTAGTTTTTGACTGTGAATCTAACATTCCAAACACCAACTGACTAGAAAGAGGATACTTCCCATCTTGTTCTGCAAATGTGAATCTAGTTCTTTAGGAAGCCCTAGTGCACCAGGCCCTGACCAGGTAGGAGTTTGGGGAGAAATGCTGAATATGCCTTCTCCCACATACATAGAGACTGTTTTTAGGATCATGAGAGAGAAATTACAAGGTTCACCCTCTAATTATACCAAACTATGCTAACCAATGGAAGAAGGAAATTATATCTTTAGCATATATGAAACAGTTGCAGGGTTTGTCTTCAACATATTCCCTATGTTTCATTTATTTGATATTTTAGCAAAACAGAATGTTCCATTTTGAAAATCATTCTATCAATGAAGCATTAAATATTATTTATTCGTATTTATATCCTTAACCATTATTATGATGTGAGAAAAGGAAAATATTAGATGATAACCTAATTAATATGCAAGAAAGAGGATGTGTTCGGAAATAACATAATAAGCTTTACAATATTATAATATAGCAATAGCATTTAGTAATTCCAATGCCAAGACCTTCAAGGTCTATCAAAATAGGATGCAGAAAGTAATAAATACAAAGTACGGTATATGTAACACATCTTATCCAGACCATATAAAATACCTCATTCTCAGGAAATTCTCCAACTACTTTTGCTATATACTGTTTGTGGACTAAACCAGCTTCTATCTGTAACAATTAAACTCTATAGTTATAATGTATAAAAAATTTCTATTACAGATATAGTCATTATACACAACAGAATAAATTATGTGTTACAAGCATGTCAAGACATTGATATATAGAAACCCAACAATAACAGTGAATATCACAGGTATATTATTCAAGTATTATGCAGTGAAAAGATGACAGAGCCGAAAGCTTTACAGCCACATGTAAAACCAGAGTCCTAGACTCCTCCAGAGAATTACTCTCCTCCTAACCAACTCAACCTTTTTTCCCCTTCACACTCTTCCTACTCTCTCTTATAACAGAATTCCCCCATCCCTAGATTCTTGACACGTCATTCCCCCATCCTAACTAGCTTCTCCCTATTTCTTTTCCTAACCCCACTTTCTTTCTTCTTACATACACATTCCATATTTTGGGCCTATCTATTCCTTCTATAATTTTTCCTTGCTGAGTAACAAGCGGATATGCACTTCCCACCATATGATCCTTATTAAGGGTCCTATGAGACCGATTCTTGTTTTGGGGGTTCACGTGGGTCAGGTGGTGGATTTTCTAATTTTCGTTCCCAAGGGCTTTTGGGTCATCGGTCACAAACTATGGGTCAAACCCATAATGTTCAAAATATTGATAGGGTCTATGTGAAAGGAACAAAAGAGGGCCAGCAAAAGGGATAACCAATTTGGGTCCAAAAGATTAAATAAAAAATGAGAAGAGGCAACTTGTCCTAGAGACAAAGGCAAACGCCATATGTCCTTACAACAGTTTGTTGAACGTCAAAAGAAAGGACTATGTTACAAATGTGGGGGTCCCTTCCATCCTAAACACCAGTGCCCAGACAGCCAACTTTGCATTATGATGATTGAGGATGATGAGTTTGAGGAAGTAGAGATCCAAGTGATGAATGGCGAAGAAGATGAGGGAGAGGAAGTGGTTGAGCTAAATGTTATGAGTTCAATGGGATTGTCAATGACGAGGCTTAGAGAAGTTAGAACAACCATGAAGTTGAGGGGGAAGGTACAAGGGGTACCGATATTGCTGTTGGTGGATAGTGGGGCGACTCAATTTTATCTCCCATAAATTGGTGAAAGCTATGGGGATGATGGTCGACGAGACCATTCCTTTGCATATCAAGTTGGGGGGTGGTTTCAAGGCCAAAACTCAAGGACAGTGTAAAGGAGTGAGGATACAAATTGCTGATTTGAGGGTGGAGATTGATGCTATGGTTTTTGATCTTGATGGCATTGACATTCTTTTAGGAATGACTTAGTTGAATTCAGTGGGAGAGATGTGCGTAGATTGGCCCACACAAGTCATGTGTTTTAAGCACAACAATCAATGGGTTGAAATATGAGGAGAACAAGTTGGAGGAATTCCTTTCTCTGCATTTCAAAGTTTGCTGGGAAGAAGCAAGTTGTCAAGGGGTTTTTCATGACATCAGAGGCACAAATGGTAGGTGTGAATTGTCATCAAAGCGATGATAGAGCCAATTTTGGTGGTAAGGAGATTGCAGCAGTTATTAGAGCAATTTGCCAAAGGGCAAGAGGACAATGTTATTGCAATCCCACTTCTAAAGGAGGAGGATGTTTTTATTGATGTGCTTCATGAAGGAGATGGAGCTAATGAAGATCCCTTCAACTTTTATTTTAATTTGAAAGATTCATATTAGATGGTTATTGATAGGGAATAGAAAGTTTATGTAAGGAAGAGAAAAGGGAATAAAGAAGGGAAGAGACATTAGGCAGTTATAACCGTATTGTTAGTATTGGGTGGGAAATAAAGCTCCTATATAAGAGCTAATGTATCTGAGTGACACTTACGTTTTGATTAGATATACTGTGTAGACAAAATCACGTTTATCCTATGGAGAGAGAATTTGGCTCTCTTGGAAGTTGGTACAACTGTGTAGTGGCTATACTGAATAGAGAATATACAGATTATACTCTTTTTCTGATGTATACGTGTGGGTGAGTGCATTGTAGATAGGTTTCCAATCCAGGAACCTATCATTTTGATCCGACCTACCGGATCAGCGAGAGACATGAGTGAGATGGAGGGAAAACTAAATGCACTAGAAGGAAGGATGGAGGGAAGGATAAATGTGTTGGAGGGGCGAATGGAGGCGATGGAGAGGATAATGGAGGGCCTAAAGGCAAAGACAATGGGCTTATGGCAAGAACTTAGAGAATTCATGCGAATGTTTGGAGAACGAGGATGAAATGCTGAGAGCCATCGGGAGGGAAGTTAGGATTCGGTGAATAGAATTAGAGGAGGACGGAGAGAAGATGACGAAGAAGATACAAGTGGCGCGCAACCAAACTGGGTGAAGAGGATCGAATTACCAACCTTTGAAGGAATTGATCCAGAAGGTGACGGAGAAGGAAAAGCTCCGACTGGTGTACATCTTCATGGAAGGGAGCGCAAGTTACTTGTACCGCTTCTAGAAAGAAAAAACACAGGCGCCAACATGGGAAGGTTTGCAGGAAGCTCTAATAAAGAGGTTTGGAGGTCGTGACAGAGGAATAATGTTTGAGAGGCTAGTTGCGGTCAAGCAGAACAGCACCGTCAATGAGTACATCCAGGACTTCGAAATGTTAGTGGCACAGACGAAGGACGTGTTGAAGGATCAGCTCTTGGGATATTTTTTCATGGGTCTAAAAGGGGAAGTCAGAAGTTGGATTCGTCCGCATAATCCCTGGGATTTAGTGACCGCGATGGAGGTCGCGCGAGACGTGGAGGAGGCGAGTCGAGGCGTGAGTACGACAAGAGGGACTGGAGCCAAAAGCGGCCAGTCGTGGGGGCGATATCAAGGTGGGACTGGCACCGTAGCAAGATCGGAACCGTTCAAACCAAGTTCGGGACGATCGGAGGTAGCAGAGAATACGGCAGCGACTCAAAGAGAAGTTCCCCAGGGAACGACAACATCCCGAGCTGGAAGTAGCACTGTGAGCGATGGCCGTGGAAGAGGAGTAAGGAATCTACCTTACCCCGAGTACGTTAGGAGGAGGGAAGAGGGGTTATGCTTCCATTGTGGTGGCCACTACACTCCAGGACATCGTTGCCCAAAAAGAAGCTTACGAGTGGTGATCATGGGTGAAGACGAAATCGACGATGACGAAGAGGAAGAAGGTGGGAAAGATGCTGAGCCGAAACGCATGAAGTTGTCGTCATTTTCCGTTTAGTGGACTTACTCTGCACAAAACCATGAAGCTACAGGGGTGGGTCCGGGGAAAGAGGGTGATGATCCTCATTGACAGTGGCACTAGCCACAATTTTATAGCAACAAGGTTTGTGAAGGAGTTGGGTTTACTAGTAGAAGATACCCCACCATATAGGGTAAGTTTGGGAGATAGTAGAAAAAAAAAATATGAGAGGATGTTGCAGGAAGTTCCAGTAAATATAGGTGAAATAAAGGTGATGGAGCAATTTTATTTGATTGAATTAGGAGAAGTGGACTTAATTTTTGGGATGGAATGGTTGGCTAAATTAGGGGAGGTAACCATTAATTAGGGAGAATTAAAAATGGTTTATAAGCAGGGAGAGAAGGTGATAATGATAAAAGGGGACTCCACTTGGGCACAAAAAATAGTGGAACCGAAAACTTTCATGAAAATGAAAGCGGTGGAAGCAGTGACTCTGGGTTGGACTTTGGGAAAGGAAGAAATTGAAAACCCTAGAAAGCAGCAAAGAGAAGAAGTAAAACCACATGTGAGCCTTGTCGTGGTGGCAACGACGGAGCACTTGCCATTGATGTTCAGGACGTGGACGGTCACGGCGAATTGCCCATTCTACTTCAAGATCGACGCGTGTAGGCATAATGATCGGTGCTCTTTCCTCCATTGGAAGTCGAGCATAAGTCCGACCATTATGCTCTCCAACATGTACCAGCGCTCCGACATGATAAGCCCCGACGTCAATGCCCACGGCAACCCCATTGACCCCCGCCAGATCCAGGACCACTTCGAGGAGTTCTATGAGGATATCTTTGAGGTGCTCTCCAAGTACGAGAAATCGAAAGCCTAATGTTTGCGACAACCTCGCCAACCACATGGAGGGCAACCTACACGTTACATTCAGAGAGGAGGAGCATGCTGCAAATGCTGTCATGAACCTCACTGGACAGTTTTGTGCAGTAGGCCAGTTATCCTGGACTTCTCGCCAGTGACGGATTTTCAAGTAGTTACTTACAGGCAGTACAAGGAGAATACTTGCAACCGTCGTGGCTGCAACTTCATGCATTTGAAAAGAATTAGCCGGGATTTAAGACACCAATTATTTGGGAAGCACCATAGAAGGAACAGCAGAACCAAGAGTCCTTACAAGCATCGCAGCCATGATGAGCGATCCCATCGTAATCATAGCAGAAAGTACAATGACAGGGACCACCATCATGAGAGTCGTCGTAGGAAACGCAAGAGTTTGAGTCCTGAACTTAGAGGAAGAAGTGGAAATCCGAGACGGAGGAAGTACCGCAGATATATGTTGAATGGCAGGAATGTGGAAGGAAAGAGCAAACATGGCCAGATGTGCTAACTATTCCCAAACTTCAACCTTGAGGACAAGGTTGCACATCAAGCAGTGGGTAATGATAGGGAATAGAGAGTTTATTTAAGGAAGAGAAAAGGGAATAAAGAAGGGAAGAGTCGTTAAGCAGTTATAACCGTATTGTTAGTATTGGGTGGGAAATAAAGCTCCTATATAAGAGCTAATGTATCTGAGTGATACTTACGTTTTGAATTGATATACTGTGTAGACAAGATCATGTTTACCCTGTGGAGAGAGAATTTGGCTCTCTTGGAGGTTGTTACAATTGTGCAATGGCTATATTAAATAGAGAATATGCATATTATACTCTTTTTCTGGTGTATACGTGTGGGTGAATGCATTGTAGATAGGTTTCCAATCCAGGAACCTATCAGTTATTGTTTAGGTGATAGCCATCTAGGTGTTCTCTGTCTTGGACTTGGTGGTTGGTATTTGATGATTTGGTATTTTGTATAGGCTACTTAGGCTTACCTAATTATGTATTTAAGTTGTTTTGTTTGTCAGTCATTAGTTATGACTTAATTGGCATGCTTTCTTTTTTTATGGCTTATGATGAACTTAAGTTTAATTAAGTATTTTCAAGTGTGACCTTGTGACTAAATATTTTTTTAATTATTCATATTGTTTGTAGAGTACATCTCTCATATCTATGTAGGAGTAGGATCTACAATATGTATTATGATCCTACAATTCACGATTTAGAGAGTCCCTCACGATTCCAACCATAATGTCAATTTTGACTGCCTTGGCCCAATAAAGGAACAAAGTTGCCCATTGGATGTCATGTAAATATTAAAATCAAACAGTTTAACCTTTTATTTAATATTAGAAATTAAATATTCTCTAAGAAGAAAATATTTTAATAGCAAAAGAACGTCACTTCCTAAACTCACCTGTTGCCTAAAGATGTCAGCTTTTGCAGCATTTCTCGCCAAAATAAGAAGCCCTGAGACAAGGCGATCCAGACGATGAATAGCTGAGATGATCATGTCAAGGTAAAATTGCAAATCAACTTTGAAAAATAAAGGGAAAATGCAAGCACAAAATGGAGACAGGAGACACCACCGAGGCTTGATAAGGTGTGAAAAAATATTAAGGGCAAGAAAGAAGCTACATTTTATGCTAATTGGAAATGTTAAACCATATCAGCAAATGACATTTATCTCTTCTCCAGAATGCATTTTTGGATACGAAATAGAGGTGCCAGGCCATGCTCAGCTTGAAGAATGCCAACAACAGTGTTCTTCCGATATTGACCGCATGGGTGTACCTACGTAACAGCTAAAATTCACAGCTTTAGCCTATACGAAATATAGAGCAAATTACCATCAATAAGTATATCACCATTACATAGGTATCTAATACAGAATTCACTAAAATTCCTGACTTCCTTTTGTAGAACCAAAGGAAATAATTTAAATGATATAAAGGAATCAGTTTTTTTCATTGCGTTTAACATACCATTTGAATTATGATCTACGTTTCAATCACAAATAGCTCTATATAAACAGGTGTTAGAAATATTATCTAAAATCCTTAATTTTTCTTCACCAAACAACTTGAACGTCAAGGAAAATTAATTCATAAAAGAACTTATTCTCTTCATAATTATTTTACTTCACATGAGTTATCACAGTTTTACACATAGGCACTGCACTAACCCATTTGTTAATGCATACTTACAGGAACAGATGCTGGCTTACAAATAGTTAGCACATCTGGTTCTTTTTGAAGAATAACAACATCACAAGCCATCACAGGTGGTTCATGCCTGAAACCTCAGTGGCATCAGTTGCAAGGTTTACTAAATCCACAGAATGAAAGCATAAAGTTTAAAACCCAACCTGTGTAAGAAATGGCTTATCTTTTGAGACGGTTTAACTACGTATGAAACTGATACAATCTCACCATCTACTTGAATCCTTCCACATTTCACTGCACTAACCTATAATGTTAAACACAAACAGTCAAATGACTAAAACTCTGGGGCAACATCAAGTGGAGTATGAAGTCAAATATAAAATCAAACATATTTATTATAAAATCAAATGTTTATTATAAATTCGAGGTAACTGTCAGATGACTCAACAAGGGTACCACACCTATCAGGAACCAGAGCAAATTTCACTCCCTTAACGTGACATTCTTGTTGCGTATTGAATTATAATGAAAGGTTTGATATAAATTATAACTACTTAAAAAACCAAACTTACGATTACACAAATCATCAAAATCAAACATAAATGAGAAGGCGTAATTCTTACATAATAATCATAAGGCCGACCTTTAAACTCCTCAGCAAATAAGTCTACAATGGTTTTCCCCGCCCACCGATTTTTAACCTGCAACAACAAATAGACCATTTCTAGGGTTTAATAGGGGTTTTACAACATGTAGAAGAGAGATTCTTAAATAATAAAAAATTGAAAGGAAAACAAAACAAATATACATGAGCGATGAATTCAAAGTAGTATGGTCTAACGAATCGTATTCCTGCACAAATTCCAACAAGGAAAGAAAAAAGAAAAAAAGGGTCACGTTCTATGTTCGTAGTAACTTTTCGTCCTTATCACTGGAATATGTAGAACGTCTAAGATATTGGATGTTACCGTTTCGAAAGACGTAATCGTGCGGGTGCGGGGGATTCGCTGGAGTCTGCCACACGATATCCATGCCCTCCTCCTCGCCTCCTCTCTTTCTCTTCATCTAACCTCTTCGCTGTACGTAGAGAGAAGAAGATTGCAATTTGGCTGCCAAAACGACAGTGTTCACTACGTCGCTGCGGCCGATATATTAAACGACATCTTTGACTTGTGGACGCCTTTGCATGCCCTGTCGTTTCAATTTGGTAGGTAATTAGGAATTATATTCGAAAAAGTTTGTATTATAGATTACTTAATTAATCTGAAATATAAATTTTGTATTTTAAAATATATAATTTAGAATATATTTGTTATTTTATATTATAATTTAAAATACAAAAAATATTTCAAAATGTACAATTTAAAATATATTTATATCATAGGTTATACAATTTAAAATGCATTTGTTATTTTATATTTTATAATATAAAAAATTGTATTCTAAATACAGAATCCCAAAATTTATAGAATGCAAGTCATGGAAGTGCGGGAAGAAATGGCCTTGGTAAGCATCTCCTTTGGTTATAATATTTTTTGGTTGGAGTAAGGTATAGATTCGGTTGTTTGTTCTTGCATGTCGATTTTTTTTCCAGCACCCGTATAATTTCCGGTCTTCCCATTTTATCTTTTAAAAATAGGTTTAAACTCTCACTTGATTCTCACTTTTGTAGGGTAGTCTCAGTTGGGTCCTTAGTTAATTAGATTATATTTTTTGTAAAAATGAATATATTTTATCCTAATCGTTAAGTGCTCTCAAATGGTGTTAAATTTAGCTGACATGGTGCAGACTTAAAATGATGACGTAGCAATATTATATGACGTGAAATTTTTTTAATTGGAAATGTTAAGGGATTTGGATTCCTCCATCGTCTTCATCATCCTCCTTCGTCTTTATCACTTTCCACCGTCAATTTCGAATTGGGATTCCGACCTAGGGTGGTGACCTTGTCGAATTTTGTCACCAGCCAGAATTTGTATCTGAACCAGCATATGCAGGAGGAAGTACAACAAGGGGTGGTTGTGGTGGTGGATTGGGAATCGCGAACTGTGATGGTCTTGTCTTCTTTAATAGTGGAAGATGCAGGGTGAGGAGTGGAGGAAAGTGATTTCTTACTGATTATGCGGTAGATCTCGGAGAGAATGGTCTGGAAAGCCTTTTTGACATTAGTAGCTTCAAGAACAAATGTCTCGATGAAAGAGAAACCTTCCTTCTCAGGATAACCTTGGGCATCTTCGGTGGCAACAACTCTGAGATGCTTCATATCTGTCTTGTTAGTGATGAGCATGATGACGATGTTGGCATCGGCATGATCCTTGAGCTCCTTGAGCCATCGGCTGACATTTTCAAATGTGGTTGGTATTGATCGGTTGGAATACTCATCATTTTATGAGAAAGTATGGGTCTCCTCTCCTCATGTAGTTGTTCCATATTATATCACATTTCATCTTACTGGGTTTTCTTGTTTTTCTGTCCAAGAGAAAAAATCAAGCGCAAATAAAGGAATTGAAATTTCAACTTGATAATTGGCAGATAATCAGCATAACCATAGAACACAAAAAATTGGTCCCCATTAAATTTTAAAGGTTACTTCTTTGCATGACATTGTCATTCTGGACCTAAGACACTCAGTTTTAATTTGAATCTTCTAAATTGAGATAGTGCACCTACTGATATTTCTTATAAAGTTCGAGACACATGACTAGAGATCCTACAAAGTTTTTAGATATTTCTTATAAAGCCACTGGTCATGTCACGTATGGTGATAGCACCAAAGGGAGAATCGTCGGTATAGGTAAAATAAAAACTCCTTCATCTTATGAAATTAAGAATATATTACTTGTTGAAAGGTTAAAAGACAATTTGCTTACCATTAGTCAACTATGTGACAAAGGCTTAAAGATTACTTTCGAACCCAAATACTGTTTGATCAGCAACGGGACAACCAATGAGTTACTGCTCGTGGGAAAAAGAGTGAACAACATCTACATAATCGACTTCACAGACAACTCATTTGAATTTGTTGTGTGCCTGATGTCTAAAGAAGAAGATGCTTGGCTATGACACAAAAGACTCGCTCACATCAGCATGAATCAACTGAACAAACTCGTATCCAAGAAACTGGTAAACTGTTTACCTAAGATTCGGTTTATAGCTGACATATTATGTGATGCTTGTCAAAAAGGGAAGTTAACCAAACAACCTTTCAAGAGTAAACGTGAAATGTCAACCACGAAGCATCTACAGTTACTTCACATGGATTTGTTTTGACCATCAAGAATAAAGAGTCTAGGAGGAAATTCATACGGACTAGTCATTATTGATTATTATTCGAGGTACACATGGACTTACTTCATTGCAGCCAAAAATGACACACTTAGAGTTTTCAAACGATTTGCTGTTGTTGTTCAAAACGAGATGGATCTCAAGATTAAAGCTATCAGAAGTGATCACGGTGGAGAATTTCAAAACAAAGAGTTTGATGACTATCTTGCCGAAATGGGAATTACTCATAACTTCTCTACACCTAGAACTCCACAGCAGAATGGAGTTGTTGAAAGAAAAAACAGAGCTCTCGAAGAATTGGAAAGATCAATGTTAAATGATAGAGACATGCCAAAATACTTTTGGGCAGATGTTGTAAGTACCATATGTTATATGCTAAACAGAACAATTATAAGGTCTATATTGAAGCTCACTCCATATGAATTACTGAGAAGAAGAAAACCAAACATTGCACATCTGAGAATCTTTGTTAGCAAATGTTTTGTGTTGAATAATGGAAAAGAAAACCTTGGAAAGTTTGACTCAAAGGCAGATGAGGCGATTTTCATAGGATACTCCTTAAACAGCAAAGTTTATCGTGTTTACAACAAAAGGACTATGAATGTTGAAGAATCCACTCATGTTGCATTTGATGAGTTTAGCATGGCTCTGAACAAGTCAGAGATTCTACTAAGGAAGATATAAACTCAAATGAAGAAGAAGAGTTGTTTGAGGAATCTATTCACAAAGAAGATAAAAGTGAAGAAGTCGACAAGGAAGATGATAATGAGATAGTCGACTCTCCAAAAACAAAAGTTAAAGAATGGAAAGTACCAAGAAATGCTTCCACAGAAAATGTCATTGGTGATATGTCAAGAGGTGTATCTACGAGAAGGCAATTAAATCAATTATGTATGAACGTTGTGTATGTATCCAAAATCGAGCCTAAGAAAGTAGAGGAAGCTTTGAATGATGAAAATTGGATGATGGCTATGCAAGAAGAGCTAAATAAGTTCAAACGGAATAATGTATGGGAACTCACACCAAGAAGACCTGAGTTGCAAGTAATAGGCACAAAATGGGTATTCCGAAATAAAATGGGTGATTCTGGCGAAATAATAAAGAACAAGGCAAGGCTTGTTGCAAAAGGCTACTGTCAAGAAAAGGGAATCGACTATGATGAGACATATGCGCTTGTAGCCAGATTGGAAGCAATTAGAATACTTCTTGTTATTGCATCTACTATGAAATTCAAGTTGTATTAGATGGATGTTAAAAGTGCCTTCTTAAACGGATATATCAAAGAAGAAGTCTATGTTGAACAGCCGCCAGGTTTTGAAGATTTTGAAAATCCTAATCATGTTTACAAACTGAGAAAAGCCTTGTATGGATTGAAACAAGCTCCAAGATCATGGTATAAGCGACTAAGTGAATTTCTGGTTAGGAAAGGCTTCTCCAGAGGAAAAGTTAATTCAACCCTGTTCATAAAGAGTTCAAATGAGGACAAATTATATGTTCAAATATATGTTGATGATATAATTTTTGGTTCAACTAATCCTATGTTGTGTAAAGAATTTTCAAAGATTATGCAAGAGGAATTCGAAATGTCCATGATGGGAGAGTTAACATACTTTCTTGGTCTACAAGTCAAGCAAACCAAAGACAAAATATTCATCCATCAATCCAAATACTGCAATGACTTCCTGAAAAAGTTTAAAATGTTGGACTACAAAGATGCTGCAACTCCTATGGCAACTAATTGTTATTTGGATCTTGATGATAATGGAAAGAATGTTGATCAGAAAATTTATCGAGGTATGATTGGTTCTCTATTGTATCATACTGCCAATAGACCTGACATAATGCATAGTGTATGTCTATGTGCTAGGTTTCACTCTACTCCTAAAGAATCACACTTAACTGCTGTAAAAAGAATTTTGAAATATCTCAAAGGTACCAAAGGTCTAGGATTGTGGTATCCGAGTGGTACAAATATTTTTCTAACCAGTTACAGTAATTCTGACTTTGGAGGTTGTAAACTTGATAGAAAAAACACTAGTGGCACATGTCATTTACTTGGGTCTTCACTTATTTCTTGGCATTCAAAGAAACAAGCATGTGTGGCTTTATCTACCACAGAAGCTGAGTACATAGCAGCTGGAAGCTGTTGTGCTCAATCTCTTTGGATAAAGAGTCAATTAGAGGACTATGGTATAAATCTTGAAAACATTCCCCTAAAATGTGATAGTATTAGTGCTATATATCTGACAAAAAATCCTATTCTACACTCTAAAACCAAGCACATTGAAATAAGGCATCATTTTATTCACGATCACATCCTAAAGGGTGAAATTAAAATTGAGTATGTCCATACTTTACATCAATGGGCTGATATTTTCACAAAACCCCTGAACAAAGAGAGATTTTATATAATTCGAAATGAATTGGGAATTTTGAGTGGTAGTAGTATAACCTGATTGATTGATTCGACTACATCATGTATGAAGTCAACTATGCTTATTTGATTACATTTGAACACATTGACTTCTGCTATTCATAACTATTTTTTTTATTGCATAACTAAAATGCTTGATCTGGAAAGGATCTTTGGAAGTTTTTGCAGGAATAACATTGCTTTGGAACTATCAAATGGAACACAACAACTTCGGAAAACAATATATTCGACTGACGAATTACAGCAATCAACTGATATATAACAGGGTTAACAATTCCAATTCTGGAATTTGGTTTTTCTTTTCGTGATTGTTTATTTTGATATATCTGCTATTATCTCTGCTAAAAATAAACTGTTAATCATCTTATCTAAGATAATATTATGAGATTGTTGATAATTTGTATCATTGCATATCTGAATTGAGTGTTATAATATCCTTGATACAATTCTGTGATTAAACTGATTGTTTCATCTATGATATGCTGCATTATGCATCTGATTTGATTTTATTACTTATGCATAATGACCGGGGGAGTATCACTCTTTACACATTTTCATTCACATGCCTGTATTTCAGGGGGAGCAATTTTTTTCATGTGACTGAATGTGATTTGGAGATCATCATTGCATTTTGAAAACTTGCATATTCTGTTTGATGTATCTCTGGTTATTTTTCAGCAAAGTATCATAAGCAAACCTGTTTTGCTAATGCACAAAGGGGGAGAAAATTTATGATCTTATAATGCAATATGAAAGGGGGAGGATTACTGATTATTTCTCATTCTGTGTGATATATTTTGCTGATTGATTGTTTTACATGCAGAGTATATATTTGTTTTAACTGAGTTAATTTCTACTACTACTCTGTTTTGTATTAAAGTGTGCAAACATGGTTGGTTATTAATCATGGTTGTGCATCATCAAAAAGGGGGAGATTGTTGAGATTGTTGACAACACAATTTCTATATTAATCTAGTTTTTTATGATGACAACACATTGCTTAATAACAAGTACATGTTGTTGCTGCATTACATGTTCTTATGCTGATTAAACTGTGATATCTGTTGAACATGTGTATGTGTATGTATTATGTTAATGTTCTTGTGTTGATTGATTAATATATTTCTGGTACATGTGTATATGCTTTAATGTGTTGTGTGTTATGCATCATTTCATATGTTTTACTGCACATATTTTAAAGCAAGAAATCACAAGCACTTTTACGAACTTATTCTTGTGCTACAAAGTTCTAGTAAAGCCGACTACATTACTAATGGACTCGACTATGCTAAAACCTTTGTACAGATTTTGAGGATCAGTGCTATGTGCATTTTTTAGAAGCAAAGAATTTCAAAGTGTTTAACATTGTGACAGTCGACATTGGATTTTACATATTCGACTGTATCTGTTGTTTGTTTTGGAATTTTGTTATGCTCTTGCACTCTAACGACTATATTTTTAAAAGTTAGTTGAGCATTGATGACTTTGTCAACTGTTTTAAACGAGTTCTATTATTTGTTGACCATAGGCTACTATGTTGACTAAACTGTTATAACTATATAATATAGTCGACTAAATTAGTAGTACATTCGACTGAGACTCTGACTGTTTAACAGAAATCTATAAATAGACTAAACACTAGTTTGTTCATAAGACTTTTGATGATCTAACAATTTCATTTTTGTTTCAGATTTCTCGTTACTCCAAGAATTCTCCAAGAAGACGATGGTGATCTTTCTTGAAAGAGATTCAAATAGGAGATTCAATTGCGCGTTCACCAACTGATCAACATCTGCACAAGAAGGTGCTTATGTTATTGATGGTGTAGGCATGACATCCTGTGAAGACTACTGGAATTGGATCTGTTGTGATACAGAGGGATAGTTCACTTTGAGGATTGTTCAAAGTGGTGTTGCAGATTGTAGAAGAGGGGATTCTTGCTGCAAGTCTGATTGTGTTGTGCAGCTATATTTTGGTTTTGGGTTAGAGAGGAGATTTATATTTTTGACGTGGAGGTCTTCTATAAATTCCTTGTTGTAAAAACCGCAACCATTATAGTGCATTTGTTTCCTGGGTTAGAAGGACACTGGATGTAGGCATTGTTGGCCGAACCAGTATAAAAATCTATGTTTGCATTTCTCTATCCCTTATCTTTTACATTCTAGTCAAATTTATTCTTTACGCAGTCAACTACGTAATTTCCGCTGCATACATATTCTGATTACTTGCAATTCAAGAAATTTCAAAAAGCTTTATACTTTGATTGCAAGATTGCGAAAAGAAAGTGTTTTTGAAACAACACCAATTCACCCCCCCTCTTGGTGAAATAAAGAAGCCAACCTATTTTCCAACAGATATAACACTGTTAAAGTGTAATCGATTACATTATTTTTGTAATCGATTAGAATGCCTCTGACATGAGAAATTTATATAATGACGCATTGCACTCTACATTGAGAACTTTTTGATCATTCTGAACTTTTATATTTGATATTAAAGTGTCAAGAAAAGAACTGCAGGTGTGCTGAGTTGGTCCAAGAGTCAAGATACAAAAAAGTTGATATTCTTGAAGGATTCTTGAAGGATAGAATTGAAGGTTTATTGGCTGATCAACTACTACACAACTAAGGTGTATTCTTACCTTATCAGACTTTGTTTTTGCAATCTTGGATTTCGGTATTCTTTGTGTGTGTGGCTAGGAAGAAGAACTTGGTGTTGTTGTGACTTTGAGAAGGGTCTCAAAGGGGTGACTACAGGGAAGAGGATTATTCTTTCTACAGGATTTTGTTGTTGACTATATTAGATTGGTGAGTTAGAGAGGTGGTTACATTTGAGAGGTGTTCTTTGTAAAACCTTGTTGTAAAAACTCAAAACTTTATAGTGCATTGGCTTTCAATCTAAGGTTGATTGGAAGGACAGTGGACGCAGGCATTGTTAAGCCTTACGATGTATAGAAGACAACATTTTGCTTACGCTACGGGCATTGCGAATATGTTGTGATGCCTTTTGGTGTGATGAATGCTCCAACAATATTCATGGATTACATGAATCACATTTCTGTTCTTGTTTGGATAAGTATGCAGTTGTAAACATTGATGACATTCTAATATACTCGAAGAGTCGAGAAGAACATGCTGGTCATCTAAGGATAGTGGTTGAGATTCGAAGGGAACATCAGTTGTTTGGAAAGCGGTCAAAGTGCGAGTTTTTGTTAGATGAAGTACAATTTCTTGGCCATGTGATTTTTGCTCAAGGAATCTCACTTGATCCAGCTAAGGTTGAGGCGGTGTTGAAATGGGAGCGCTCTACATAGGTGAAGGAAGTGGGAAGTTTTGTTGGTTTAACAAGTTACAACCAAACGTTATTAGGGATTCTCCAAGATGATGGGTCCTTTGACTCATTTGACTCGAAAGGACCAGCCATTTCTGTGGACAAAGCAGTGTGAGGCTAGTTTTGAAGAAATGGACAAGAAGTCGTCGATGCTAATCATTCCAAGCATACATAAGGCTTTTGAAGTGTACTATGAGGCATCGTATCAAGGTGTGGGTTGTGTGTTGATGCAGAATCAGAGACTAGTGGCGTATGCATCTCGTCAGATGAAGGTGCATGAGAGGAACTATCCGACACATGATATAGAGCTGGCGACGACAGTGTTTACTTCGAAGACTGGGCAACATTATCTTTATGGAGCTTGTTGGAAACAAGATGACTTAGTTTCAACACCAAGAGGGGAGGGGTGAATTGGTGAGGTTTAAAAATCAGAGTCTTTTTAAAATCTTTTTCGCAAAGTATAAAGCTTTACAAAGTTTCTTGAATTGCAAGGAATAAGAAGTTTAAGTGCCACGAAAATATAAAGTTGACTATGTAAATTGTAAAGTAGACATAAAGTAAAGAGTGTAGGGAAAGAGAAAGCAAATACAGGGTTTTTATACTGGTTCAGCCTCAATGCCTACATCAAGTGTCTCCTCAACCAGGAAGTCAATGCACTATATTAGTCAAGGTTTTTAATATGAGATTTCTATAGAGACCTCCACGTCAAAAGCATAGACAATCTCTCTAACCCTCTAACTAAAAGTATAGGCATCAACACAAAGATCTACAAAAAGATATTCTCTATTCTGCAATCTTCAAACCACTTTGAATAATCCTCAAAGTGTACAGAACTCCACGAGTTCACCTCCTCTAATCCCAACAGGACAACAAAAATCTTCCAAAGATTGATAAAAGTCTTGATCAATATGATGAACACCAACAGTGCAAAATTTGATCAAACAATAAGCGCAAATCACTTCCTCCTTAAGAAACCCTTCAAAGAAAGATCTCCTCCGTCTCCTTGATGAGTTCATGGAGCGTTTATCTCAAGATCACAGTCTGAAACAACAAATGAAAATTGTTAGATCATTCAAAGTCTTCTGTGACTTACAAAACACGTCTATTTATAGTTTTCTATAAAACAAACGCTCATGTAGTCGACTTTGCCACTAATGTAGTCGATTGTGATCCGACAGTTATAACAGTTAAAAACAAATAAGCAGCTGTCGTAACAACCAAATTGATTTCGCGTTTAATTCAGTTGACTTGCATTTAATGCTTTAGCATAGAATTGAAATATAGTCGTTACAACACAAAAGCATTAACAGAATTTCAAAACAAATAACTAACTAAGTCGAATTCACTATGCATGCAGTCGACTTAAAAACTTCAAATCAGTTTTGAAAAACTTTTCAATGCAACATTACTCACAACACTGTTTTTGAAAATCTGTGCAAAGTCACGAGTTTTAATCGACTTACTTCATAATGAATTCAACTTAAAACTTGTAGTTTTGCCACACAATATAAGTTCAACAAAATGCATGTGGTTTTCTTTTCTTAAACATATGTAATGAAATCACAAGTGATGTATCAAGTATAAGATCAGTGAATATGCATACATATATGCGAATCAACACAAACATGTTCTTTAAGATATCATTCACAATATAGAATTGAACATGGAACACATAACAATACATGTGTTATCAATAATGTGTTGTCATCATCAAAAATCATAACACTGTGAGGTTAAGGTTTACCTAAACCAGTGCTTCCCTTATAAACAGTCTCAACAATCTCCCCCTTTTTTGATGATGCAAAAGCATGATTAACAAGCAACCATGTTTGTACACAAACAACATATAACATCAATCATGTAATCACCAAATATCAGAACTTATATAAGCAAACAGTAGGAACAAGTGATTAAATTATTTTTCCAATATATCAGAGCAAACAAAAGTTAATTTCAACATATTTCAGAACATTTACTCTAAGTTAATTTCAACATATTTCAGAAAGATTACTCTAAATCAAATACGAAGAAAATAATAATCAATCAAAATTTTCTCCCCTTTTGTGCATTATCAAAATTGGTTTGCTTTTAGATAATGATACACTGATAAAATGAAATACCAGAGATGCATCAATGTAAACAAATTATACATTCAAAGATGTTCCCCCTATCTTTTCCCCTAAAGTGTAGGCATGTGAAAAATCTATGCAATCATGTAACGTCTCCCCTATCATTATGCATATTTCAAAATTAAAATCCAGATGCTCTATGTAGTTTCACAAGTATCATAGCATATACTAGTTTGTATCAGAATTGTATCGGAGTTAGAATTGCAAACAATTCAATCAAGCAAAGATACAATTATCAACAATCTCACAATTTATTCTCACAGATAAAACAATCAAATAGAAAAAGAGATATATTGAAGATAACTAATATAAAATGATCAAACAACTGAATAACCAAATTCCAATAAATGGAATTTATAACCCTTGTAAGTGATAGTCGATTGATCCATTGTTCAAGTCGATTTCATTACTTTTCATTGAGTTGTGACTCTAATAGTAAGTTCAGAAGCAATGTTTCCTACAAAACCTTTCACGATCTTTTGAAGATCAAGCAATTTAGAATCACAATAATGCAAGAAATGGTACAAATAAGAAGTGAGTATGCAAAAGAATTAATGTAACAGTAAACATATGCATAATCAACTTCAACAATCACTCAATCGATTATAAGATTCATTCAAACAGTTTTAATCAAGAAATTTTAAAGTAAATGAATTTAAACCATAACCAACTGATTTCATTAATGTTCCAAAAGATATTACAAAGGATTAGACCGAGGACAAACAAAATGAATGGCAATCTAAGCCATTATCAAAAGATACTAATGAAGTGAACATACCACATTTAGTACAAACAAGGAAACAAACACGACTAAAGATACACTGCTACAAGGACACTAAGATTTTCCAACCGTCTTAGGCCGTGTTAGAAAGATTCCATTTAATCTTCTTCAGAAGAACTTTCTGCTTCCTGCTGTTGAGCAGCACGATGCTCTCTTTCAAAATTATCAAATTTGTCATGCAGGATTCTTATTTGTTCTGCTGCATATCTTTCAAAATTAGTCTCACCCAGAGGCTCAATTATGCACCCCAATTCTATCTCCATCCTTCTACATCTTGCTTCCATGCGTTCATTAAAGGAGATGCAATTTTGCATAACTCATTGGAATGTCTCATCACAGCTTTTTGCTGGAGATGGTTTCTGCCAGTGTTGTTCAATGTCCTCCATCATTTCTTCAAATGAAGAAGGATATAGTTTCCTTTGACGTTGTCGTAACTCTTCCATGCTTTTAAGATGAGATATATTCCAATCCATGACCCGCTGAAAAAGTTCGTCAGACTCTGTATTCTCCTTGAGTTGAGTGATTCGTGGCTCGACAACTTGCCCAAATTGGCTTTGATCCATGTTTGATTGAGGTTCCCACCAGTGGTTGAAATCATCTTGGTAGAATTGAGTGCCCATATAATAAAATTCTTGTCCAAACTACATCCTACAAACATTAGGCACAAAACCCTAGAAAACATTTATTAGAACAAAAAAAAAAACAAACATAAAAATCAAGTCAAATTTAATCAATAATCACACTACTAGAATAGTTAAACCAATGAGTCCTCGACAACGGCGCCAAAAACTTGTTAACGCTCTAACAAGTGTACCAAATCGTATCAAATAATATTAAAACGGTAAGTCTGAGTATCGTCTCCCAAAGGACTCTTAGGCCTAAACGTTTGTGTGATGTTTTGAAATCATAAGACTTGAATAAATGACAATTTGAGTTTTAAATGCAAAATGGAAAATAAACATGCATGCAAAGGTTGATCAATTGACAGTTGAACGATATGGATGAATGATGTTGTTGGGGTTTACGGTTTCATCCTAATCCACTCTCAAATATCTATTATTCTTACTAGATTCGAATTTGTTATCAATGTTCATGTCACTCTCTAATTTACCCTAATCCTAATGTCTTGGTGAAAAGAGCCTACTCCTAATTACTAGTTTACTATGTCTAGCCTCCCTAACAATTATTCATGCATTACATTTGCACAAAAGCTTTAGGCAAATTATCCTTCTATTCCTATGTCTAGACAAGAGAATTCCCTCATGTCTAGACCTAACTATACGTGTCCATATAGAAAGAATCAAATATTATGCGTTTGAATAATGTCTTAAACAAAGCATGAAATATAACGGAGGAAAAACTCAAACAATTGATAAACAAAACATATGAATGAAGTAAGAATTTCAATATATGAGAGTTTCAAAAAGGATTACATTGTTCCCCAACAACAAAGGAGTTTAGTTCACCATAATCATGGTGAAACTAGATGGATTGAATGGAAAGTATGAAAGAGATAACCCTAGAATTGATAGATCGGAGCTTTCGCATCCAAAATCCACCTCCAAGGTGTGTGAAATGTGTTTCTGTGTCCTTTCTACCAAAAAGATGACCTCTAAGGGTCGCACTGATCTATTTATAAACTGTGAAAAATTACAGAAAACAGGCCCAAGCCCAAAATACAGCGCTCAGCGCTGGGTTCACCGCTCAGCGGTAGGTGCGACACTCAAGTGGGACGCTCAGCGTTCACGCCTAGGCATTTGGCAGTGTTGTTACTGGAGAGGCCAGCGCTCAGCACTAGCTCTGGAGCTCAACGGTAGGCGCGACTCTATCTTCTCCCCTCAGCGTTAACACTTAAGCGTTTGACCGAGTTTGTTCAGCAAAATTGGCGCTCAGCAGTAGCCTAGTGCTCAGCAGTAGCCTAGTGCTCAGCTGTAGCCTAGTGCTCAGCTGTAGCCTAGTGCTCAGCGGTTGCTACGTTTCTTCATTTGTACCTTTTTCCATCTTTTCTTGAATCCAATTCCTTCTTACTTCATTATCCTTCATCCGATTCTCATTAAGTCCTGTCAAAACAAGGAAAACCAAGCATAATACCCAGAAAACCACCTTTGACTCTTATAACCTAACTAAGACAAAATGCATCATTTCAAGCTAGTTTCTAAGTCATAAAGGGTGTGTTATGTATCAAAATCAAGTATGAAAATAACGGTTTTTTAATCGTTATCAATGAGTCAAAATCACTGTTTTCCCAGGCAATGTAAGCTCTTTTTTGCTTTCTGTTTTTGTCCCGAGGAAACCTTCTATTGGCTTTCTACTTCAGCTTTAGGTCTGGACAATCTGGTTTGATGTGTCCTTCTTTCCCGCATTCATAACATTGAATAACATTTGACCTGAAAGCTTTCTTGGCTTTGCTATTACCTGCATGGTTAATAAGTTGACTATTATTTTTCATTAAGTTGATTAAACTTTCTTAACACCATGGTCATCAATTTGTTGTTGTCCATCTCAACATTTGAATCATCCTCTGATTGTGTAATCTTTGAGGCTTTCTTGCTTGCTACTTTCAATGCTATGGACTTATTCTCTTCAATCTTCCAAGTTCTAGCTCATGCTCTCTTAATTTTCCAAATAATGTAGCTCATTTCATGCTAGTCAAATCCTTGGACTCAGAGATTACTGTGACTTTGGGTTGCCAACTTTTGCTCAGACTTTTAAGAATCTATATATTGATCTCTTCTTTGTCAAAGGCTTTGCTAAGAGCCATGAGATGGTTGACTATATGAGTGAACCTTTTCTGAACTTCATAAATTGTTCCACTAGTCTTCATTATGAAAAGTTCATACTCTTGAATAAAATATTCTTTCTTGCTCTCTTGACTTCATCAATGCCCTCATGAGTAACTTCCAAGACATCCCACATTTCCTTGGCAGATTTGCATTGAGATATCCTGAAAAATTCATCAACTATTAGTGTAGAGGCAATGATATTTCTAGCTTTGACATCATATTGTGCTTTCCTATTTTCTTCTTGAGACCACTCAGAAAAAATTTTCAAAACAGTTTTTCCATCAACAATGTGAGTTGGCTCAAAAGGACCATTTAAAGTTGCATCCCAAATTCCTCTATCCACGAATTCAAGAAAGATTTGCATTCTTATTTTCCAAAAAGGATAATTTTCACCCGCAAACAGTGGTGGTCTATTTGTAGATGCACCTTCACCGAAGGTTTGAAAACTAGAAGCCATCATCCAGGAATATAGTCGATTCAATGAAAACAGAAGTCAACTAGTTTTTCAAATATCTTATGGAAACCAGCTCTCATGCCAGTTGTTGGAAACAGGATGGCTTAGTTTCAACACCAAGAGGGGGGGGGGGGGTGAATTGGTGAGGTTTAAAAATCAGAGTCTTATTAAAATCTTTTTCGCAAAGTATAAAGCTTTACAAAGTTTCTTGAATCGCAAGGAATAAGAAGTTTAAGTGAAGTGAAAATATAAAGTTGACTATGTAAATTGTAAAGTAGACTTAAAGTAAAGAGTGTAGGGAAAGAGAAAGCAAACACAGAGTTTTTATACTGGTTCGGCCTCAATGCCTACATCAAGTGTCCTTCCTCAACCAGGAAGCCAATGCACTATATTAGTCAAGGTTTTTACAATGAGATTTCTATAGAGACCACCACGTCAAAAGTATAGACAACCTCTCTAACCCTCTAACTAAAAGTATAGACGCCAACAAAAAGATCTGCAGCAAGATATCCCCTCTTCTGCAATCTTCAAACCACTTTGAACAATCCTCAAAGTGTACAAAACTCCACGAGTTCACCTCCTGTAATCCCAACAGGACAACAACAATCTTCCAAAGATTGATAGAAGTCTTGATCAATATGATGAACACCACCAGTGCAGAATTTGGTCAAACAGTAAGCGCAAATCACTTCCTCCTTAAGAAACCCTTCAAAGAAAGATCTTCTCTGTCTTCTTGATGAGTTCTTGGAGCGTTTATCTCAAGATCACAGTCTGAAACAGGAAATGAAAATTGTTAGATCATCCAAAGTCTTCTGTGACTTACAAAACACGTCTATTTATAGTTTTCTATAAAACAGATGCTCATGTAGTTCACTTTGCCACTAATGTAGTCGACCGTGATCAGACAGTTATAACAGTTAAAACAAATAAGTAGTTGTCATAACAACCAAATCGATTTCACATTTAATTCAGTTGACTTGCATTTAATGCTTTAGCATATAATTGAAATATAGTCGTTACAGCACAAAAGCATTAACAGAATTTCAAAACAAATAACTAACTAAGTCGAATTCACTGCGCATGCAATCGACTTAAACACTTCAAATCAAGTTTGAAAAACTTTTCAATGCAAAATTACTCAATAGCACTGTTTTTGAAAATCTGTGCAATGTCATAAGTTTTAATCAACTTACTTCATAACGAAGGCAACTTAAAACTTGCAGTTTTGCCACACAATATAAGTTCAACAAAGTGCATGTGGTTTTCTTTTCTTAAACATATGTAATGAAATCACAAGTGATTATCAAGTATAAGATCAGTGAATATGCATACATATATGCGAATCAACACAAACATGTTCTTTAAGATATCATTCACAATAAGGAATTGAATGTGTAACACATAACAATACATGTGTTATTAATAATGTGTTGTCACCATCCAAAACCAGAACACTGTGAGATTAAAGTTTAGCTAAATCACTGCTTCCCTTATCAACAATCTCAACAGAGCTAAATTTCAGGTTTTTGATTGAGTTCATCTTTAGTTGGATGAAGAAAAAATGGACTAGGTTCATCTAAATCAAGTTTGATTGTGTTTGATTGTGTTTGATTGATACATCAGGCCTACATTGGTTTAGGATGACGTTGATGTTCGTTGAGTTGATCCCACATTATTGGAAAAAGAGAAGATGACGAAGATCAGGAAATTTTGATGATGATAAAAGAAAGTTTAAGAATTCAAAATGTAAAAGATATTGGAAGACTAGTATTTTAGTACATATGGAATTAAGTTTTTGTAATAAGTCATATAGTAAACAAATTTTATATAAGACTTAGTTTAGAGAATCACAAAGTAGCCTTGCATAAAGATCACTTAGAAAAGCTTTTAATTTTTAAAAAACACTCTATGATAATCAATTAACATAAGTAATAATTGATTTTCAAAATGAATTCTGATTTTTAGAAAAGACTCAACGATAGTCGATTATTCACTTTAGGTACTCAATTAGTACATCGAGAATGTGTTTTTGGAAAGGACTTTGTGATAATCAATTACTCACTTCTACTAATCGATTATCACATCAAGAAAATGTTTTTCGAAAAGACTTTGTAATAATCGATTATTCACTTCTGGTAATGGATTATCACATCGAGAAAATGTTTTTAGAATTTTTTTTTGTGATAATCAATTATTTATTGAAATAATCGACTATCAGCGACAGTTGTAACTTGACTCTTTAGTTTCATGGCCTAATTTTTAAAATAAAGAGTCTATGTATTTTGGCTAAACCTAATTTTAAAAATACCTTTTCATTTAGAGGTTTAGATTTATGACAACTAGAGAAATTCTTTGTGTTTGTGAAAAAAGACTTTGAAAAACCTAATGTAGGTAGAGTATTAACTTTCACTAAGTGTGTTCTTGAATGATTAAGTGCTCTTGTTGTTCCTAAGAAAAGTTGTTCATCCTTTATGTGACTTAAAGGAGGTAGTTCATTCCTTGTATGATTCAAGGAAAGTGTTTTTATCTCGTGTGTCTTCAAGATATGTGTTTTTTAAATTTTAAATTACTGTGATTGTAAGTTCAAGTTTATTTTAATGATTGATTAATCCCTTTTTTGAAATATTAACAACTAGATGAAGGATCTTTTTATCCAAACCAATGTAAAAAATTGTGTAAATTTTTCTTTCCCTACATTCTTTATTTATCTACTATTATATTAAAGGAATATTTTTTTTATTGAAAAGTCAAATTTTAAAAAGGAAAATTTTTTAAACGTATAATTTTTATTAAAAAATCAATTCACTTTTCTCTTGATTTTGTTCAAACGCGATTACTTCACTATACACTATACAATTCTAACACACATTGTGTCAATTAAGTGAATCTTAACTTACATTTAATTTAGGTTTAAACCCCTTTTTGGTCCCTAAGTTATAAGCTGGTGTTCAGTTTAGTCCTCGATTTTAAAGATGTCAACTTTTTTGCCACTTTCATAGCCTTCGATTGGGCCCTTTTGGTCATGTACTGCGCGATTTCCTCTTCTGTGATGTTCATCGAGGACTTCTTCTTCTTCCTATCTCCGTCTGAGTCACGCCTAGACCGGCGGCTACTGCTACGATGGCATCGGTCCGATATCGGACGGTGACTCGGATTCCGACTCATCGGATTTTCTTTGTCTTTGGTCTCTTCCGCTACTCCTCCCCATTCTCTAATGAAAATTCAGCGAAAGCAAAACTATGTTGTGTCTTTGGCGAACGAAGAAAGAAATTGGAGTGGTAGGTCGACGCTGCCAATTCAAACCTCTGTAACGGGAATTAATTGAAACGTGTAGTTTAAATGGAACGTAGAGAGAGAAGAGAGAAGAGAGAAGAGAGAAAAAAATGAAGGGCATAAAAATGGTTTGAGAAAAGTTGTTCTGTTCAGAAAAATTCAAAAGAGCAGAAGAGAGAAAGAAAAAAGTTAACTCCGTTAGTGGTTATTTAACGACAGGGACTGATTTGAAACATTTTTGTTAACTTAGGGATTAAAGGTTGACATCTTTAAAATCGGGAACTAAACTGAACACAAGCTTATAACTTAGGGACCAAAAAGGGATTTAAACCTTTAATTTAATTGATAAAGTAAATTTAATATAAATTTAATTCAATTTTAAGATATTGGACAAATCAAAATCAATACAATCTAGTTAAAAAGAGTATAGATTTTAGATTCAATCTATTTTATAAAATCTACATTTGATTTAGCATAGCTAAGATTTTAATTGGACTCATTCAAGTCCTAGAGAAACCGTAAGCTAGCTTTAGCCGGCGAAGAGCCGCATGCACGTAACATTTTGAACACATTCAAATGAAAAAATCATGAATGAACAAGTAATATTTGACCCACTCCACATACCTAATCTATAGGAAATTCATATTTGAATTTCCCTCCTTAGTCTTTTCTCCATGGCCCGCCAAGAAGGCTCTAAATAGGACTCTCCACCATTAATAAAAAAAATCAATATTAAATAAGTTGAGCTATCATGCAAAGCGGGATATCAACTTCTTCGTAGGTCTCTTCAGGACAATCTCTCTTCCTTTTGACTACTATGTGTCTTCTTCATTGAGAATTGACCTTACCCTTCTCTCTCCTAGAAAACCTAATAACTTCAGCAACCAAATCTCCTCGGATAAAAGAATTAGAAGAACCTCCGTCAACTAGTTATCGACCAAAATTAGTTTCCTAATAATTTTTGTTAACATTCACCGAAAATAAAACAAGCATTTATAAAAGCATATCCCAAAAAAGTATAATGTAACATTTCAGTACTCATACTTTCATTATTCTCAAATGATTTTAGGTATCCAAAAATCCACTATACATGAATCATAATTTATTACCCAACACGACCCTTTCAAAAACTCCTTTATAATTGAAGAACCCTGTTCCATAACAACTTTCTATATGTGTGAGACTAATTTCTCTGTAACATGGTATATTCCTTTGTCGACTTTTAACTGCACACTCACCAATTTTATTTATTTATAAAAAAATTTAGAAGCATAATTGAAGTGTAAATAAGAAGGTACGATGCGACTTATTGAGCATTATGTTTGGCGTCATCAGGACGAAATGAATGTTCCCGGTTAGGAAGAGTAACCAAATTTGGGTCGTTGACATAATGAGGAATCACGGACATCCTGAGGAGAGGTCACAATCACACATTATACATCCGTCCCTCGTAATCCAATTCCACAACCCCGGGCATAGCACAGATTGAAGTAAAAAGAAGGGGGACCAGTCCTTCTGCTTCCTTCCTTCCACTCCCCCCTCCAAAACATAATGTCTATAGTTGAAAAAGATCTGCTTTGCTTGAATATTGCAATATATGCAATGACTTTTAGCCACTGCTATGACCTGATTCTTGTACAGTTCCATTAATGAATGCATACAAACGGGAAAACGACTTAAAGTATATCATCACCTCATCATGCAACCATGCCCAAAACCACAAAAACAAAGCTAAAAATACCTCACTCCTAGCGTATTTTCCTTTCTATCAAAAAATCGTAAGCATTACATTGGAAAGACCCATCACGTGCACAAGGTGTTGTCCGCAGATACGTATCTAAAATCTGTATGTACAGGTGAAAAGAATGAAGTTGTGGGACAAGAGAGAGGATTGTTGTTTATGATCATGATGATGATGATCAGACACAGATGACAGAGGAAACGGAAAGAGGGTAGAGGAAGGTGTTGGCATATTGGAATGAAATGGTGGCGCCGTTGATCAAGGGTCTGCCATCATTGACGAGGCAATCGTTGTAACGGAGGCGCTTAAAGACCTTGGGGTTGATGAGGCGTGCAGAGCTGAACCAGCCGCACCTCAGGTGAATGCCAGAGATGTCGCATCCACTCACGCACATGTTCATGATCTCCACCGTGTATGTGGGAATGCCACTTGGGAGTGGGGCCGTGGGGCCCTGGTTTATCACTATATCAGACTTGCTGCATTTCTCACCCCATATTCGGTTCGGTTCCATCTTTCCATTCCCTGTACAAAACCCAGAATCTTTTCTTTTCAGAACCAAATCAAATTCCCTCTATCAAATTAACTAAACAGTTGCAAATATTATTTTTATTATTTGGCAAACAAAATGACAGTCTTCTGTGTTACATGGTACACCAAAGACTAACGTCAAGACCAGCAAAAAGACATCTGCGCAGGAAGCCACTCCGCGACAAAATACTGTTATTATTCTGGTTTATAAAAAATTTGAATCATTCCAAACCAATACCCAAAAGCTAAAAAGAAACTTTCAAGGTTCAACCGGGGCGAAAAGCCAATTATTCGAAAGGCTAGAGCTAGCTACCCCGGAATTATTTCAACCCTAGTGGAGTTTAAAAAATAAAAAGGTCAAAGAAAAATTCCAAACTTTTTTCCTTGTTAAATTAAAGGGAAAATACAATGATAAAAAAATATGTTAAGAACTATACGCCCTTGTCTTTTCTAAACTTCCTCTTCAACCAAATAAAAAAACACAGGCATATATTGATAAAAAAAAAAAAAAAATCCTTTGGTGCTCAAAATAGAAGTGCAGCTGTAATTAAATGGGTGAATTCTGTAGTTATATGGGCTTTAGATTATTAGATCACACAATCTTTTAGCAGCCATTTCGTTTTCAGCGAAAACATACAAAGAAATAACGCCTAGGCATGTATCTAAAGAAAACAAGACAAAAAGGGCAACCTCAAAAAGAAGAAGACAAGCTCGATCTTCTCCCATGAAAGAAACATCTAAACTAGTCAAAACACGATTTAAAAAGAAAAAAAAATCACTTACCACTAGTAAGAAGTTTGCGATGCGAGCTATGGAGCTTTTTGTTCCCTTCCTGTACACGACGCGATGACACGGAGACCATGGTTCCCGAAAGTGTCCTCCCACCAGCCAAACCTACAAACGCGATTAAAATCGGTAATTTAAGAAACCATGAACAATAATAATTCACATAAGAATATTGAGATTGGGAGTGAACAACAGGCACCTGTTGAAACGGCAAGGAGTGAGAGGGAGAACAAGGAGACGGTTACACAAACGACGACGATTCGTTGAACCGAATGCTGTTCCATGAAACAACGAGCACGGCGAGGCGTTCGGTAGTTGGAAGTGATTACTGAGTAGTCACGGCATGGAAGAGAAGAGGGAGAGGAAAAGAGAATAAGTTTTTTTTTTTTTTACAGAGAAATCACAGATCTGCAGAAGAGAAGAGCAGAAAGGGAAGGGTCATATATACACATCACATCATGTGAAGAAAGGAGTCAACGAAGCAGGAATAGCCGTCGATTCTGGAAAAGACGAGAGAGAAAGAGAGAGAAAGTCAGTGTCACGGGACTACTACTAGAACTAGGAAGAGAGTGTGAAACCTAAAAAAAGAAAAACAAGCATTGGGTATTTCCTTTTCTTATTATCTTCAATTGGATGAAATAATCCAGCTAGCTAGTATGAGAAGGGTAAAGTAGCTAGCAGCAACACACGCACACGGTTAGTTTGTTTAGAAATGGCGATGAGATTGGGGCAAAAGGACATTGATTGCTCCATGCAATTCTGTTCTTCTCTGGTATCTGTGTCGGTTACGTTTTAAGGAAAAGAACAGTGATTAAGAGAGAGAGAGAGAGAGAGAGAAAGGAACCGTGGTGCGTGGTGGAGAGGAGAAGGCGGAGAGGTGGAAAAAGGGAAAGAGCTGGGGTGGGGGTAGGGTTTGAAGCGACCAAGGTGGCAGAGAGGATCAGAAGTGACAAACTGCGACGCGTAAAGGAGAATCGTCAAAAAAAGGTGAAGCGCATTAATGAGATAACACTGTCATCCCATTAGGTCTTTCCCTATATATGCCAGACTCACCTCACGCTTTACACACCACACAAACAGGAGAGAGGGGGAAAGAGAGTACTTACTACAAATACTGTTACAGTGCTGCTACTGGGTAGGTTTTGGTCGCTTTTCTTTTTTGTTGGTGTTGCAAATGGAAGCGTCGATGCTGGGACGGTGGGGATTTCCTTTTTCTCTGTCGGGGGTTTTGCTTATTCTTCACACCCCCACCAAGGCCTCTTTATCTATAGGCTCTACATCTCACTCTTCCTTCTTTTTTATATTAAATAAAAACAATAAGGTCTTTTTACAATCATTTGTTTGCATTTGGTTTGAATTTAATCAACCATGGTTAGGGGTTAGTTAGAGTCATCGCACGTGGGATATCATTAACATGCTTCTTATTCTCCTCCTTAATCATTCCTTCACCTCATTTCTTCCATCTCAGGTGTTTCTTCCATCTCATGCACCAATCATATATACATATATATATACCATGTAGCAAATCCTACAGTTTTCACCCTTTCACCTTAATTAAAATATTAAGCTTGTATTTGGATCGATGTAGTAATTATGGGTGTCTACGAAGGGCCACATACATTTTAAGGTACAGCGAGACAAATTTCGCTGCCGTGGAACGTCCATTCATTCTGTTTTGGGAATCACGACACCTTGCTAAGTTATATTCCTTCTTGAGGAAAAAAATCATGTATATGTGTTCCTATGCTATTTCTAATAGAATTACTATATGGTTCTCTTTTGGAAAAAAATGTAGAATTGAAGGTGAAAAATAAATATGTATTGTAGGTTATATTATTATTTTATGGTGAGAAAAGAAAGAAGTAGAATATTGCTGGAAATTTGAGAGGAGAGTGGTCCAACCAGAAATGAGGTTGATTATCCGAGTTCTAGTCCTGTTTTTTTACGTACGCAAGCGGACACATTCTGTTTGTGTGCACGTACATGCATAAATGGTATACGGGGTGAACGTGATCGCAATGGACTGGACCACTTTCTCGCTAGCTAATTCCTTCCTAACATTATATTTTCGAATGTACTTTTTATTACTTAAAATTATAGATCCTACTGTGCCAAATTCTTTATGAAGGTAGGGACGTCTCTGTCTATGACTCTACGAGTATTATTTCATGTCCATTGATTATGTATATATGTTAGTTAAATTTATGTTTTGGTTCTAAGTAACCTATGTAACGATGATTTATATGTATCTTGAAGCGATGCAATTTAATGCATTATCTTGCATAATACAATATAATACAACGAGGATAGCTATTCACATTTAGATTAGTAATTCATTCGTTGTCATTGTCTTTATTTAATGGTAATTCATAATTACATTACAACTTCCTTTTTTGTTCTTGAGTTTATTTTGGTATTCTATATGATAAAATGGCAATAGAGTGACTTCAACACTTTTTTCTTTTTTTTTTTCACAAAATGTCAAGTGATACAGGATGATGGTTATTACTTTCAAGGCCGAGAAGTTTGATCTGAAGAACACTTGCAACATATGAAATATAAAAACGGGGCTTTAAAACGTAGAAAACAAAGAAATATATGAAGGAGATTGTGTATTATAAATTGTCTAAAAAAAGTTGTAAAACATGTGTTATATAATACGCTAATCCTAGAAGTAAATAGGTCTAAAAACTTACAATGCTACGACTAAATATACTGAGAGTTTGCCAAATAAAAAATGAAAACGTAAAATGGAGTGTGACTTCGCAAACATATATCTACAATATGTAAAGACAAAGGAAAAAACAATAAAGATATAGTGTCAAGTTGAAGATGATGACAAGTAAAATAAAGATGATGACGAGTAAAATAACATGTTTCAATATTCTTGGTTTGTTAATGAAAAACAGAATTGTAACCAAATGAATAACACTTTTATCGTCACAATGTAGAGGTGAATGTAGATGTGTAGAATCTTTTAAATAGACACTTATATCACTAAGTAATCAACTAGCCAATAATCATCACAAGTAGTCAAAACTATGGTTTGATACTTAACTTCTGTGGTTGTAGTTTTCACATGTGATGATTGTATAACTTATGTTATACGTGGCAAATAATGTTAGAGATGGTGATGGAAGCATCTTCAATCTTCAAGGCGGAGTAGCTTCACGAACCAAAATGTTGCAGCGGAATTAGAAGAATGGTTGATGGAAGCAGTGCACTGAAAGTGTTTGATGAATTGTTTGGTACGATTTTGGAAGTGTATAGGTAGGTTCTCTAACTCATACAACCTTCCAAGGGAGAAGGAAGCTAGAGGATAAGTGTACTAAGAAGGCACAAGTCAGTGAACTCAAAACAATGAATGGAAGCTCTCTTATATAGATGAAGAGGAGCTTGGAAACGTGATATTAAACATGTGCATGAATCTAGAAGAACTGTGCAGGAGAAGTGTCACGGCTGACCACATGTTCCACATGGTAAATATTGAAAACGTGCTCAAAAATGGAAGAGATTCTGTCTCGCTGTCGTTGAGCGGTACATTGTGTGCGCTGAGCGCTAGCTGCTCCTCTTGCACTCTTCTTGGCTTCCTTTGTTCCCTCTTGCTTGGCAACTTCCTAGGATGTGTAGGTGTATGTCCCAACCTTTATTAGTGGCCTACAAAACACGGTAAAGGTATTTAGTTTAAAGAGAATATGCTAAGACTTTAGAAAGAAAAGATCAAGTCTTTATTCAACTTTCCTTTCTTGTGTGTTAAGTTGATACTTCTATGGATGGGAAGTCCCTAAAGGGATTGCCATCAGATGGTCGTTCGAATGTATTTTGGATCAACCTTAAATATTGACTATTCTTAAATAATTTCTTATTGTTAGAATACATTTTATGAAGTAAAATATTTATTTGATGAAATAAGTGAATGTTTTAATGTTTTTATTTTATGATGAAAAAATAAATGTTTAATATATGCTTAATAGTTTTTTTCTTAAATTTTTTAGTAGCATCCAAAGGGATGTTATATGGATCAAACCACAATCAAATTATGACGTTTGAACATTTATGCTCTTAATTAGAAAGAATTGGGTTTTAACTATCATTTATGACCTTTGGTCTATAATAAAAACTCAAATTGAAAATGGACACATTTATAATAATTATGCATCAAACATTACTCAAACAGTCAATCTTATGAATATATGAGAATAATCTTAAGAAGGAACGTTCTCATATATAATGAAGCAAATCTTCAAATATCTAAAAGGAATAAAGGACATTGCAATCATCTTTAAGGTCTTGTTCACTTGAGTGGATTTGGGGGAGAGTAATTGAGAGGATTTGTAGATAAATTTTTTTGTTGTTTATTTGAATAGATTTGGAGATAAGTGAAAATGGATTTGGAAGTAAATTTTTTTAATTTGTCACATCAATTAAATCCTACACTAATCCTCATAAACTTTACTTCCAAATCCACTATCGTTTACCTCCAAATTCACTCAAATAAACAACAAAAAAATTACATTCATATCCTCTCAAATTCACTCAATTACTCTCCTTTAAATTCACTCAAGTAAATAAGGCCTAAAGGTGATTAAGAATGACTTTTTGACTGGTTCTTCAATTTTGATTATCTTACAATGTTGGATTTTATATTGTTAATAACTAATAAATGCGAACCATTGCCAAGTCATTAGTTAGTTAAAAAGTTATTTTCCAATCAATAATAGCCTTCTTTGACCATAGAAGTGGAGTATATAGTATTAGTAGAAGTGGAGTATATAGTATTAGTAGAAGTGGTTGAGGATGGTATTTGGTTGAAGGGTTTGAGTGTAATTTTTTTTTTTTTTTTGTTAAAAATCATGTTCAATACTGCAAGACAAAACATATATCCTGTTAAATATATATATATATATTTTTTTTAAAATGAAGATTAAATGGAAACAAATTGATATTAAGGAGAATTTTTGAAACTCGTTATAAGTAATTCTATGTGGAATATTTTAGCATTGTTGAAAATAATTTCCAGAAAAAAAGATTGTAATTCAAGATAAAATATATAGATTTTAGAATAGTGAACTCTTTCCAGTAGACTATTTGGTCATAAAAGACTAAGAATAAATTATTTAATTGTAGATCATATTGTATTTAATAATCATATATCAATAATTAAAAGCTAATAAACTTTTAATTCTCTCATGATTAATATACATAGGGATCAATTTAAAACACTATCCTATATTATAAGATAATTATATTCATTCTTAACTTTAAAATATTGGTGTTATTAACTTCATTCATTCTTGAGCAAAACATAAGGATAATTTATAAAAAAAAGTTATCTAATAAAATTTATTCATATAACATATTTTTTATTTTTTAATTTGTTTTAAAAACAAGTGAGAAAAAAGATCACGTAGGTAAATTTCAATGCATTAAGGTATCTTGTGAAAGATGACAAGGGAGGTGAACTTCGTGTCATTTTTTTATTTGGTAAGTTATCATCGTTGCCGGTATAAAAAGTATCTTTACATTTTACAATTATTATCACTTGATTACATTTCATTATGGCACAGTTTTCATATGCTTTCTTTCTTTTTGTAATGAACTTACAATGGGACGAAAACAAAATGGTGCCTTCAATCATCACGGTCTCCGCCATTAATCTCAATACCTTAAATTGCATATTAAAGTCTTACCTTTAGGTACTTTTGGACAACTCTAAGAAATATTTAAATTATTTATAATTGGTTTTGTTTATTTTTAAATAGTGTGTTTTGATTTAATAATGGAAATATTTTACATTTTAATATTTTTTGGATAAAAAAAAATTAATTTTCGTTTTTTGGCAAACTCATTTATATGGAAACAACACCGAATATTTTTGTTTATATGTAGCGATTCATGAATCGAACTATATATATATACTAGTAAAAAGTAAGGATTTTAACTTGTCCATTTGACATCGGTTTCATGGAAATCAAAAAGGTTTATTGTCTCGGTTAAAAAATACCCGAGGTAATAACATAACTGAATTTTTTTTTATAGACTTTAGGCAACGGTTCTTGCTAGAACCGAGGCAGTAGAGGCTTATTGTCTTGGTTAAAAAAATAACTGAGGTAATAACATAACTGAATTTTTTTTATAGACTTTAGGCAGTGGTTCTTTCTAGAACCGAGGCGGTAGAGGTTTATTGCCTTGGTTAAAAAATAATCGAGGTAATAACAAAATTGAATTTTTTTATAGACTTTAGGCAGCGATTCTTTCTAGAACCGAGGCGGTAGAGGTTTATTGTCTCGGTTAAAAAAATAACCAACGTAATAACATTCGTTTAGGTTAACAGAGGCATTTTTAGACAGAAGGCCTTCGTTGTTTTTTTAAATTGTGTCGCTGCGCTCTCTCGTCTTGGGGTTCTCTCGCCAATGTTTTGTTCTCTTCTTCACTCTTCTGTTGCAGCTTCACAAGAAGGGGGAAGTACACATCTTCATCTTTTTCTTTTCTTCTCGTTTCGTTTCACCTCGTAGTGAGGGAGGCACAAACCTCCTTTTCCTCTTCTCTAACTTTGGTTCGTGTTTCGCATGGAGGGAAGACTCCCTTTTGCTTCTCGATGTTGGTTCGTTTTTCCAAGAAGGGAGACGACTATGACAGCTTAGGCACATCTTTCTTTCTCACGATGTGGTGGCAGCGACGCCTCCGCGAGGGTTCTTTCTTTGGATGGTTTCCATTGTTTCTTTTATACAGATTGACGGTACAAAATTTAGGGTTTCTAACCTTGTAACGATTTGGGATTTTTTTTTTAAATCTGATTCGTGCGTTTTGGGGCTAGGGTTTTGGATTACGATTTGGAAATTTGGGGTTTTTGTGCTTCCAAAATTTTCTTGCAAATTGAGAATTGAAATTAGGGTTTTAATTATTCTCTGCTTATGAGAATTTCTGTTCTTGTTATCTGATTTTGCGATTTCTGTTATTGTTATCTGATTCTGTTACATCTGTTACTAATGTAACCGATTACATTACTAACGTAATCGATTGTTTTGCGTCTGTCATGAGGAAAACTATAAATTGACGCAATGCTCTCAACTCTGTAATGGATTGATCATTCTAAACGTTCATATCTGAAATATTTGATTCTTAACTCATCAAACTTCGTTTTCTGCAATCTTAGATTGTGTTTCCCTATGCGTGCGGGTAGGAAGAAGAGCAAGGAGTTCTTGGTAATTTGAGATGTGTTCTTAAAGGGTTCTACAGTAAAGACGAGTGGTTCTTTGTGCATGTGTTATCTTTCTATATTTGATTGTTGAGTGGGAGAGGTGTTTACATTTTGATAGAGTTCTCTGTAAAACCTTTGGTGTAAAACCCAAATCATTATAGTGAAAGATCCTTCAATCTAAGGTTGATTGGAAGGGAAACTAGATGTAGGCATTGAGGCCGAACCAGTATAAATCCTCTGTTTGTATTTCTTTCCTTATCTCTTTTACTTTCCTTGCATACGTGTATTGCTTAGACTACAAGAAAGATCAAGGATCATTCTATGTTTGCGAAAATATTTAAAAAGCATTTGTTTTTATTGATTACCAATTCACCCCTACTCTCAGTGTTGAGAAACATTGCACTTCATTTCTTACAATTAGGACTTCAAGAGGGCTACCACATCATTTATTTTCGTTTTGTAATTTTAGTTTTTTTAGTTTTGGACAGATTGGCACCTTTGGGCCCAATTTTAGGTCATATTTTGTAAGAAGCCCATATGGAGAACATTTTGGTCTTTTGGGGTTTGAGAACCCCAAATCAGGTTTTCACTTTCTCCCCCCTCTCATTTTTGTTTTCTATCTAGGTCTTGGAGCATGGTTTCGTTTTTCAGCCCCCCCCCTTTTGGCAGTTTAGGTTTGCTTTCGTTATCTCTTCTTTTGTATTGAACCAATTTCATTTTCAATTGCAATTTGATTTTCGTTTAGTTCCCTTATTTGCATTACACTTTCTTTTTTCCCCAATTTCATTGTTGCCCAATTACATTTTGTAGGTTTAATTACGTTTTTGTTTTGGTTGCAGATTTAATTACGTTTTACAACTATGTTCTGCATCGTTTTCCTAATTTCTGAATCGGTTAGCATTGCATTTTCGTATTCTGCATTTTGTTCCAGGTTTGATGATGTTAAATAATTTGTTTTGTTGTATGAGTTTCGTTTTGATGTTAGCTTAAGTGTGTTTGCTTGGTCATTAGCAAAATTGCATCGTTTCCATGAGATTTCTGCATTGTGATTGCATTCTGCGACTCTGACTTAATATTCTATTAAATCTTATTGTGTTCTTACAATTGGGTATATGCTTAGTTGCCTAATTGGTGATTGAATCTCCGCTTAGTTGATCAATCTGTATGGATCAGAATGGATGGAATAGGTGCATAGTGTTTGCTTAGTTCGCTTTCATGACAACATGGTTAGTCTTCGCTTAGTTGGCTAACTTGTGTTGGATTAGGGGTTAGAGGAGTGGGTAATTATTGTTAATTTGTGTTTGAAAGCATTATAATTGAGCTAGTGACCAATAGTTTTTAATTAGTGTTTGAATTTGTGCTTTAGTTAGTTTATTTCAATACACAAAATCTTTTCACAAAACCCCGCCACCAAGTGTTTGATCTAATAACTGAACCAATATTTGGACCTTGAGAGAGGAATTAGGAGTCACTTTCTAGTTTACACTACATTTCTAATTGTTTATTAATTTGATTCAGGTACGACCTCGATCACTGGTACTAAGCAACCTTGCCTAGATTTCCTAAACTCTCTAGAGTCAAGTTGTAAGTGTTTTGATTCTCTCCATAATTACAATCAATAATTTCTTACAAGTCATTTAGGCTATTGCTCTCGTAGAGAGGATTTAATTACAATACAAAGCAGTCTAAACACTCGCAGGTGTTTCTCTCCTTTTCTCTCATCTTACAAAAGTAAGCAAATAGTACAATGAAGCTTAAGAGTATTACTTAACTCTTCCTCTTTTCTTTTTCTTAATTTTTTTTCTCACAAGATGAGTGAATATAACAAAGAGGCTTGAGAGAATCTTTGTTTTCTTGAGCTCTTCTCTTATATTATTTCCTTGGTTATAGGAGTTTTGCTTTCAATAACTTTAAGAGATTTCCTTACTCAATTGATGATGGTATATCTTCTTGTTTAACTTATCTTCCTTATCATAATCTTCTTCTTTCTTTTTGTCTTTTATTTATACACCGTGATGATACAACTATTATGATGATGCTTGTCTTGAGATTAGATGATATGATCATTTGAGGAATTGTCTTGAGATTTGATAATATGATTGTTTGACGAAGCTTGCCTCGAGATCTAGTTTTTTCTGGCTATTAGTGTAAATGCATGTTATAGGATGAAGTCTTTTGTCAGAGCAGACATGCTCTTCAAAGCTCTTATCCAGAGCAGATTTGTCTTTTCTTTTTTACACAACTTTTGATAATCTGATCAACTCATCTTTTGTCTTTTTCTTCCAACGTTCATCTTTGATACTTATAAGATGAGGTAGATGAATGTTTGTAACAATTGTCATGCATGAGATAGATGCTTGTCTTGAGATTTGATAATATGACCATTTGATGAAGCTTCTCTTCAGATTTCATAATATTACCGTTTGACGAAGCTTGTCTTGAGATCTAGTCTTTTCTGGATATTAGTGTAGATGCCTATCATAGAATGAAGTCTTTTGTCAGAGCAGACGTGGTCTTTAGAGCTCTTATCCAGAGCATATTTGCCTTATTTTTTCTGCACGACTTTTGATAATCTAATTAGCTCGTCTTTTGTCTTTTTCTTCCATCGTTCATCGTTGATACTTATAAGATGAGGTAGATGAACCTTTTTAGCAATTGTCCTCCACAAGATAGAGGCATGTATATCTTTTCCTTTCTGGTGTTTTCAAACACTTTAACCATTGGTGTAGGATTCAAAGCTTTTCCTTTGTTTTATTTGTGTGTTTGAATGATATCGTTTAGTCTGTAAGAGACTTATTCTTGATTGGTGTTTTATCTAACATCTTCATGTTTTTTTTAGGCACAGGTATTGTGTTACGATTTCCTAAGGTACAAACATTCCGTGAATGTTTGTCTTGTTATTGACACCTACTATCGATTTGTGTAAACTACTTGTCAGATATCACTTTTGTTGTTTTTTAGCATTGAACATTTAATGTCATTTAATTTTTCTCTGAACAACAAAGTGCTTTTTGATTTCCTACCATTGACGTAGCTTTTGACAATTAATTAAGCTTTTTCTTCCAAAGATACCAAATGTTGATTGAGGATTTCATCGTTTGACGAAGTAACATTTTAGCTCATGGTATCGTTTAAGCAAGTAAATGCTTCTTGCTATATTGTCTCTTTAGACCGAAAATGTTTAACTTTGTTTGTGTTTTAAGTTTGAGTCCTTTAGGGTGTTTTGTCAATGACATCTTCTTTGACATTGTTGTGTTTTCCCAAGAGTTAATACGAATACCATTTAGGTATAATTAGCTTTACGCTTTTAGCTTCAACTCTCTTAGAATCTTATGACTTCTTTTATCATTGCATTTGAGTGTTTGGCTTAGTTGTTTTTCTGTTTCCAAAAATCCTAAGTGCTTTTCTAAGGTTTTCTGTGTTGGGAATTTTGGTTCTATGTTTTGTGTTTTAATCCTATGTTGTTTTCTTGTTTCCTTAAGTCTTGAGTTGTTTGTTTTCAGCTAGTATTTTGAGTTTCGTCTTATCCCATTTCTCTTCTAAGTTCCTTAGCCTAGTTTGATCTTTTTGTAATTTTTTGTGCGTTCGGTCGTATACATCTTTTCTTCTAGGTGAGTTTGAATTTGTTGTTTTGACTTTTTTGCCCTGACGCTTGTTTCTTATTCTTCTATTTTGTGAGGTAGTGATTTTTATTTGACCTTTCTAGTTTAGTGCTTTCTAGCTTAGTGTTTTTCTATCTTAACCTAGAGTTTTTCTAGCTTGAAGTTAGTTTTCTAACTTAAGGTTTTTCTAGCTTGGAGTTAGTTTTCTAACTTAGGATTTTCTATCCTGGTGTTTGGTGTTAAGTTAGAGTTAGAGTTTTATGTACAATGAGACTTCTTCATTTCATGTTGATTAGTTAAACTTCAAAGCCAAGATTTCTATTGGAAGAGCTTGTATTGTCCTTTTTATTAAACGAGCTTGTATTGTCCTAACAATTCTAACACACACATTTGTTTGCTTAAATTGTGAAAAGTGTGATCTAGGGTTTATGTATGCTTTGGCTTTGAGAACTTGGAGTTAGCACAAAACGAGAATTTTCACTAGGAGTGTGATTCAATATTGTTGTTGTTGCTTAGTGAAGCCTGTCATCGTTTGTGAAGATTCAAAGGAAGCGTTCATCCTTCTTGAAGCATTCAGAGAAGGTGTTCATCCCTTATGGCCATCAGGGGAAGTGTGTTTCACCTCTTTCGGTAACAAGAGAGGTGTTTTCTAAGTCCTTAAACTTGTTTTTCTGTGTAATTGTATTAGTTTCTTAGTTTTGTAATAGTGGATAGTAATCTCTGTTTAGGATTAACAACTAGACGTAGGATTCTTGTTATCTAAATCATTACCTGTGCAATTTTCTCTCTTCCTTACTCCTTATTATTATTTAATTATTTATTAAGGAAATTAAAATTAAGAAAAATTATTAAAAACACACATTTACGATAAAAAAACCATTTCACCCCTCTTGATTTATTGATTACTCTAGACATTTTCTGCACCACTCTAACAAATTCAATCTGTAATTTTTACACAAAATCCATTTTATCGAATATTCACAGATTTTGTACTTTTGTACTTTTAAAACCAAATTCAACATCATTAACTTATTTCTTAAACCACATCATTTTAAAACTACATTCCTAGTCACTATTTATTTAATGTTGTTAAGCTTATTTAACAGCAAGGCCTAGATGACATCAAGTTTTTCAAATTAAAAACTAAATTGAGTAAAAAAAAATTACGAAAACCAATTTGTGATTTCGATAAAAAATAGAGTTTAATAAAATAATTTAATATATTTTTTAATATTTTTTAAAATATTTGAAATTCTTCTGAAATTTAGAATACCTTCTGAAATTTTTTAAATAAAAATTTCTTTCTAATTACTTTATCTAAACAAATCATTCTACCATAAAAAAATTTAAATTCATCAAATAAATAAATTACTTTTCTAAATTACCTTATTCAAATATAACATTAGTCTTATCCAATTCAATTCAAACATATTAGAAAAGCAGTATCACAAGTGATGATGACAAGTAAAATTTATTCACAGGAACAAAAGGCAAAGTATGTTGAGAATTACTTGTATACTCATTCTAATATAATTAACAATTTCTATATTTGATGCTTCGAATGTGTGCACACTTGGATGGAATAAATGTTAGATTTTTATTCAGTCAAGTCAAGGCATCTTTGCATTTTTATTTTTTATTCATGTATTGTTCTGTTTGCTGTCTAACAACCTTACATATATGCACACAATTCTTTTTACTTGTCATTCTTTTTATCTCTCTACTATCATGGCTCCAGTTGTGTGTGGTGTCTAAAGCCATCTTTTTTTATAATGCATACGAACGATATAAAGAGATTTAAGAATTAGGTCATGAAAAAAATGAATGAAAAGTTTTCATTTATATTGGTGGCTCTTGCTTAGAGTTTTGGGTTGAGAGAGGGCTCCACCCTCCAAAATTGAAAGCCAACAGACATGAAAATGACTTGCACCATGTAGTGTTTCCCATTGGAGTGACATAGTGAACCTCACACACAGGATGAGTATGCTTTCTCAAAACAATTGATTACATTTTCAATCTATTAATGCTTCTTAATTAACCTAACCATGGTATGTTGATCTTTATTAATAATTGCATTAAGAATAATGGGATTAAGAGTATTAAGTATTATAAAAAAAATTTAATAAAAAAGTGTAATAAAAAACAAATAACAGAGAATGGTACAAGGAAATACCAAATCCATGTATGAAAAAAATCACACAAGGTTATAAAAATCGCGAGTTTACGTAACTCGACTCTTAAACTCAACTCGTAAACTCGTAAGAGTTTACTTTAGATGAAAAATACTATATAAATAATATATTAATTCAAATAAGTCTATAAAATTATATAACTTTAAATAAATAAAATTTATAGATATATTGTTCATAAAAATAAATATTGTAAAACATAAATACTTGGATTATTGTCATTAATTTTGATGCATTTCATTAAATATATAATAAAAAAAAGACCAAACAACTTTGTTTTTTCTTAATTTTTCTCCCTTTCAAGCTCGTAGAATCGCTCCAAACTCGCGATTCTACACGATCCTACCGATTTCACAATTAATTCTACCGAGTTTACGTAGATTAGAGTTTACTTCCGAGTTAACTTGGAAGCCATGTCTGGGAACGTAAACTCGTAAGAGTTTAAGAGTTAACTCGAGAGTTTGATAACCACGAAATCACATAATTTCTACCAACCCAAAAATTTAATAATATTTATGTTTCTTAATACAGAAATATTTCAGAACTCTCACAATAATAACCCACATATGTCTACACACTGATAAGATATTATCCGCTTTAGGTCAAGCCTTTACGGGTTTGTTTTTGGTACCATTCCAAAAAGCCTCTAATCAATGGAGGTATCTTATGTGTATATAAATCCATGTTCCATCTCTTATTTTTTCTGATGTAAAACTTTGTTTATACCCAAAACACAGACAAACAACCACCCATATATTTACTTTTATATATTAAATTAAGCCCTTTAAGTTTGGTAGAATCATAATCTAACATAAAACTGTACTTCTCTGTGTCAATTTATTATGTGGAAACTTTAATCTTCATACCATAATATGTTCACAACTTATAAGTAAATGGATTTTACGGAATGCATATGTTTTGTAGAAGAGATAAAAGAAATTAGTCGATGTCTGGATTCTGGACCTTGTGTATGTGATGTGTGATAAGACTTTAATAAAATTCTTCTCACTTCAACTAGTTTTAAATCCAAGTGTTTATGTGCTTTTTTTTTTGTAATATAATTTTTTTCTTGGTATTTATGGTAATTGTTTAATATTTTCTTATAATTTGTATTAAATATGGTCTTAATATTTATTCAAAAGAATAACCGTGGTTTCTAGATTTCTTAACGGATAATGACTTAATAGATTGATATGTTTTTGTTTATGAAAAAAAATCTCACATCATTACATTAAGTGGACGTTAATTTGATATAACAAAATATATCATATTAAAACATTTCAATAAATATTACAACCATATTAAATAAAAATAATTGTGAAAAAATATTGAACAATTATGAGAATAAAAGATATATTAAATTAAGCCCTTTATTCAGTATATATTATAATAAAAATATTTTGGCAATAACACATTATATCATAATAACTCAAAAGTGCAAATTTATGTTCTTATTTAATATTTAAGTTTAACTTCTTAATTAATTTTTGTGGTTAAAAAATTTATTTAATTAGAATTTGTTATAAGTAGGCTTTTTGAACATAATGTTTTTTGATATTATAAAGTATGTTAGTGTAGTTGTAGTTAAGTTAAAATTCATATATGTATAAAAATAAATTGATTAAAGTTTCATGACATTTTAAAGAATAATAAACATCAAAGACACATGAACTGAAGTTAAACATCACATGAAGATAGTAAAACAAGCATGAAAAAGTGAAGAAATGGGTTTTCTCAACACTATAAAAAAAATCTGATATTACCTGTAAGACTTAGAAAAAAATAAAATATCTAGAAAGGTGGTAGGGGCATGGACGTCATTAATTAAAATAAGAAGTTATGCAAAAGTAAAATATAGCATTGATGGTTAGAGCTTCTTGTTATGGGTTAGTGGTCATGGGTTTTTGATACACTTCTCTAGGTGACATTAGTGGTCATGGGTTTTTGATACACTTTAGGGGGAGATTATTTCTTTATCATGTGAATATTTGTGACAAGGGGAGCATCATTGATTGATTAATATGTTTCTATTCTGATGCATCTCTGGAAAATCATTTATCAGCATATCTTTATCATAGAGCATACCTTTTTTGCTAATGCACAAAGGGGGAGAAAGTTTGATTGTTTTGATTGCTTATTTGCTTTGATATTTTTTGGTATATATGTTGTCTTTGTGACTCTGATATATTCGTTTTGAATATGAGAAAGACTTCATTTGTTTGCTCTGGTATATTGATAAAATCATTTAATCACTTGCTCTGATACAGTTTGATTATATGAGCTCTAATACACTTTGATTATATGAATGATTTTATAAGTTGTTGTGTACAAACATGGTTGTTTATTAATCATGGTTGTGCATCATAAAAAAAAAGGGAGATTGTTGTGATTGCTGATAAGGAAAGCACTGGTTTAGCTAAACCTTACAATCTCACAATGCTTTTGGTTTTTGATTATGATAACACATTATTAATAGCACATGTATTGATATGTGTTACATGTTCAAAACTTTCTTGTGTATGAGTTCTTGAAGAACATGTTTGTGTTGTTCTGTCTATGTGTGCATATTCACTGCGCTTTCTACAAGCGATATCATCTGTGATTGCATAACATATGTTTTAGAAAAGAAAACCACATGCACTTGGTTGAACTTATATTGTGTGTCAAAACTTCAAGTTTTAAGTCGACTTCATTATGAAGCAAGTTGATTAAAACTCGTGACTTTACACAGATTTTCAAAAACAGTGCTGTGAGTATTTTTGCAAAGAAAGATTTTCAAAACTGCATTGAAGTGACATAGTCGACTGTATGTGCAAGCTACTCGACTTAGTTAATTATGTTTTGAATTTCTGTTGATGCTTGTGATCTATAACGGCTACATTTTGATTCTTTGACCAAGCATTAATTGCTAGTCAACTAAATTAGATGTGTAATCAATTTAGTTGGTCTGATTCCTACTAATTGCTTTAACTGTCTTAATTATCTGACTGAAGTCGATTGTATTAGTAGCGTAGTCAATTATGAGAGCATTTGTTTTACAGAAAACTATATATAAACGCAATTCTGTATTTGATAACGGCCTAAAAACCGTTTTTTTCATACTTAAAAAATTGATATCAGATACACCCTTTATGACTTAAAATTAGCTTGAAATCATGCAATTTGCTTAAGTTAGAGTATAAGAGAGTCAAATTAGTTTTTATTGGTTTTATACTTGGTTTTCCTTTGATGTGGCAGGATTTATCAGGAATTGAATGAAGGAAGTCAAGTAAGGGAGGAATTGGATGCAAGAAAAGGTGGAAAAGTGAAGTAAAGAAGAGTCGCAGCCCCCGCTGGGTGGCGTACTCTCTAGGCAATTCTCTGTCAAACGCTCAAGCGGCACCCTTAAGGGGTGGAAATGAGTATCGCACTCACCGCCGGGCGGTGAAACCCACTGCCGGGCGGTGGACTTTTCAGTGGATTCTCTGGATGACGCTCAAGCAGCAGCGTTGGGGGGTGAGATGAAGTGACGCGCCCACCGCCTGGCGGTGTATTATTGGGCCTGGGCTAAAATTCTGTTATTTTTCTATGCTATATATAGACCCAAACGAACCAGAAGATGTATCTTTTTTCAGTAAGGACGTAGGAACACATTCTTCTCACCTTAGAGGCGGATTTTGGATGCGGAAGCTCCAATCTATCAATTCTAGGGTTATCTTTTCCACACTTTTCATTCAATTCATCTAGATTCACCATGACTATGGTGAACTAAACCCTTTGTTGTTGGAGAACGATGTAATCCTATTTGAAACTCTCTTATATTGAAATTCTTACTTTATTCATATGCTTAGTTTATCAATTGTTTGAGTTTTTCCTCCGTTATATTTGCATGCTTTGTTTAACACATTATTCAATAGCATAATCTTTTATTCTTTCTATATGGACACGTATAGTTAGGTCTAGACATGAGGAAATTCTATTGGTAGCAATATTATCTAGACATAGGAATAGGAGGATCAATTCTCTTAAGCTTCTGTGCGAATTATGTAATGCATGAATAATTGCTGGGGAGACTAGACATAGTAAACTAGTAATTAGGAGTAGACTCTATTTATCAAGATATTAATAGTAGGAGATTTTAGAAAGTGACATGAACATTGATAGCAAAGTTGAATTTAGTAAGAATAATAGGTATTTGAGAGTGGATTAGGATGAAACCGTAAACCCCAACAACACTATTCATCCATATTGTTCAACTGACAATTGATTAATTCTCACATGCATGTTTATTTTCCGTTTTGCATTTAAAACTCAAATTGTTGTTTATTCAAGTCCTATGATTTCAAAACATCACACGAACGTTTAGGCCTAAGAGTCCTTTAGAAAACGATACTCGGACTTACCGTTTTATTATTACATGATATGATCTAGTACGTGTTAACAATATTCTATAGAGACTTTTGGTTATTCTAACATTTTCATTCTATTGTTTCAGATCTTGATCTCTATGAAAAGCTCCAAGAACTCATCAAGAAGATCGTAAGGATCTCTCTTTGATAGTTGCTTGAAGAGCAAGGTTGTCGTGTTGAAAGAAAGACTTGATCATACTGCACATTGAGGTGTTCTGGAAACATGATCATCTACTTATCTCAATCTTGTGAAGATTGTGGCTGCCCTGTTGTGATTACAGGATGAGAACGTGTTGCGTTCTGGGAACTTTGAGGATTGTTCAAAGTTGACAAAAACTACAGGAGAAAGGGATATCTTCTTGTTGTTCTTTGGGTTTTGTATGCCTATATTTTGGTTAGAGGGTTAGAGAGGTGTTTTATATTTTGACGTGGAGGTCTCTATAGAAACCTTGTTGTAAAATCCTTGACCATTATAGTGCATTTGCTTTCGGGTACAAGAAGGACACTACATGTAGGCAGTTTGGCTAAACCAGTATAAAAATTGAGTTTGAATCTTCTATCTCTGAACTCTTTACTTTTACGTCAACTTTATTTTCAGTATAGTCAACTATTTTCCGCTGCACTGATTTATCTTTTTCCTTAAGATTAAAGAAACTTTTGAAAGTTCATTAATTTGCAAAAAAGATTTTAAAAAAACTCTGATTTTTGAACCTCACCAATTCACCACCTTTCAGTGTTAAAACTAAGTCATTCTTTTTCCAACAAATTAAAAGCAAACATGGCCTAAGTCAGTATTATATCATGTAATTCTATCAAAAATTCAAATCCAATTCAGACATTGTTGCAATGCTTTAAAAAATGTATAAACATATTCATAAGGAATCAAATAGCAATCCATATACATCATACTAAATATAAAATCATGATTTAATGGCCAAATGTGTACATAAAAACCAATGCATTAATTCTTCTGGTAAGTAAAGTTAAAGGCATTAAAACATACAATCTCCTATAATATATCTTAAAATATAATTATCGTAAACTGTTAAACATATTTTAAAATATATTGTAATAATATTATTGGACGAGTTAGTTAAATCGGTCTAATTAAAAGTTAATGATTTCATATCGAAACAAAAACAGCACAAAATCAGTAAAAAAAATAATCTTGAACAGGGATTTTAAAATATTAATTTTAAAATTTAATATGAAAGGTGTTAGATACTAAAAAAACGCATTTAATATGTTGCACTGAATTATATTTTTTTTATGTCTGATATGGTTTACTGAATTAGATTTTTATTTCTGATATAAATGTTAAGGATCTTTTAAATAACGTTTTATTTTAGGTTTTAATGTCATAAATCAAGCTGTGGAAATAATACACAAGTCAAAATTATCCCTATTGAGAAACAATAATGATATTTAGACAACATTTTTTTGACAACATTTGAACATTATTTACAATTACTTTACAATTAATAATAATAATCATAAGGATAATGATATTTAGACAACATTTTTTTGACAACATTTGAACATTATTTACAATTACTTTACAATTAATAATAATAATCATAAGGATAATGATATTTAGACAACATTTTTTTGACAACATTTGAACATTATTTACAATTACTTTACAATTAATAATAATAATCATAAGGATAATGATATTTAGACAACATTTTTTTGACAACATTTGAACATTGATTACGTGTTGATAATGATATTTAGACAACATTTTTTTGACAACATTTGAACATTGATTACGTGTCAATCTCTAATTGGTAAAAAATTATTCTACAATAATGTTTATGATTATTATTATTGATTGTGGAGTAATTTTTGACCAATCACAGATTGACACGTAATCAATGTTCAAATGTTGTCAAAAAAATGTTGTCTAAATATTATTATCCTAATCATAAATATCGCCATGGACCAATCACACAATGACACATAGATGATGTTCAAATGTTGTAAAAAAAAATATTGTCTAACTATCATTATCCTTTGAGGAAAGAGAATAAATTGTCAGTGATAACTCAAGATTTACCTAAAAACAAGATAACAGCCTCAATCCAGCAGCTACTCCAGCAATCCCCAGAGTAACAGCAACACAATTAGATGAATCCTGCAGTGATTCTCCATTAATTAGAAACACAGAGAAATACTTTAACAAGATCATGAACAAAAATCTATTTATTTTAAAATCAAACATAATATGGTATTCTCTGGTTCCTTAAACGTCAATGCAGGCTTCTTAAGGAACCTTGGATTATCATCACCCTTATAAACAATCGACACTCCCTTCTTCCTTAGGACCCCAATATCTGGAGATTCTAGTTGCCTAATCTCCACTAGAGATTTGATATCAAGCAACTAAGCTAAAAAAAAGAACAAAGGAGAATAATCAAAACCTAAAAAAAAATCGAGAAAAGTTGAATCAATTGGGTCCCGTGATTTACTCGTGACAAGTTCGAGTCTCGCCAGATGCTCACTTTGTTCATCTCTTTTATGCCGCTTCTCTTCAACTCATGGTGACTCTATACCCAAGCCAACGCTGCCCCCTTCTACACCTTCGTGGTGGACCGTTTTTGTACCTTTGTCTATGTCGCCTTCTTTAACGTCCAGATGCGTCAGTCAATGCCCTAAAAAAAGCTTGAATTAAAGTAGCACTCAAAAAAATGAGCGCACTTGTGGATTTAAAATGAGAAAAGGAAACATAAGAGGCATTTTTAAGAGCCATATAAAAAATGAAGAAAGAACAGAAAACACCTCGAATATGCAGTGGACATCGTTTGGTGTTTTCACCTCATCTAGTGTTCAGTGAGGGGGTTTCAAACGAAATTGGTGATAGTTTCTTTGCTACAAGGAAAGAAGAAGAAAGAAGGAAGGGTGTGAAATGAGGAGACATGTGAGGGTTTCTTCTATTTGAGCAGAAGGAAGAAGAAAGAGGTTTTGGGATTTCTTTTATCCAAAATGAAGGAAGAAGGAAGGGTGAGTAAGGGAGGGTTGATTAGGGTTTCTTCCTTTTCAAATTTAGAAAAAACTCGAGGTTTTTTTCAAAGTTATGTAAATAATTTATTTTTCTTTAATTATTAATTAATTAAAAATCCATATATAATATTTGTATGTAATTATTTTTTCATTTATATAAGAATTTTACATATAGATATATTATTGGAAATGTTCCCGCCCAAACGTGCCAAATTATATTGGATAATTCGCATGTAATTTTTTTTCACCTTACATACAAAAAAATCTATATGTAATATTCGTATGTATTATCTGTATGTAATATCCGTATGTAATATGTTCATTACATATGAATCAAAATCCGTATATAATAATCCGTATGTAAAACGCAATTTTCTTATAATGTAAGTTGTTTCTTTTGTAATGGGGTTTGCGTGGTTCTGAATTCGAAATCTGCAATAGGATGTGATTCTCCAATTCAGGAGGGTCTTGCCCTTTGTCACATTATTGCTTTAATTTTGGCTTGATTTATTTCATGTTAAGCTACAAATCCCTTGTCTCATTGTCTCTCAATTTTGTGCTCTGCTATTGAAACTGTGATCTTCGATTATCTGGTTTTGAAAGTTTCCTATCTAATATATGCTCTTATTATATTGAATCAGATTATTGCTTCTTTTTATAACCAAGTTTATTGGAGATTAAATTCGTTGATTTCTAAAGTTTTTGCTTTCCATGGCTAAGGGTGTATAGTATTTGAAATTAGAATGGGGTTGAATCTGTTTTATTGTGTTGAGTGTATAATCATTATTATATTGTTAGTTTTTGTTGCACTGGCACCTGTTATTGTTAAAAAAAAAATCTTTAATTATGAGCATTTTGTAATGCCCAGAGTCATTTGCAAAAATGTTCAAGAACCCCCATTATGAAATTCAGTGTCTTAGTTAAGTGACTTACAGGGTTATGAGAAAGTGATGATAAAATGGTGAGACTTGGGTTTGTAGGTGATTGAGCATTCAACATTTAATGGTAATCCAAGATTTTTAGCAACAAATTCTAAATTTTCAGATGAGATAACAGAGAAAAGAGAAAATAAGAATTAAGAATGCTTCTATAAAGTTTTACTGAATTACAAACATGGACCCAAGGAATAAAGAAAGGACTCCTCCTTCCAAAGGATTCCCATCACGAAGTGTTTTCCTTATTTATAATAATACACTTAACACTATATTCCCAAATGTTAAATAAAAATGCTTCCCCTTCTACCTTTTCTCCTATTATAGCTATGCCTTTGCCCTTAACAACTTCAAACTAACTAATTTGGTAAATATCGTGACCAATGTTATTAGTATCATACAATTTGTGAAACAATAAGCATAATTCGAGCTGGTGGAAAACGAATACGAATCAGTAAGTGGATCACTTTTATACAAAACCATTTCAAAAGCATTCATTTTTATACAAAACCAACCCCGCCCCCCCCCCAATCCTTCCTCTTGATGTGAGAAACAAAGCACATCTTTTTTAACAACTAGTGTAATTATGAGTGGCTGAAATACTCACATGTACTTCATTGAAAATCTAATAGAACCCTCTAAGATACATTAGAGGACAACTAGCTTAATTGAGTGAACCCGTATAAAATATGTGTATGCCTAGTATTTCAATTTTACAAGCTTTCTACTGCCAACTATAGTATATACTTGCAAAGAAAACAATTAACACATGTGCTCATGATTAGACGCAACCTCTCTTAAGAGTTACTTCTTCTAGACACTACAGAAGAACGACTAAATAATGAAGCTATAAATTTTTTTGTCTAGGTGGCATCTTACGAATCAATAACTGTTGACAAATTGGCAAGTGTACCAAATCGTACAAGTAATATAAATGGTAAGACCAAGTATCGTTTTCCCAAGAGACTCGTGTGATTTTTCTCGTTCGCGTGAATTAAAATAATAAGACTTGAAAAATAAAAATTAATAAATTGGATTTGAGAACAAAAATATTAACATGCAAAAATAAAGTTGATTCAATTGACAAACGAAAACAATGGATGAATGGATGTTGTTGGGGGTTTACAATTTCATCTATTCCACTCTCTCTTACATACTACCCTTGAATATTAGTTTGATTAATTTTTATGTGACTTTCTTAGCCTCCCTTTAACCCGATCCCTCGGCGAAAAGGGCCTAATATTAACTACTGGCTTGCTATCCCTAGCCTCCTCTAGTAATTAATACCGCATTATAAACAGAAGTTAGCGCAATTGATCGTTCTACCCCTATCCCTAGGTGGTATTGCAAAATCAAGAGATTACTCACCAGTTCATGTCATTACTGTACGTCCCCATATCAATAAAGACAAACATCAATATACCGAATGAGTTAAACGATAAAGGCCTTAAGCACAGATGATAACCCAAGAATAATCAATCAAAACATATGGAGACCAAATAAAATAATCAATAGTTTCAATAAGAGAGAGTATCAAAAGATTACATTGTTTCCCCCAACAACAATAGGGTTTAGTTCACCATAGACATGGTGAAACTAGATGAAAAATGGAAGAAGAATGGAAAAGCAAACCCTAGAAAAGATGAAAAGGAGCCTAAGCATCCAAGAGATCCTCTCCAGAGAGCAAAATTAGGTCTGGCCGTTCTCCCCTGTCAAAAGAATGACTCTGAACTCGCAATAGGGGTATTTATAACCAAGAAAAGTGACAAAATTCAAGCCCAGGTTCAGCGGACCACCGCCCGGCGCCAAAAATGGCCGCCCGGCGGTTTGCCTAAAGCCATAGAACCGCCCGACGCCAAAAATCAGCCTCCCGGTGCTTCGGTCAACCGCCCGGCGGTTTGGTCAACTTTTTCTGGTTGACTGGTTGACTTTTTTGCATTCTGGTTGACTTTTCTGCACTGCAACCGTTTGATCTTCAACCTTTCTTTCCTTTTCTTGAGTCTACGACCTTTAACTTCAACTCCATTCTTCACTTTCTTCAAAATAGCTACAAAACAATGCAAAAGAAGCATAAAATCGCTAAAAACCGCTTTTGACTCTCTTCAGACTCATTTATTGAGTTTTGCTCGATTCTAAGCTCATTCTGAGTAGTAAAGGGTGTAATTTGGTCCAAATTGACATATGAAAATAACTGTTTTTCAACCTTCATCAATAACTCATAAGGATCATCCAATCTCTATCAAGGGTTATCAAATATCAGAGTCGAAAAGATTTCTAGAAACATTATTCAACCCTGACTCGCCCCCACATTGCATTCAACCATTCACACAGTTTATCAACTCAAAGCAGTTTAAACCAAAATATAAAAGTAGTAATAGAGAAAACCATATAATTCTGCATAACAAAATGGTAACATATAGCAAAGGAATATTTTCTGTTTTAGTGGACCTTCTAGAATAACAATGAGTTGTCAATAGTACAAAATATGCTTTTAGGTCACACCCATTCCTTTTGCATAGAATATATATATATATATATATATATATATATATATATATATATATATATATATATATATATATATATATATATATATAAAATGTAATCTTTTTTTTTGAATATACAGAGAAAACTTTGTGCATAATACTTCTCTTCTATTTGTTGTCATGGTTTCTGTTATGGTAGAGCCCTCTAAAGGTTCAAGCTTTTTCTAGCTTACCTCTTTAATGGCCAATTCCGGCTCCTCTGAAAATGAGGATGACAATGTTCTACCTCCTCCTCTCTTTGTTGATCCTAACCAAAATCCTTCCAGCCCCTTCTACATACACCCAAGTGAGAGCCCTTCATCTATTATGGTTTCCCCACCTCTTTCGGTCAACAACTTCCAGTCATGGTCTCGTTCTTTTCGAATGGCCCCCAACTCTAAAAATAAGATGTAACACTCTGTTAATGTCATGGATTCTCAATTCCTTTTCTCCTTCAATCGCCCAAAGTGTCGTGTTTTTCGAACAAGCCATTGATGTTTGGACTGACCTTCGTGAGCGTTTTTCTCAAGGAGATTTGCTTCGTGTTGCTGAGTTGCAAGAAGAAATCTATTATCTCAAACAAGGTGCGTTCTCCGTCACTAACTTCTACACTCATCTGAAATCCCTCTGGGAAGAGCTGGACAACTACCGGACTCTGACCCCTTGTTCTTGCTCTGCTCGCACCTACCATTCACATGATTTCATCATCCGTTTTCTGAAAGGGCTCAACGATCGATTTGCCATGGTTCGCTCATAAATCTTACTACTTGACCCTCTCCCCTCTACTAATCATGTTTTCTCCATGATCATCCAACATGAGCGCCAACAACATCACCCATCTTCTTCCATAGAAACCAATCCCTTCATCAATGTTGTCTCTGGTAAAGGTCGAGGCCATCCACAGCAAGGGGGAACAAAATCGACTCGCAAATGTGAATTCTGTGGCCGCCTCGGACACACTATTGACTCGTGTTTCCAGAAAAACAACATCAATCCGACAAAGTGCACCCATTACGATCGCGTTGGACACAACAATGATGTGTGTTATACCGAGTTTGGTTATCCCCCTGGATATCCCAAATATCCAGGAAAACCACACCCTTTCAACAACAAGAACACCTTTGGTAGTGGTGACACATCCGCCGGAGGCAACGTGAATAATGTTACTACCTCTTCCTCTTCAGATGTTGCGCCGACCCTAACTCATGAAGGAGAAAGGAAAGATACTTCAACTCTGGGCCAAGGTATTCACATTACTACGGCCCAATTCCAACAACTAATGAGTCTTCTAAACAAAGCTTCTAGATCTGGTGGGGCAAACTCAGAAGTCTCTTCAAGGGCCAATCTCTCTTACTCAAATCCAAACCAATTTCATAACTCTAGCCTTGGCAGTAGGTTTATTTCCATTAACACCACACACACACTCAATAATTTTTCACACACCACACCATGGGTAATTGATTCTGGAGCCACCGATCACATCATAATTTCTTTAGATCATTTTTTGAATATTCTGAAATTCAGCCATTAAACATCAATCTACCAAATGAGTTTACTGTTCAGGCCCAAATATATGGAAGCATACAATTCTCTTCGGATTTCATTATTCATGATGTTCTTCTTGTTCCAAACTTTATTGTTCATTTATTATCTCTTCCTAACTTATTAACTACTGCTCCTTGCCGTATAATTTTTTCAAATGAGTTTTCTAATATCCTTTGTCAAATACATGACATGAAGACATTGAGGATGATTGGTTCAGCTAACTTAAAGGAAGGACTTTTTCATTTGACAATCGGAAAGGAAAGGAGCCCATCTACCAATAATACTACCACCACCATCAATAACTCCAACCTTTGACATTTTAGATTAGGACATTTATCTAGTAGCCGTCTTAATGTCTTGAATCACCAATTTCCTTTTATTTCAAAGGATTCTCTGAAACCTGTGACATTTGTCACTTAGCTAAACAGAAGAAATTGCCTTATTCTCTTAGCTCTAGTAGAGGTTCTAAAATTTTTGAATTGATTCATATGGATATTTGGGGCCCATTTTCCAAAATTTCTATTCATGGGCACAAATATTTTCTCACTATAATTGATGACTTTAGTAGATACACATGGGTTGTTCTGTTAAAATCAAAAAGTGAAGTGAGAACACATATAGAAAATTTTATTAACTTAGTTGAAAATCAATTTGAAACCATAATTAAATGTATGCGATCTGTTGAAAGGATTTTTGTCGCCTAAAATCTCAACAAACCTAAATTCTCCACTAATGTAGTATAGGGGTAACCTAGGGTCTAATCCAAGGACTTGGTTCTTATTAAGTTTAGAAATTATAGAATTAAACCTAATTACTATTTACTAAAAACTAAAGCTGGTGGGGAAAATAAAATGTAAAACTGAAACCTAAAAAGAAACTAAAAAAAATAATGCAATGCATGATTCTAACTAAAACGAATGTAAGATGCCTAAAATAAAATGATGCAAAGGAAGAAAAATAAGACTGTGAACTATGCTAAAGAAAAATAAATGGAAGGCCTAAACTAAAATGATGTATTAAAAGAATCTAAAATCAAAGAAACTAAAGGATAATTGTATGAAAACCAGTAAACGCATGATTATGAATTGAAAATGCAAAAAAATAATATGTAAAGAAAACCAAAATCTAAATGGTATATCCTATGCTAAAGATCAAAACCGAATTGACAAAATAAAAGAAGAATAACCAGGGAATAATGGGCAAAGGCTGAAATCAAAATTCAACATGTAAAATATAGAAATCTGTAAAACTAAGTAAAAGTATTTAAAATCAAAAGCTCAGATCAAAACAACTCCAGAATTGATTTCTTGACCTATTAGATACATGTGAATCTCAATCTGACTCAAGAAGACATCTTGGTTAAACAAGCCCACTTTGGGGTCTTGCAAACTCTAATGTAGAGACTGAATATTGCAGATTCTCATTCACAATACCAAACAGATTAAGCAATCAACATGAAATTTGCTAAAATCAAAACATCTAAACACTGTAGCACAGTATGATTATTATCTACTTAATGGGAACCTAACTGTAACACATAAAAGGAAAAAGACTATTTTAACACAATATCAAATTCAAAAACACCAATTAAAAGTACGAAAAACATAAATGGCATGAAACAAGTTCCTAAAACATTCATCATAACAGTAAACAAAGATTTGAAATCACAATGCAGATTTAACAAAATAAAATTGCTAGAACAGTAAACGCAATTGTAGGGAATGTAAATGAAATTGAAAGGCAATGTAAACTGGATCAAAGGAAAACATAAACTTTGAATTAAAATCTGAAATGAAGAATACAGAATACCAGAGTCCAAGATTCCATCGTCTATCACCCAATGGAGAGATAATAGACACAAGCAAAGAAAAGTTCTACTCTCTACGAAAGCTGTAAAACCTAAAACTAAAGCGAGAAAATTGGAACTGAGAGTCTAAAGCAAGGTATAGAGTTGTGTCTGTCACCCACCACTTGTGTTTTCAAAGTTACAAAACCTCTGTTTATAAAGGGTAATCGTAAAACAGAAAAGAAAAGAAAAGAGGGGAAAGGGGGAAGTACTAAGTAACTAACGTTGGAGGCTTCTGGAGTACTTTCCCAACTAACTTTCTTGAACTGCTTCCTTTGTTCTCAACTCTTTATCACGAACCACTTGCATCTTTACAACCCTTGGATCAACTTCCCCTTCTTTTCCGATTAGAACTCCAGTCACGTGCAGAGGATCAACTTCAATTTTGCACCATGGAGGTCGCGTTTGGTTTACTGCTTTGGTTCTTCTCACTGTGCTTGATGAACCCTAGCTCGAGTGAAAGAGTTGGGAGAAAGCCCCAATTGATTCAAGCTTCTCTTCACACAAATGAAACATAAAACAAGAGACCCCTCTTAAGCTTGGCCTTCTACGCACCGTTTCATTAATCAAAAGCTCTTGAGCCCAAAAACTTGCACACACTACACTCCATTTTAATCAGCACTGGGCTTTCTAATTTGGCCTGTCGAATAAACTTCAACACAGCAGCTCAATTCAGTTTTATTCCAGCCCACTTCCTTCATTAACTCCTGCAACCATTATCACAGCAAAAAAAAAAAAAATATAAACTGGCAAAAGAAAATAAAGCCTAAAATAATGAAATTCTATTTTAAATTTTCTGAACATTTTTTCTAAAAGATAAAATTCCTAATTATTAGAAAAAAACTATTTTATTTAACTAAAAAGGTAAAATTAACACTATATTTACAAAAAGCTATTTTAATCCTAATTACTCTAAACTACCTTAATTCTAGAAAATTAAAAGCTAAACTTTCTTAAAAGAAGAGTATTAACATAGAAAAATGAGAAAATTTAGAAACTTAACACGATCCGGCAATGGACCAAAATTTTTTCTAAAAGATCTTTTCAATTCTAAAGGAATTATACATCAAACTAGTTGTGTTTACACACCTCAACAAAATGGGAGAGTGGAACACAAACATCAACACATTCTCACTGTTGCTAGGGCTCTCATGTTTCAATCCAAAATCCCATCAAATTTTTGGTCCTATGCTATCAAACATGCTGTTTTTATCATTAACCGTGTTCCCTCACCCATCATTTCATATAAAATACCTTTTGAACTTCTAAATAAAATTATGCTCGATTTTTCCATGATCAAAATTTTTGGTTGTTTATGTTATGCATCTACTAACAATCAAATTCATAAATTTGAACCTCGATCTAGGAAAGGTGTTTTTTTGGGTTTTCAAAATGGCACAAAAGGATATGTTATTCTAGACATTAATACAATAGAAATATTCATTTCTAGAAATGTTGTCTTCCATGAAATAGTTTTTCCTTTCCACGCTTCTCCCTCACTCTCTACACCTATAACCCAACATACCTTAACCATAGAACCAAACCTAGATTCTCCATCCACACCACCTAGCAAACCTTCAGAAACTCAACGCCCCAACCCAAACACGACTTCATCTTTACCCGAACAAAGCTTCTCCCTTTTCCCTAAAATCCCAACCTCCAACCCTAATTCCATTTCACCAGAAATTCAAACCCGCCAAATACCATCCCCGATTGTTGTGCCACCATTGCGTCGTTCAGAACGCGACACTCATCCTCCTCCATACCTTTCCGAATATCAATACAAGCTTCCTTCCCTTAAGTCAGCACAATCATCCACAAGATGTTCACATCCGATTCAAAGCTTTGTCTCATACACCAATATTTCTCCTTCACATCATTGTTTTCTCTTGTCCATATCTTCTGAGCGTGAACCCGCCTGTTTCTATGAAGTAGTGAAGCAACAATGTTGGTGTGAAGCCATGCAATGTGAGTTCAAAGCCCTCGAGTAGAATCACACTTGGGATGTGGTTGAGACTCCTCCCTATGTTCGACCCATAGGTTGCAAGTGGGTATACAAAATCAAGAGGTTGCCCGATGGAAGCATAGAGCGATACAAAGCGCGATTGGTGGCAAAAGGGTATTCACAAATTGAAGGCATCGACTATTTTGAAACACTCTCCCTAGTCATCAAAATGACTATTGTTCGTATAATCCTTGCCTTAGCTTCTATCAACCACTGGCACATCCAACAATTAGATGTCAGTAATGCTTTCCTCCATGTAGACCTTCTGGAGGATGTCTACATGGAGATGCCACCCGGATTATCAGGATACCATTATGGTCAAAGCTGCAAATTGCGCAAATCCCTTTAAGGGCGGAAACAATCAAGCAGTAAATGGTATGAAAAGTTATCTAATATGTTGTTAACATGTGGTTATACACAAGCTCATGCCGACCATAGTCTCTTCACCAAAAAGCATGGTTCTAATTTTACTGCCTTGATAATATATGTGGATGATATTGTGCTAACTGGTAACTCTATTCAAGAAATCAACCACATTAAACATATTCTTCACAACAATTTTCACACCAAGGATTTAGGAAAGCTCAAGTACTTCCTAGGAATTGAAGTGGCTCACTCTTCAAAGGGGATTTCGCTTTGTCAACGCAAGTACTGCTTAGACTTGCTTATGGATTCAGGAATGCTTGGCTGCAAACCCTCCTCCACTCCAATGGACAGTACTATTAGGTTTCATAATGATGATTTTGGCTATCTTGATGATCCCTTGCCATATAGGCGCCTTGTTGGTAAATTGGTTTATTTGACGACTACTCGCCCTGATATTGTTTTTGCAACACAACAGCTGAGTCAATTCATGTCAAAGCCCACCAAAGCTCATCTTGCTGCAGCCATGCATGTTCTTCGTTACCTTAAAGGTTGCCCGGGTACAGGTTTATTCTACCCTAGAATTTGTCCAGCTCACGTTTGTGGTTTTAGTGACGTTGATTGGGCCACATGTGTGGATTCACGACGTTCCATCACGGGTTATTGTTTTTTTTATTGGAAGCTCTCTTGTCTCATGGAAAACCAAGAAACAAACCACTGTGTCCCGATCATCCTCCGAGGCTGAATATAGAGCCCTCGCCTCAGCTACTTGCGAGTTACAATGGATCATTTATTTGCTTAGAGATCTCCATATTTCCCTCTCTCAGACTTCTCTACTTTACTGTGACAATAACAGTGCCCTCCACATTGCTGCCAATCCCTATTCCATGAAAGAACTAAACATTTGGATATAGACTGTCACATTGTGCGTGAGAAATCCGAAGAAGGTTTGATGAAACTACTTCCTATTCCTTCTGCTCATCAGCTCGCGGATATTTTCGCAAAAGCCTTACCTCCACATTCCTTTAAGTTAAACTTATCCAAGCTACAGTTACAAAACATTTTTGCACCAACAGCTTGTGGGGGACTAATAGAAAAAACCATATAATTCTGCATAACAAAATGGTAGCATATAGCAGAGGAATATTTTCTGTTTTAGTGGACCTTCTAGAATAACAATGAGCTGTCAATATATATATGATGTAATCTTTTTTATGAATATAGAGAGAAAACTTTATGCAGAATACATCTCTTTTATTTGCTGTCATGGTTTCTGTTAAGTGGACCTAGAAATGCATCAGCTTAATATAAGAACATGACTACGACATTACAAAAATTAGATTCAAGAATAGAATTAACTCAAACTGAAATGATTCACTGATTAAAATAACAAAAAACTTGACTCAAACACTGAACAAACTCAATGTAACTGCAGAAGATCTACATGATTGGAATGAAAATCAATGAAAAAGTAACTCGTAAACCACGAGACAATGTAGGAAAAATGGATGAACAACACGGAATGAAAGAAGCAGTAAGCTCAAAGTGTGATTCGAACCAAGGCTTTGACTACGTACCACTTGATAAACTCTCTCCATGGCTGGATTAGAGCTTCTCACTGTTGTAGATGTAGAATAGAGTGGAATGAAGGATGAGGCAGCGAAACTCGAGCAAGGATTGAACGTGTTCGGGAAGGTGACTAGAGGAGATAAAACACTCTCTCTGACGGTGACTTTTGAAAGAGAATGAATCTGGAGTGATCTCAACAAAGGTTCATTAACATAAGCATCAAAGTGATTTACAATGGAGTGGGGAAGGTGGATTTATAGAATTATCAAAGCCTTCCCACGGTGTCTAACTGCTATATCCTCATCATCAGGCGTGATGAATGGATCGAGTGTCACACAATAGAGCATGTTTACAATGAGATAGACATGTGGAACATGAGCTACATGTGAAGAAGCTGAAATAGGACGCGTGTACTGAGTAGCGAGAAGGTGCGCTAGGTGCTACTTGGCTAGGCTAGAGTCATCAAGCACTAAGGGAGGCTTGTTTGCTTAAAGTGAGTAAATTCTTCAATTCTTGTCATTTTGATGTATTTTCAAGTTCCTCTGGGAGCTTTCTTACCATGTTACACAATACAAACACAACAAAATTTATATAGGAGTTAGGAGACATCAGAGTTTAGTGAGACTCTTAGATATTTGGGTGCATATATATATGATTGATTCAATAATACAGTTCCAACTTCATTTTAAGAAAATTTGTGGATGTACACACAAATGTCTTTATTACAAATTTGAACACATGCATACTTACTAGCCAGATTTATTTATTAGGGTCCTTTTTTAACCCTACTACATGCTCACACCTGCATCAACAAATCTTCAAAAATTTCCATGGCAGACTTGGGCAACCCCAGAAGAACATTTACGTTTTTCCTTTCTTGACCATGTGATAAAAACAAAATGACTTCTTTCTCTGGCAGAGTGACAGGACCAGAACATAGAGGTTCACCCCAGCCAAAATCTGTGGTGTGGAAAGACAACTTAGTCCAAGTTGTGATCAAAAGGGTGGCTGTTAGAGATGGCCTAGCTCTTGTGACTTCAAAATAGTCAATGGCAGATCTCATGTAACTATCAGTAACCATGTCAATTGCCTTGCGAATCAATCCCACGGAATATGACAAAGGGTTCCTCAATAACTCCCCAGCCTCACACAACGAATTTGTCAACACAATAGCATTGCCAAAGTACCCTTTTGGTATTGGGGGAACGAATCTTGACCTTCCATCAACTGCAAAGAGAAGCTTTGTTTGTTGCTCAGGTTGCATCCTTAATGCTGCAGTTCGAGCTCTCCACACAAACGCTGAGAGCGCTTCAAAAGTTGAGCACTTGCTCAAAACTCCGTCTTCTGTCACCTTTTTCTTAAGTAGATCGAGCTTCTCAGGATCGAAGAAGAAGGATCTGTAGAGCATGTTTTCTTCCTCATAAAGCTTTCTAGTCTCTGACACATCCTCTATTTCGTCAAATTCGGTGTGTTTGAACTCTACTTTGGGAGGATCACGTGCTTTGATTATAGTTCGATCAAGAAATGGTGGGATCTTTAAGTCTAAACCTCGAGCTGTCTCACTCCATGCATTCACAAACTCCATGGCACATAGTCCATCTTTCATGCAGTGGTTCATGCAAAGCCCCAAAGTAAAACCTCCGCATTTGAACTTTGTCACCTGCAACTTACAATATTTAGCATCTCTTAAATAAACATTAATAAATGAGTATACAAAAGAATTTTTCCTTGTATTATAATTCAAGGAAAGATAATTATATATATGGAAGAAAATATTTATAGTTATGTTTGTACAAGTTCGCAATATAATTGCTACAAATAAGATATTTAATGTAGACTACTATAATATTTTATCTTAACATTTTAAGGATGTCACTTATTCTAATACTTTCTTCAAGTCAGAGTAAACATTAAGAACTTTCAATTTTTACATTACGGTAAAATAAGTTTATTTACCTAATAGTTTGATAAACACGGACAAGTTGTTCACTTAAAAAGGAAGTTAGAATTGAGCCATCATTATCACATATCACGAATAATACCACAACTTACTATTAAATGAGCTCGTTAGAATAAGAAAAGATATGTTAGTTTGCAAAAAGAAGGGCTCCTTGTTAATTTTTTTCTTTTAACAACCATGGATAACATTTTTATTGGTTTACGTGTTGTGCCCGAATGTAGTTAATTGTCTTTCATCTTAAATGGTGAAAGACTAAGTTTGTGTAAAAGTAGGTGATGAATTCATTAAAAGAAATTGACTATCAACAACATTTTAACATTTTCTTATCAAACACATTCATTCAAACATCACTATATATGTGTCTTTTATTATCTTCTCTACAAGTTCATATCACATTATTAAATGAATCTAATTATATATGAGCGAATATCCTTCCACACTTTCTCTTTATAGAACAATTTAATCCACAACATACCTTGGATGTCGCCTATTGAGAGTCAAATGTTACCCACCAAAGTTTAGGCATTACATACTAAAGAATAAATGTTGCCTATCGAAGGATATGTACCGCATGTGTCGTATGCCGAATGTCGTGTGCTTCTTGTCAAAGATTAAGTGTTGCCTACTAGTGGATGCATGCCTCTTGTCAAAAGCTATGCGCTACCCACTAGAACCCCAATGTCGTCAACCATAACCTAACTATCACTTGTCGAGGCCTGCATGCCTTTTGCCATTACCATGTCTCGTTTGTCGAAGATAACCATGAACCACCTACTAAGCGGTCTGACCGAGTATATGTCAGCCTTACCACATCTGATGGTGTATCGTTTACTATGTAACTTAGCAAAATCAGACTAATATTCACCTCATTCAAGGTAAATAGTTTATTGGGCCATTGGACCCACACCTACACCCATTCAAGTAAGGGCTAATGAGTATTAAATTATGTTATAAATATAGTAGAAATTGAGGTTTGTACTTACTTTTAACATTAACTACCATTTTGATTTTTCTCTTATTCTAAAAGCTAACTTGAGCATCAAAGAATCTTTTGCCGATACTACACTTATTCATCTTGTAAATGTTGAGTATTTAGAGGAGGGAGGAAGAGTAGTTGACCAAGAGAATGTTCAAGGAGTTCGTAAAGTTGAAGTCTCTTTATAAGATAAGTCTTTTGATTTGTAAGCACATAACTCATTCCTGAATTTTCTATAATAAGCTACGAGAGTCATTTTATTTTATGTATAACAATCTAAATAGTTTGTGGTAAATGTGTTTGAAAGAAAAGACTTTGAAGATCTTACCAAACTTCATTAGAGTAAAAATAACATTATTTATAATATTAAATTTTAATTAGTTAAAGATTCAAAATAACATTGTATCCATGCAAATTCCTCATGTTTAATATTTTTCTAGTTTACGTTTAGAAGGTGTTTGAGGCTTTCAACAAAACCTAATTTGAATTTTGCATTGAAAGTGATAATCATGGCTTTATGCTAAGTTGAATGTTATCTCCATCTAGAGGTTTGGAAGCAAACCATTCCAAGATTATCATAATGATGGAGAGAATAAAAGTTATTAAAATATGGTTTATTTTCACTATTAATCATGAAAATAAGAATAGGAAAATTAAGATGGAGAAATGATTGAACAAAAAATCATTATTGTTCATGATACTATGTCGAAAGTGTTAAGACAAGATCGTCTATAAGACTGGACTGTCTAAACAAACCTCATGTGTTTTGAAGTTTAGCAAATGAAAATAAACAAAATGAGCACATGATAGAGTGTTATCTTAAGAGAAAAAATACAGCTAAAGGACAACTGGTTTATGTGAAAACTAAGTAACTTGAGAAAAGCCTTAGTAAACATACCAAAACATAAACAAATGCACTTGCTAAACGATTTCCCTATTATATGTGTAAATGATAGTCTCGTTGAATCCACTAGTGGTATACATTGTTAAGTAATGATCAAACAGACCTTCAATATGTCTGATAGGTAAAAGTGTCAAAATATGTTTTTGGAAGGTATGCTAAAAGTCTTAAATGATGATCTAAAAAATTGTGCTGATAGACACCTTGCTAAACGCGCTTTTGGATGAAATAGACATAACTTAAAAAAGCGTTTTGAGTAAGCCTTGAATAGGCTAGATGATACCATGTGTCAAACAATCTCCTTCACCCAATGAGGAAGTCTTCATCAACTACTTGGTATCTTAGTTAAAAATGTTTAAACAATCAAATCCTGCTCGAACGGTAGAAAATGTGAAAAACACTTTGTTGTTCTAAACATGCATTAAATGTCATTAAATTGACAATGTTTAAAAACAACAAAAGTGATAAGAAAAATTATATATTTGCTTGCATGCATATCTACTATACTATGTGTAGATAACCTATGTCTAAGTATCCATTTGTTCCATCCTATACAAATCTAAAGTGGACGTTAGAGACAAAGAAGACATTCATGGAATGTTCTCACTATCAAAAGTCGTGTCAGAAAGTTTGTACAACCTACTTTTGACAAAGAACTGAAAAAACATGTCTGCTCTAACAAGTTGACATTAACAAAAAACTGCTACCTAAGAGAAGGCTAAGAAGATCTGAAGATCAAAGCAAAGTACTATCTAACGGACATTTTCTTAAAGCTATATATTAAAGAATCTCAAAGAAAAAAAGCAAGAGAAAAAGCATATGAGCGCAAAAGAAAATATATGTGAAAACGAACAGCTCAAAAGAAAAAAATCAAATACTCTTAGAAAGAAAAAAAAAATCCTATAACGATATTCAACCCCTTTTAGTGTTTTTTAGCTACTTCAGAAAGAAAAAAAAAAGAATTTTACCTTTAACAATATATATAAAAAAAATTAAGTAATATATATATATATATATATATATATATAAAATATTCTACAAACAATCTCTAAAAAAAAATATTCACAACCATTATAATATTTTATTTCAAAATTCTTAAAATATAATTGATTTTTTAATAGGATGTATATCATTACAAAAGTTTTTGAAATTATCGACAAAAAAAATTCATCAATAAAATTAAATTATTGACGAATTTTACTTGTAAATTTATTTTGTCAGTAAAATCGACAAATTTATTCATTAGTGAAATTTGTTAATACTTAAAAATTTTATAATCCGTTGGTAAAATTTATCGATAATTTAAAATGTTTATTATCCATCAGTAAATATGTCGATAAAAAAAGTGGGAAATTTTCTCTTCATACCACTATCTAGAGACATGAGAGGCCAAGCTTCTTCATATTCATATCCTCTTCACATCCAAACCATAAGACCGTCGATGAAGAAAGTAACTAAGGAAGTGAGCGTTAACCCAACAAGCAATATCGTTCCTTGGTGAAGAAAGTGTCCTTTCTCGCCATCTATCAACAAAGTTCCTCCATTACGCTGCACTTTCAACGTCTCTGCCAAGCCCATGTCTTCCATGGAGCTTGCCATCCTTTCCAAAGCCCTCCTCCTCGCGCTACACCCTAACTTCCAAAAGTCCTCGTTTATTCCTACGAGTCCTTCCTTTGGGTTGTAGTTAACCACCAAGGGTGCACCATCTTCCTTGAGGAGAACAAATACGCCATCTTCAAGTTTGAATAGTTCTCTATTGGTATCGAAGCCTACTCAAGTTCACCACCAAATTCTCTAACTGCCCTAAACTTCACTCCTAGGCCTGTGTCCAGGTCTTGTTCTCCGAATGCAAGCTAGCCATCAATGATTCCCAACCACTTTTATCACCAACCTGGACTGCAAAGGTCAGTAATATCCACGTCTTCGTCCATGATTTTGGGAAAAAGGTAAAAAGGGTTTTGAACGATGAATTTCTTTGCCAAGTAGTTGTCCTTGTCGAGTTGATCGAGTTGAGGACTGACTAAGTTGCCTAGTTGGTAGTGTTTGAGAAGATGAATTACGAGTTTAAGATTTCCCTTAAGACTAAGGACCTTGAGCTAGCATAAGACATGAGAATAGAAACAAAAACTTGACGGTAAAAATAGGAGAGACCATAAGAAAATGAACCAGATTGCGATACTTATCGATAAATTTTTCTTTTGATAATTATTTTTTCTTTAGTAATTATCGATAATTTTTTTTATAATTACCAACAAATTTAAATTTTTTTAATACTAATAAATTTTAATTCGATAAAAAGCTCTAAAAAAAGTTATTATCATAAAATTTTTATGTCTATGATAAATTTTGACGGTTGATAATATTTTTTTTTTGCATTCTATTATTTTCTAAAATCCAATTAATTAAAGAAAACGAACACTATAGCTTTTCTTTTGGAAACGACGAATTCTTGAAGTTAGAAATCGTAATTTAAATATTGCTGTATAATTATCCTTGTAAGTGCTCAATACATTTGCATACTTAGTATGCAGACAATCTTTTATCAATTCACAACTTCAGTTCTTGAAACTTCTTACTTTTTAAACTTTATCGCTATTTTGTTTTATTGGTAGTTATCTATTCATTAAAGAAAAATAAAAGGTAAAGTATCGAATGGTATGATTTTCTTTTTATTTATTCTTTGTATTTGAGTTGTTCAACATAGTTTAGCTTTGTAGATTCTTTCTCAATGGTCAAATTCAGGAATGATAACGAGCCTTAAAAAAATAAATCCATTTTATTATTCATCGGCCCCATAAGTATTTGTGGATTTTTTATACCCACAAATATTTATGACACTCATATATACCCACTTTAAATAAATAAAGAAATAAATAATTTAAAAGCAAGTTTTAAAATATAAATTCAAATAAAAATGTAATCTTAAAATATAATCCATATAATAAAATATTAGTACAAATAATTTAATATTTATAAAAAAAATTTAAATAAATTAAATTACTATATATAAATTTTTAAAAAATAATCTTATTATAGTGAAACCTTAATTTCATACATTTAAATAAAAATATATAAATCTATATAATCAAATTTCAATAAGCTTTTAATTAGTAATTTTTGTCTTAATAATTTTTCCCAGGCAGATTTAAAGCTTGTAGTACAAAACTACAATATTTTTTATATTTAGTCCATAATTTAAAATACTTATTTATTCTAATATTTTTCTTTAAATTTTTAAATTCAAATAAATTTATATAAAAAGATATGCTACTTTAGTCAAATCAGGCTTATTTGTTTAGTGTTTTAACTCTTTAATCTAATCAACTCATTTAACAAATACAAACGAGACTATATGTAGGCATATTATCTAAAATGTTTTTGGTTACTAAACTCAAAATTTTACGTTAGAAAGAACTTTTATGTTAATGTTTATAATGGGGAATATTGGATAAACTTATACTTTTTTATATTAAATAATAGTATTAACAACATTTAAAAACAACACAAATTTTGTATACATAAGTAAATTCACACAAAACTCAAGTGATTATATCTGTATATCCATTTTTTCTTCATCTCAGTTGTATTCAATGGTTTTGCTTATTTTTATTTTTATAGACTTCTCATCATATTATGAGTTTCTCTTCATTTAATTTTCCATTGATGATATATATTTGTCAGAGGCAAAGTATAACAAACCTGAACAGTCATAAGAGGCATCTCAAGAATGTTTCGTGCACCAGGAACATTGTAAACCAGTTTCCCAAGAGTACGAGGGTCTGGTTTTGTCAAGTCTCCTATCTCTTCGATGTCACAATTTGCTTCAGCCTCCACAAACAATGCACCCTCCCCAGGATTATGCACTATCAACTTCCCTTCCGAGCTTATAGACAGCGTGCCTGCCATGGGGTAATAAGGGACAAGAATCTTCGACAAGGAATCCTTGATAATTTGTGCAGCATCCTCGTTTCCTCTGAAAGCAGATTTGAAGCAGTACACCGTGCGCACAGGAACAGCAATGTTCTGGTCAAGATTTGAAAGGAAGTAAGGTCCTTTTTCTGTTTCTTCTGCAGGCTGAACTCGTGTTGGTTCTCCTTGCTTTACATTGAGTTCGGTTCTAGACATCTCCGTTTTGGCCATCACGTATCTGTTAACCTTTCAACAGCCACGATTACATGAATACAGAGAGATTGCTTCTGGCAACAACGTTTATAAATATATGATGAAACACATTGCCATAATGTTTCAATTCTAGCTGATGAAAAAAAACCTATTAAACAAGAAATTGCGAGATGATTTTACATATTATTAATCTGAAACTACTAATAACAGTCGATTAGAAGTTATATGTAAATTATTCAGAATTATAATGATTGCACTTGGTAAATTTTCCTAGTTAATACCTAGAAAGGAAAAGAAACCGAGACCGGATATGTTTTTTGATATAATCTGATAAGAAAAAAAAAGCAATAAAGAAAGAAAGAAAAAAGTGTTTTTGATATTTCTTTCTTTCAATCAGACTTCAGTGTTCCCATTATATTTTTCAAATCTATAAATTATATCCTTAATTTAATTATTTTTTTAATTTTGTACTAATAAAAAATAAATGTTAAGTGATTAATTTGAAACATATAATTTCTGTATATCAAAACTGAAAATATGCTGTAAGAAAAAATAGTATGAAAAACGCTATAACGACAAAAATAGTGTGAAAAAAATATGGAAGACACACTGAGGCTTTTACTTACCTAAACAATGTTTAGCACGAGAAATGTTGAGAGAAAGATGAGTGAGGGTGTATCATGGCACATGTGGGGTTGGAGAAGTTATATAGAATGAGGTGAGCTAAAAGTTTTAACAACCATTTCGTGTGGTTAACAAAATGTAGCAACTTGAGAGGGACAGATTAATTACCTTGGTTATTTTCGTCTAATTTATAGGTGCAAATTAATGCACAGACAAAGGTTGAGCTATAGCAGGTAGAAAACCAAATTGACTCCAGCAGCTAGAGTGAGACAAAAAAGGGATGATTATTAAGGACTTTAATGGAGTTGGTTGGTGGAACAGGTGCTTGAAGTTTCCAAACTGAAATATAATCCCTACCTATAACTATAACCAATTAAAACATCTTTCTTTCCATTTCTCACATTAATCCATTAATTGTTCTCTTCTAAGATTTAAGAGCACTCATTAATTCTCACTTTAATAATAAAACCCAATCGGAGTTTTTCAATTTATTTTTTGAATCTTATTTTATTTTTTTTCACAATATGGTACATTTCAATTTTTGTTTTAAAAGTTGTTTTTTATTCCTACAAAGTCGAGTGTGTACCTTGTAAAGATTTTCAATAACTTTTTAAACACTTCTAATTTTGAATCTCTAGAGTACTTATCCTCCAAAGTCTTTGTTCTCTCTAAGACAAGAAGAGGTTATGTTTGTAGAAGACACTTGACACTTAAATTAGCTTATTGTGTCAGCAAGTACTAAATGTGGTAATTAATGAAATGTAATTAACATACCTCATAAGATGTATTATTTATACTTACTATTTATGGGCTTTTACTTGGATGGGCTTGGGCTCAATGACCCAAATACTTGTTGGCTTCTAAATTATCGTAGTTAACCATGGGCCNTAGTGATAAATTGTCTTGTGTAATGTTGTATTGGCCGAATAGGGATGGGTCGAGTACATATAGACTTAGTATGAAAGTATACAGGAAAACACTAGAGGGAGAGGGATGAATAATGTTTCTAAAACCTTTTACAAGTAGCATTTAATAGTGTCAACACCCAATTTCGTCCGGGAAGATAAATAATTAAAATTAAAGAATAAGAGAATAATAATCAATGGTGGGTAAAGAAAAAAGGAAGAAGAAAATAATAAAATAATCTTCCTTAAAGTTAGACACATCACTTTAGAATATTTTTGAAATATTAGTTTAATATGGTAATAACTTGAATCAATTTTCTACCAATAATTATAATCAATGTCTTGAATATTATTTTATTTATTTTTCTTGCAATCAAGACCATTTCTTTTCCTATTTTGTCAATTGTCAATTTATTCTCAATTAAGTCAAGATTGTTATAATATTACAATGTGTGTATAAATACGCACTCTATGAAAGAAAAGAGGAAGGATGGAAAAAATAGGGAGAGACATGCAAAAATAATGAGACGAAAAAGAGAGAGAGAAACATGCAGAAATAATAGAAAGAGAGAGAAAAAAAGTATAGAGAAAAATAAGTTATCACACATAAGGGTTATGTCAACAACAATCACTAAGGAAGCACTAGAGGAGTTTCAGAAGCTAAACACCAGGGGAGTTCCAGAAGTTAAAAAGGTATGTTACCTCTACACCCTTATTTTTCTCTTTTTATTATACTTTGAAGTTTTCTTCCAAAGATATTACTTTTTTACTACACATAAATAATGTTTTTTTTAATTAATAATTTTTTTGATATAAGTAAGCATCGGCCTATGGCCGGTTTCTTTCTTTTTCCCACCATTCTTAAAATATAAAAAATACAAAATATTTAAAACCAAAAAAAGGTTAATTATGTTAAACTAAACCTTTTTTTACAAGAAATACGTGATACCTGATTCTCCATCATATATGTAGGAGCAAGGTCATTCCTTGTCGGGTTCACTTTTCAAAAATCTCAAACAATCCATAATAATTTTTTAAACAAACTCACAAATATTTTTCTAGATAAAGAACTACGCGATCCTTGATTGTCCATTATAAATGGATATACGTAGGAGCGAGGTCAATCCTTGTCGGGTTCATAAAACAAAAAATATTTATTTGTTTCCTAATAATTTATTTTATTTTTGCTTTTGGGGAAAATTAAATATTTTGGAAAACCACGTTAATTTTATACATTTAATTAAAGATATTGCCTTTGGACAGGCGCAGTAGGGTGCTAACACCAACCGATTCTAGAACCTAAAACTTAATTTTCGTAGACGGAGTCTTATTTTATGGTTTTCCATAGTTTTTTCCGTAATAAATTATGGTGGCGACACCCAAAATATTTTCTTAATCCCATTTGTTTTTCGGTTCGCCGTCTCGTCGCGATCCTGGTTGCGACAGATGGCGACTCCACTAGGGATGCTAGAAAATCGTGCCTTGTTAATTAAATGTATAAATTGATGTGGTTTTTCTTTATTTTATTTTATTTTACCTTTATATATATATATATATATATATATATATATATATATATATATGATTGTCATTATTTATTTTTGTAATTTATTTATATTCTTTTATTATTATTATTATTATTATTGTGCATATCATGAGTGGGATCCTATACCCGTGTCTGAGAGTAACATAGAATTAAAGGGGTTGTGTAGCGGTGTCACGTCTGGACTATTTCCAGTGTTTGTTCTCTTCACATGCAATTTCACACCTAGTTGCGTTTCAATTGTTGTGGTGGCCTTGATTTTACGTTTAAGAAGTCTTTCATGTGAGATTGCATATATAATGCCTAGACCTTAAGACATTGGACCTACCTTAAAAGCATAAAACATGTTGTCTTTTTAATCTTTATTTGGCATAGGCATCTTCATGAATCACATGCATTAGCAACATTTTTATCATTTTTCCTTCATTCTCTTTATACATAACAATAAATGTGTCATGTTTTTATTTAAATAAAAAACAAAAACAAAAATGTCATGCTTTAACGAATAAATGGATAAGGCAAAATAAACATTTTTTAATTAAATGAATTGAGAAAACTTTATTTTTTTTAAGTATTTATGACATGAAATCGAAAAAATAATTTCCTTCTTTATCATTTTCCATAATTCATTTTATTCATAAAGAAAATCAATTTACAAGGAAGACTATCTTAAAGTCATCACAAGCAATCATTTTAGCAAAAGAATAAAAAATAATTGAAAATGAATAAAAACCAAAAAGACCAAGGGCAACTCATCTAAGTTAAGATTTTCGAAAATAAGGCGATCATAATTTAATGTGTAAACATGTTTCTTCATAAAAAAAAAAAAATATCATTCTTCGTACGCTATTTTGAATCTTAAAAAAAAATCTTTCAACTTCCCTTGAACAAGTCAGCTTGACATGATGTAAGAAAGAAATGTTTTTGAAAAAAAATCATAACACAAAAGAAAAGTGAAAATGAAAAACTTAATATTTGATGATTTTCATTCATTGTAACAAGAACATTTTTTAAGTCCATTGGGTCCGGTTAAGAGTTTTCTTCAAATTCAATATCTTGAAGAAAAAAATAAACAAATGCGATAAGAGGAAAATAAATAAAAAAGTATTTCTCAAAAAGTTTTATCATTTTCATTTCTCCAAAAAAAACATAGAAAGGGAAGTCAATACATTTTGAGTAAATTATTATCATACATTTTTTTATCATTTTTTTAAATAACTGATAGTATTTTCTATTGAGATATGTGTGTGTGCATTGCTTGAAAATACTCATCCTCCACCCTTTCCCCAAAAGAAAAAGAGTTTGGCTCTAACAAACATTAATATTACCCATAAACTAGAGCATATTGGTATTGCTAAAGCTATTCTCGCTTGTGCCATTTGGAAACTCCCTAACTAGCCAAAAGCATGCAAAAGAAAATCAAACCAATTGGGACAATCCTTTTTCAATATATCCTTTCCATATCAGTCCTTATCTTGAACAAAACCCATGCCTAAAAATTGAGGCAACTTTGACATTCATGGATCCATATCTCATTTTACCAAAACGCCAACATCTTTTAGGTTTGTTGTATCGCATATTGATATTCACATATGACACGCCAACATGGTCATCCCAGTGTCCTTTAATTTATCGTTTTTAACTTTCCTATGAATTCAAGCATGCACATACCAATGTTTCAAAAGAAAATACCAAGCACTATTTTGAGTATCAAACTTCAAAACTTTTGACATCCATGAATTTGATGATTTCAAAGAAAACAAATTACCTCCTAAAAAATAAGGTAATAAAAATATCAATCAAAGGTACGAAAAAAAAACAAAAAGACCTAGTTGCATAGTATCGCATCATGGACAAATTATCTACACTAATAACTATCATGTATATCTTCATCAATAACATACTTTATGAATGGTTATCAAACCTCTTTCATTAAGTTTCCTCTTTCAAGTTAGCTAGGTTTTTCTACACTGGTCTTCTACCAAGCAATGGTCGAAACCAGGATTTTCGTTATAGATCCATACATTCATGCATTCAGCATCATGCATGCATCATCATAGGGGTCCAAAGAAGAAAGCATAACCAACGTCCAAAAGGAAATCAGTTCATGAAAAAAATACATCAGTGACAAAATGCAGAATTTTCAAAAATAAAAGGGGTGAACAAGGGTATCACATAACTCCCGCCCATACATTGGTACATCAACAAAATTCAAGGAGGAATGTTCAGAGCTATAAGAAGTTAAATTAAAGGAACATATGTTTCAAGCTTGTCAAAGCCCAGTTCTCATCCTAGCACTAAACCCAGTTTTCATCTTGGCATCCAAGCCCAATTTTCAACCTGGGAACAAAGAATTAAAAAAAAAAGTATTAAGAGGTTTGTGCGTCTGTCCATCAAATATTATGAGGTTCATGCACCTCTCCATCAAATTTTACGAGGTTTTTGCGCCTCTCCATCCAGTATTATGAGGTTCGTGCACCTCTTCATCAAATTTTATGAGGTTTGTGCGCCTCTCCATCAAATTTTACGAGGTTCGTGCGCCTCTCCATCAAATTTTACGAGGTTCGTGCGCCTCTATTAAATTTTACGAGGTTCGTGCTCCTCTCCATCAAGTATTACGAGGTTCGTATGCCTTTCCACTAAATATTATGAGGTTCATGCGCCTCTCCAGCAAGTATTATGATGTTCGTACGCCTCTCATCAAATATTACGAGGTTTGTACGCCTCTCCATCAAATATTACGAGGTTCGTATGCCTCTCCACCAAATATTATGAGGTTTGTGCGCCTCTCCATCAAGTATTACGAGGTTCGTGCGCCTCTCGATCAAATTTTACGAGGTTTGTGTGCCTCTCCATCAAATATTATGAGGTTCATGCGCCTCTCCACCAAATTTTATGAGGTTCGGGCACCTCTTCATCAAGTATTATGAGGTTCGTGCGCCTCTCCATCAAATTTTACGAGGTTCGTGTGCCTCTCCAACAAATTTTACGAGGTTCGTGCGTCTCTCCATCAAATTTTATGAGGTTCGTGCGCCTCTCCATCAAGTTTTACGAGGTTCGTGCACTTCTCCATCAAGTTTTACGAGGTTCGTGCGCCTCTCCATCAAGTTTTACGANGCGCCTCTCCATCAAGTTTTACGAGGTTCGTGCACTTCTCCATCAAGTTTTACGAGGTTCGTGCGCCTCTCCATCAAGTTTTACGAGGTTCGTGCGCCTCTCCATCAAATTTTACGAGGTTCATGCTTCTGTCCATCAAGTATTATGAGGTTCGTGCGCCTCTCCGTCAAATTTTATGAGGTTTGTGCTCCTCTCCATCAAGTATTTCGAGGTTCGTGCGTCTCTCCACCAAATATTACGAGGTTCTTGCACTTCTCAAAAAGAAAAAAAAAAAAGAGGGGGTTTCAATTCATGAGGTTCATACACCTCTCCAACGTAGTTCATACGGTATGACATACCCTCCACAGGTGTCACGGCTCTTTAGTAAAATCCACAAGGTTGTTACATTCTCTACCAGGTACGCCATAAAAAAAAATTGTATGAAAAAATATGGAAGACACACTGAGGTTTTTACTTACCTAAACAATGTGAGCTAAAAGTTTTAACAACCATTTCTTTTGGTTAACAAAATGTACCAACTTGAGGGGGACAAATTAATTACCTTGGTTATTTTCGTCTAATTTATAGGTGCAAATTAATGCATGGACAAAGGTTGAGCTATAGTAGGTAGAAAACCAAATTGACTCTAGCAGCTAGAGTGAGACAAAAAAGGGATGATTATTAAGGACCTTAATAGAGTTGGTTGGTGGAATAGGTGCTTGAAGCTTCCAAACTGAAATATAATCCCTACCTATAACTATAACCAATTAGAACATCTTTCTTTCCATTTCTCACATTAATCCATTAATTGTTCTCTTCTAAGATTCAAGAGCATTGATTAATTTTCACTTTAATAATAAAACCCAATAGGAGTTTTTCAATTTATTTTTTGAATCTTATTTTATTTTTTTCACAATATAGTACATTTCAATTTTTTTTTTAAAGTTGTTTTTTAATCCTACAAAGTCGAGTGTCTATTTTGTAAAGATTTCCAAAGACTTTTTAAACGCTTCCGATCTTCAATCTCTAGAGTACTTATATCCTCCAGAGTCCTTGTTCTCTCTAAGATGAGAAGAGGTTGTGCCCGCAGAAGACACTTCGACACTTAAATTAGCTTATCGCGTCAGCAAGTACTAAATGTGGTAATTAATGAAATGTAATTAACATACCTCGTAAGATGTATTATTTATACTTACTATTTATGGGCTTTTACTTGGATGGGCTTGGGCTCAATGACCCAAATACTTGTTGGCTTCTAAATTATCGTAGTTAACCATGGGCCGTAGTGATAAATTGTCTTGTGTAATGTTGTATTGGCCGAATAGGGATGGGTCGAGTACATATAGACTTAGTATGAAAGTATACAGGAAAACACTAGAGGGAGAGGGATGAATAATGTTTCTAAAACCTTTTACAAGTAGCATTTAATAGTGTCAACACCCAATTTCGTCCGGGAAGGTAAATAATTAAAATTTAAAAATAAGAGAATAATAATCAATGGTAGGTAAAGAAAAAGAGAAGAAGAAAATAATAAAATAATCTTCCTTAATGTTAGACACGTCACTTTAAAATATTTTTGAAATATTAGTTTAATATGGTAATAATTTGAATCAATTTTCTGCCAATAATTATAATCAATGTCTTGAATATTATTTTATTTATTTTTCTTGCAATGAAGACCATTTATTTCCCTATTTTGTCAATTGTCAATTAATTCTCAATTAAGTCAAGATTGTCATAATATTACAATGTGTGTATATAAATACGCACTCTGTGAAAGAAATAAGGGAGGACGGAAAAAGTAGGGAGAGACATGCAAAAATAATGAGACGAAAGAGAGAGAGAGAAACATGCAAAAATAATAGAAAGTGAGAAAAAAAGTATAGAGAAAAATAAGTTCTCACACATAAGGGTTCACTCAACAACAATCACGAAGGAAGCATTGGAGGAGTTCCAGAAGCTAAGCACCAGGGGAGTCCCAGAAGCTAAAAAGGTATGTTATCTCTACATCCTTAATTTTATACATTTAATTAAAGGTATTGCCTTTGGGCAGGCGCAGTAGGGTGATAACACCTTCCTTACGCGTAATTGATTCTCGAACCTAAAACTTAATTTTTGTAGACCAAGTCTTATTTTATGGTTTTCCATAGTTTTTTCCGTAATAAATTATGGTGGAAACTCCCAAAATATTTTATTAAACCCGTTTGTTTGTAGGTTCGTCGTCCCGTCGCGATCCCGGTTTTGACAAATAGGTTTTGAAAAGATTAATAAACAAGAGATATATTAAGACGATGATGTTTCCAAAATGCTTGATCAACCCATGAGGTTTTTTATCTTAAGTAGAAGAGCATTAGATAATATAAGTTCAGGAAGTTCTTTTTTTCTTTTCTTCTCTTCTCATTTGATAATGAGCATTAAGTATTTTGAGCTCAACGATGAACTTCATTATAGATATTCAATAACAACTCTTTGTTCTTCTCTTTTCTTTTCTATTTCTCTTTTCTTCTATGTTTATCTTTTCTTCTCTTCTTTTCTTTACTTTTTTGCTTCTACTCTTCCCTTCATTATGAAAGCTTCAAATGGTGTGGGCAAGGAGATGAAGTAGAAGGCTAGCTGTCATGATAGTTTTTTCTTCATATTTTTTTCTTGCTTGAGTTTTCTTTCATCATTTTTCTTCGGTTGAAGAGCATCAAATGATATAGGAATTAAGATAAAGTAGAGCTGATGATTGATAATATTTCTTGACCATAATTTCTCTATTCTTTTTGGTTTTCACCTCTTTTGTCATATACTCCTACAACTTTCTCTTATGTCCTTTAGTTAACCTTCTATATATATAGGCTATCTTGTGAGATGATCATTGGACATTGAGTTGATTTCAAGAGAGTAGGTAGCCTTTAACTGGGAAGTCAAACTTTGGTCTACTTTGTAGGGGTCAGAGCTTTTTCATAACCTTAAGCAAAACTATAGTTTCATTCAAGAGAAACATTCCCAGAATGTTCTTCTTCTCGCACAACATTTTTATCTTGGGTGTAGTGATTCTGATCATATCTTTCTGCTTTATTCATCTACACAAATATCAAGAAACAAAGTATACAAGCTTCGAAGTATTGTAACATACATGCATTAAATGTTTTGAACGTTGATAAGCTTTAGATTGTATTGCATGTTCAAGACATTTTATCATTTTTCATGTCATTCTTAAATGCATCGTTTGTTAAAACATACAACATGTATAATTAGATGGTATAAACATAAGGTGCTTCTTTAAAGCTTATAGTGTTTAATGGTCATTCATTAGACGATGTATTCTTTAAAAAGCTTTGCTTGATATAACACAATATTTGAATAAAAACTTATTTTAGCTTAGTGTTGTAGAAGAGACAGACTTTCATTTTCATGAGATGCTAGCTTGTTTTGATACTCTTGTTAGAGGTTTTCTATTGTTTAACGCTAGTTGAGTAATATTTCACTTGATAAGATGTTTATCTTTTATCCTGCTTTATTCTTAGACATTCTAGACGCTTATATATGTTTTTCAATATCATTTTGCATCTTTCATTAGATGACTCATTTCATAAGACTTTTGTTAATAAAACGTTGTTTAAGTCATAAAGAAATGCTTTTCTTAGTAAGACGCTTTTTGTGACAAGTTATCCTCTTAGACATTCAAAATTTGTTTATTACATGTATCATCTATTAGATGATTTATTTGAACAACATTTTCTTTCTTTAGGCGTTTGTCTCTATAAGCAATATTTTGTTAAGTGTTACTTGATAAGCTTCAAAACGTGTGTTTTTGGACATTCTTATTTTGTCTCAATAATGTTGATGTCGCGCTCGACTCAAATTAATGTTGCAAATTAAATTCAGTATATTAGGGAATGACTCCTAGGTCGTCTCTCAATGACCAATTTTTGGTTCTGTCAAAGGATCAAACACGAAGGAGGGGTTGTGAGAAGATTTAAGAATTAAAGACATGAATTAAAGACGAATTAAAAACAAATTAAGGACAGGTTGGCCACTAGTCCAATTGCAATGCTCCTAATCCTTGATTAGCAATAATTATCTGCTCATCTCACCCCTAACCCAACACGAATTAACCAACTAACCGAAGACTAAAACGATTTTCATAAAAGTGAATTAAGCAAACACAATGCATACATTTAATCAATTTTGCGCCACCACAAATTAAGCAATTGCAACTCTAACCAACTAAACGAATATTAAATACAAATTAGATCACTAAGCATGAACTAAATTGCAATCATATAACAGATTTAATATAATCCAAGGTAGAAGAATAGAATCACTATGACATTGCAGTAATCTCAAGGAAATGTTGCAATCTCCCTAGTGTCCAAACCAAACAAATTCAAGCTTGCATTAAATAGATAAATTAGAACACAAAACGAAGCATTTCATTCATTGATCAACAAGGTCTAGAAAGGAAAACGAAACTTAAAAGAGAAGTAAAGCAACAATAAAACGAAGCACTAGCACTAGAAAATGAAACTACAATCAAAATACAAACACGACAGAGGCAAACACAAGTAAGTTAGAACGAAAATTAAACTGCAAAACTAAAATGAGGCAAGAACAGTAAATGTGAAATTGGAATCAAAACAAAATTGGAATGCGAAAATTGAAAAAAAAAAAACCAAAAAACCTAGAAGAAGCTCTGTTTCACTTTTCAGCCATATGGAATGGAATAGAATGTTCAGAAGTTGTGGCTGCATGGGTTCAAAACTATAAGCAGCCAGTGAACTCCCACAATTGGGCTTTTTCCTAATTCTCCAAAAATGGGCCCAAAGTGTTAAGTCTGACCCAATATACAAAGGAAATGAAATTAAAATATACAATGTTGATGTGGACAATAGAAAATGACGAGGCAGCCCTCTTGAAGTCCCAATTATAATTCCAAAATTTGCTTTGAAATAATAATGGGAATAATTAAGCTTAGATGATTAAAATTATTTAAAATATGAATTATTGTTTAAATTAAGCACAAATAGCAAAATTGAGAGAATGAACAATTAAGTACAATTCGCTAATTAAATTCGGTGCGGAAAGCTAAGTGAATAAGACAGAATAATGATTCATCACTCAACAATCTTCTTTTTTATGTTTATCAAATACACATGCTAAAAACAATATGCTTAATGATGATTTTGACAATGTTTAGACATTGTTAATCAAACTATGGAAAGGTTTTCCTATCTAACTAAACAATATGCATTTTAGGTGTAGCCCGCCTTACTCCTTGCTTCCCTTAAATTGTTTGACCTATCATTATTTATCATACTATCCTAATGTATTCTTCCTCCTAAACAATTTCCTCTCATCTGGTATATTCTTTTGTATTCTTTCTTATAGCCTATAATTATTATCAGATTTTAGCATCCTAAATTTCTCTCCCTTGTTTGATAAAGATAAAAAACGATGCAAAGTATGTGATAGGTGTAAATAACTCAGCAGACTAGTACAATCAACCTATAATAGAGTTAACTAAGTATGATATGAATGATATATAACTGCCATAAGTCATAATCATTTGAATATATGTAATAAATCCAACTATGAGACCAAACATTGAAGTAAGTATGATTCAAAACCTTAAAGCATGTGAGAAAAGTCAATGGATATGAATCTTACTAAAGAATAATTTATTAGAGTAAATAAAACTATATTAGAGTAAATGACAAGAAGCATAATGCACAAACTCTATTAAACTCTTTAACTTCTAGTATGTCATTCTTCTTGGAGATGACAGAACTTCCTAAGCAACATCATTTAGTGCTCACATGACGACGGATGAGGTGACTTTGGTCGTGTGATTAGGTTAGGTGGTTGATTAGGTTTGAGAATTTTTTGGCCAAGGGCATTATTTAGGGTGTTGATGAGGGTTTGGAATTTTGCTTGTTCTTCCTTGTTTGCTTGGAACATTAAGGCAATTGTAGCTTATTAGCGTGTATTGCAGTAGAATCAACCCCAAAGGCTTAGCACTCCATGGAATATAGAAATAACATGAAAATAGAAAAAGAGATGATAGAGAACATGAGAGAAGACAGGAGGATGAAATTTGAACCCCCCCCCCAAGGGTTCTTAAGCTCCCTTAATGTTTTTCCCTAAGTCTCTTTATATAGAAATTGGATTGGGCTTTGTTTTGGACTTTTCTATTGTTGTATTCTTCTTTATGATAATGTAATCTCATCTAATTATCTTCTAAATAATCCAATATCTTCAAGATATATTTGATTGTTGTGTAGATCTAAAAATATTTGAGAAGATATTTGCTAGATTAAAAAAGATTTTGCAAATATTATCCTTTGATTTTTATTGATATAGTTAAATAAGGTAATTATTTAAAAATATCAAATAAAATATCTTAAGATATTTTTTTTCCCAAATTATCTTTTATCATAAACATTTATCAATTTATCACAGCTTTTTTTTGTAGAAAAAATAGAGAAAACCGCAAGATCTATTTTTTTTTTCTGTTCCCTCTTTTTTGCTTAGCCAAATTTCTTCACTTTTTCATACTATGCTAGGATTGACTTCTTCTGATCTTGATTATTTTCTATTCTTAGATTTATCCTTAAGGTGTCATGAAACTTTAACCAATTTATTTTCACACCTCAATGAGCTCAACTTAGTTGCAGTTGCATTAACACATCAAAATATCCAAAGAACATTTATGCAACTACAATCTTATTTTTAACATGTTTTTGTATCTCATGCTAAATAAACTCAATTATAACAAATCATAATTAAAATATTCTATTAAAGTGCAAAAACCAATTAAAAACCCAATATTAAAGGCTAAATGAGGGCATAAATATTAAAGTACCCCCACACTTATCCTTTTGCACTCTTGGGTAAAACTTAGTAATTTCAAAATTTTATTTTGGATCAATATTCATATCAACATTAAACCAAAGGAAAAGAACTTCACTAAAAGTTAATCAACTTTCTAAATCAAGTTGTTAGGAATTATGCAAACAAGAAAACTTTATTTTAAACACGAGTTAATCTTTTGAATTTACTAGGAAATAAAGTATGAAAAAGATCACTCAGGCTAAGATGTATACTCACCCACCAAGGCTCTCTTAAGTGTTTAGGCTTTTATTTTCGCTCAAAATACTCATGAATGTAAACACTACCATAACTTAGCAAGATTCTAATATTCACATACTTTTGGAAAACATGCATTCAAAGATTATGAGGATTTTTCAAAGGTTGTAATGTGGCAAAGGCAAAGGTAGGAAAAAATTGGATATAGAGTGTTAAAAAGTTTGGAAAGAAAGAATTAACGAGCAAAGATTTGGAATACAAATATATTATTTTCTTTGTTCACTTTTTGAGAAAACAATTATCCTTCTTTTTCTACACTTTGTTTCCCACTTTTGCTTTTTCTTATATTTTTTTCCATGAAATTTTTTTCTTCCTTTCGTCATTTTTATTATTTTGTGGGTGAAGAACTCACCCACATACTTTATTCATCATTCATTCCTAACAAATCCATTAGCTCCTTCTTTCATCCTAAGATAAGGGATAATATGGTCTTTTTCTTTTCAAGGTTTTGCAATGGGCTAAAAACAAGAAAAAGAGGTTTAAGGCTCAAGGGGGCTATTGATGGATTAATATTAAGGTAGATTGATTTGACCAAGTAATTAAAAACAAGAAATGTCTCAATCATATCAAATCATGCGTATCTATCTAAGTTGCAAAACAAAAGAATTAAGCTAAATATTATAGTATAAACAAAACATGAGCAAGTTACTCAAGAAAAATAGGAATGGCACATGGTGGTCCATTTATCACAATTAGCCTCAAAACTCACAAGCCTAAAAACTCTTTCATGAAAGATTCAACCAAGTAATTCTCAAATTAACTAAATTATTAATTTATAATTATGAATCAATTAGGCTAGCTTTTAATGAATTCAACAATTCGTTCAACATAAAACATGACTACTACTTCAAGATTATGATAGTTTCAGTTACTAAATCAAATCCTAAAATCTAGTGTCAATATGTTTTATTGAAAATAAGAAAATATTTTTGGGTGAAATTCTTATGAAACATTAAGTAAAGGTTTCACCAAGTAGAAAGTTAATACTTTCATAATTTTCTAAAAAATGAATCACAATTTTTTATGAAAATAAAAAAATTGAAAAACAAAAAAAAAAATCCTAATTATTATTCGTCTTTCCCGTGTTTATTTCAAAAATTGTCTTTGATGAACTTATTTTGGTAGGAAATAGAAAATTTTTTAGACTTTTGGCTCAATCTGACCATATGTCAAAATTTATTCTCTTTAATTTAAAAAAGTACAAGTCACCTTGTACAATTTTATTAAATTGTAAATTTTTATTTTTAATAAAAACAAATATATTTGTGAAACATTTGACTTCAACTAAATTTCAACATCATCAGGTACATTAGGATGGTAAATATGATCATCAATAATATTCACAATCTAATCTTGTGAGAAAAAGTCTATACCCGAAGTAGTTGACTTTCTTGCTTCATCATTAACAAGTTCAACAATACCTTTAATAAAATTTGTATGTCCATCAATAGAGATATCAGCGTAATTTAATTCTATAGTTGACTTTTTATTTGATCTTCGCATCTTCGTGTTATTCACATCAACCATAATTATTTTGTAACTTCTTATCCATGTCTTCTCTCATTTTCTAGAATTCAATATTCTAACTCGATCTTCTTAACTTTGTCATTTTATTAGTTGACTTAAATCATGAGACATTTATTTTGCTCTACTAGCCAACTTTAGAAGTTCATCTTTTAATTTGTGATGAAGTGCTCTAAACTCTATAATACCAGCTTAGAGAATTATTTATTCATCCAATAGTCCCTTTCTATAAGTTTGAATTTTTTTTAAAAAAATGTATATCCACATATATTGACAAAAATATAAACTAAAACAAAATTAACTTAAAAAAATTGAAATTACTTTCTTAAAAATAAAATATTTAATAAAATCACTCATAAATACCATTTAAAGACCTAATTTAGAGTAATTTCATAATTATGTTAAGTTCCAATAAAATTCATCCAATAAATAAAAAAAATTAAAAAAATAAAGGATTATAGATATTTAATCATCCTAACAAATAAGGGATAGAAAAATTCTAATCAATTTAGGATAATTGACCATTAGTGACATTAATTTTTAATCTGTTCATTTATTTGTTAATTAATTAATTAGTTAGGTTAGTAGAGTTGGTGTAAAAGCAAACCAAAGAGAAGAAAACACCAAATTTTGCCCACGAAAAACCAGTATTGACGTGTCTATTCACTTTGGATGGCACATATTACTCTCTCTTTTTTATTCATTTTTACTATTATTTCTTTTTTTTTATCAACATTTTTCCCTTTTGAATTATAAATACGCTTTCATTTCTCAAAAATTGCTGCACTAATACTTTCTTATTCTGAAATAATAGAATAACTACCGAAGTCATATTAACACATTTATTATATAAAACCCACATATTAAATATGTTGACTTAAAAAAATGTCCAAGACTCTAAAATGAATGAACAAGAAAAGAAAGGGTGAAAGAGTACTTTGGTATTATTCAACCAAATCCTGAAGAGAAGAAGAGTAAAAGATAGGTTTAAACCTCTTTTTGGTCCCTAAGTTATGAGCAGATGTTCAGTTTAGTCCCCGCTTTTAAAAATGTAAACTTTTGGTTATTAAGTTATAAAAAATGTATCAAATGAGTTCTTTTTTATGTTCATAGTCAAAGTACAAAGAGCAATCTAAAGTGCTATTATTAAGAAACAAATCAGACCAATCTAAAGATGTAGCAGTTGTTAAGAAACAACCAAAAACAGTATTTCAAGTCAAAAAATGACTCATTTGATACATTTTTTATAACTTAGGGACCAAAGATTTACATTTTTTAAAACGGGTACTAAACTAAACATCCGCTTATAACTTAGGGACCAAAAAGAGGTTTAAACCTAAAAGATAGAAGAGAGAAGAGGTGTGAGGGGGAAAAGGAGGATTCATTCCCCTTTCCTTTGGACACTCATCTACCATTTCATTTTCTTATCACTTTCCAACTTCATTAGGTTAAATATGCTTTTATCTCTTAACTTTCGGTAAAAGTTGGAATTAATTCCTTTTCAAAACTTTAGTCTAATTTAGTTCCCCAACTTTAGAAATATATGAATTTAGTAATTTTAACTCAATTTTGTTAGGTTTATTTGATGTTTCAAGCACGTTTCATGATAGCATTTGGATTGTTTCAACTAGTTGACACATTTTTGCTTCATTGTTAACTGAGAAAAGCGTTTGAAACATTAAATAAAATTAACAAAATTTAGATAAAAGAACTAAATTCATACATTTATAAAATTGGGAAACTAAATTAGGCCAAAGTTTTGAAGGGAGACTAATTCAAATTTTCACTCACTTAAGGGACCAAAAACATATTTAACCCTTATTTTATTCACACATCACCTTTTTCAAATAACTTCAAAAGAATCTCTAAATTTTTTTACACAACAATGAGATGCATGCAACAGAGAAAACATGCTTCTCTTCTTGCCATTAGTATTTACATGCCATCTGGTAACTATTATTGTCCCAATATTAAGAGTATTAGGGTCATCATGGACTGACTGCTTTCATTGCTATTATGGACTGACTGCTTTCATTCTCATGAGATAGTTTTTCTTTTATATTCTATCTGTATTCTATGCAGAATTGTTCATGCAGGTACATTTTAATTATGTATTTAAATGTAACATAAGGTATATTATTTGAAATTTTTCTGTGATCTAAAAATAATAATATTTGGATTAAATATTAATAAAATTATTAAAATGATTATAATAAATAATTATAATAAATAATTATAATAATAACATTATTAAAACAGTAAAATTATATATATATATATATATATATATATATATATATAACTAGAAAAAATAATTTATAATAAAGTTATTTTAACTATTTTATAAATATATTATTTTGTAAACTTTTAAAAACTATTGTATCTATTAAATCATTGGTAAATTTTTCATTCATTTCTTTTACTCCATTTTTTTCTTTTAATTCACTATTTATTAATTTGTAGAAACTATTTAGTTTGTATTACTATGCCTTCTACAAACCAATTAAAATATATATTCTTTTCATTCATTCTAATCCTAAATTGTTATAATTGTTATTATATGACAAAGGTAATTGTTCATAAATTTACAAAAATGAATATAATGCATACTCATGAACAGCATATATCACTTTCATTTCTATTTTTTTTATTTTTAAAATTGTAATTCATGTGTAATACTACTATATTATCATAATCAAGCTATTCAATGGATAGAGGTATCAATATTTTTATAAAATTAATATTTAACAATCAGGACGAATAATCATTTTTCACCTATTAAAGGCTGGTTCTTTTACCGATACTACTTATTTTGAAATTCATCGTCAATCAATTGTCTTCTCATTGTAAACCTAAAACCAATCAATTGTCTTCTCAAGTTGTAAACCTAAAGCCAGTGAGTACTCTAAACCCAGAAAAAAAAAATTAATCAACCTTGCTCGACCCATTCACCCAATCATTTTCTAGTAAATGCATAGGTCAAATTTATAACAGCGCAGTTAGAACTACAAATTAAGGATATGAACTCAATTTTCCTGTTTGCCCCACTTACAAATAAATGTTAATTCCAACCAGAATGCAAATAGTGAAAATAAGAATAAGAGGCTTAAATATAAGCATGAAAATCATCTCAATTTCAAGGATCTACAATCTTTTTTTTTTGTTTTAACAAATAAAAGAAAGAACAATGTTCTAAATTAGGAGGTAATAATGTTTACAGGCAGGCGAAAAAACAAACTATTCAATATGAGAAATAGAGGTAACATCAGTAATACAGAGGTACGGGTTAAATCTATGGTACAAAATACAAACCTAATTTAGAGCATCTATAATGGAAAAGGTCACAACTCAAACCAAATATCTACCTTAACTTATCCGCAGTGACTGACCGGAGAATTATGAAGATAAAGTCTAGCTATTAGATGCCCACGTGCCTCTAATTTCTGCACAGGTCAAATATTATTTGCCCAACCAAAATCACGCATCATCCTCATCACCGTCATCATCTTTATCTGCATCATCATCATTCTCAGCTTCTTCTTCATCTTCCTCATCAGACATGTTATTAATTACGTCCGTAATTATATCCTTCACCTCTGCTTTTCTGTGCATTAAATCCATACCAAAGTGGGTACCTATAAACATTTCGTTACAAATTAGCTTAGTTTAACATATCATTCCCTTAATATTTAGGAGGACTTCTGTCAAGAAAAAGGACATACCAAGTTGCCTGAGTATATCGGACAAAGTTGCCTGCATCAAGTATAAAATAGTATAAATAAGAACAAGTATTTATAAGGTGTGTTTGGGTGTGTTTGTTTTAAAAGTTCTTTCAAAAAACATTTTATAAAATAACTTTCAAAAATTAATTTTCCAAAAACAAAAGTGAGAAGTGAAAGTCCTAGAAGAAACTTGATAGAAAAATGAAACTTGTGTAGTTTTCTGACTAAGAAAAAAGAAATATTAGTTCTGTAAACAACTTTCGATAACTACTCTTATCAACAAGCTTTCAATTTTATGCTTTAAAAAAGGTTTTGAATATAGGAAACAGACACTGAAACTCCCAAAATTTGAACTATACATGAATTTCAGAAGAAGTATTACTTACAGTATTGAAATCTACTTCCTTCAAAATATCAACAACTACAGCATGCATGTCCGTCTTAGTAGGTTCAGTCTTGGCCTTCTTATTACTTTTACTTTTCCCTACCGTTGACATCAGAAATCAATGGATGAACAGGATTAAAATTAAGAAGAAACAATACTTAATATTAAAATCTAAGTTTAAAAAATTAAGTTTGTATAACTTGTTTAAATGTAATAACATAATATAATAGGGAAAATTTATCATGCAGTTTGACAGGATCACTAAAGTAAAATCAATCGTAAAAAATTAACTTCTGAGGAACCAGCATACTGATATCATATGGCTCGGAAGTAGTACAGAAGATATTAACCATATGCGAAGAGAGAACATAGTCAATTCACCTTGATCCTTAAGCAAAGTCTTTGAAGATTTGTCAGTTTGTTTTTTGCTTGAGGCCTTCCCCTTAGCATCCTGCTTTTCACTTACAGTTTTCGGTTTCTTGGATGCAGGTTGCTTTGGCTTGGAAATGGAGGCAGAAGCACTGTCATGCTCAGCAACAGTTTTCTTTGATGTTTTTTTTGGAGTCTTTTCAATGTTCTTGGCATCTTTCACAGAGGTCTTCTTGACAGTTGAGGTTTTATCTACAGTTTTACCAACTGAACTCTCTTTAACAGCTTTATTGGAAGCACGCTTGCGAGACTTTGGTTTCTCTTCCTCTTCCTCTGATTTACTTTCCTCTTCATCACTTTCATTGTTTGGTGCAGGAACATCTTCATCTTCCTGAGAATCATCTTTTGCATCTGAAATTTCAGCTTTATCATCTTCATCCTCATCAGAAGACTCCTTTTGCTTTTTCCCAGATTGGGAAGTTTGTTTTTGCTTCTAGAGTAAGATAAAATATACAAATGTGATTAAAATCAACAACATATGAAGCATATCATTTGCTTCACTCATGAAGTACGAAGCAAATTTGGAACCCAAATCATCCACGGGAAATAAAAGATAAAATTTAAAACAAAACATACGAAGCCAACAAAGTAACTAATAATCCACACTTTAGTCTACTCAAGGATAGAATATAAATATCCAGATGAAAATATAAAAAACAGCATCTTCGCATTCACAGTTGACAGAATACAGAAAATGAATAGTACAAAAATTGGCATCAAAGCCAGGAGATCAATTCAGCAAAAAATAGAAAGCAGCTTGAACTGAAGAACATTTATTTTTTAAAAACTATAATAGGAAAAATCAGCATTTAATAACAGTTTCACCTTTCAGTTTTGAACTAGATAAAAACTCCACCTCCACAAGTGTGTATATTGCAGTTACTGAACCACAAAGCATAATGACACAGCAACCCATTAAGTTCGTAATTTTAAATTAACTCATAAAAAACTTATGTACTTCAGATATGGAAAAACGTCATTATAGATAATAAAGTCAACAATGAGATTTAATATTAATGAATATCTGGTCGTTACCCCTTAAAAAAAAGCTTGCATATGTCAACCAAAATGGTGAAACCCCAGTAATAGGCAAGTATGGATCAATTGCCTAACAGGTATAATAGTTTCAATCTTTAATGGCCTCAACAATATATATATATATATTTGACATCTACTACATGATAGCCTCCACAATCGCATATATAATAGTCAAATGCCAACATTAGCATAGGATGAGACAAAAGTGAAAACGTCAAATTAAAAGTCAAACTCTAGAACTATTGTTTTAATAACTACCAACCACAATCAAGAAGATATTAAACCATCAACAAAAATGCCACTTGAAAAAAATTATGACTTATATAACAAGCTAGAATGCTTTAATTATATAGTAATAACCAAATACCTTAGAAGGTATCTCTATAGATGCTTCCCCTGGAGACTTGTTAGGGGTTAACTTTCTGGATCTCTTTTTACCTTTCTGTTAACATAGAAGCAAATTTAAGAAAGTGAGTCACATTATAATAATATAAAATTCTAAACCAAATAAAAACAACATATTACACCAGGTTAGGATTCATTGAGCCTATAATACAAGGCAGCCATGGATATCTACTTCATTGGAAGTAAAGTAATTATTTTCATTGATCCATCCCTTGAATTAAAATTTTTGTCACAACCAAAAATGTTCAAAAATATAAGGATTGTATTCCAATAAGCATTTAATCACAGTGCTGTTTACAGGTGTTACTAATAATTATTTTTTGTTAATTTTAGGAAACTTAACGAGAAAACAATTTCAAACTAAAATGAACAACCTGTGTGAGAGATGCTTTCAGTTTCAATATAGTTCAGCTGCTGAAATCATAGTACAACAATGCAAAACATAATTTGCATAAGGGTTAATTGGCTAAAACAATCTATAAAGAACAAACCTGCTCTATATCAGCAAGTAGAATGTCAGTTGTAGCATGTGGGGACTCCAAAAATTCCAACAACTTTGCAGACAGCTCCTCCTAAAAGTAATCCCATTTAATAATTTAATTTTAAAAAGTACCCAGATTCTCTTCTAAAATGGAAATACACTATAACAATACTTACCTTTTTTGCATTGGCCTTGTTTATCTGAATATTAAGAACATCACAGAAGTACAACAACTTTTCTTTGACAAATTTATCAATCCTCTCCTTTATTTTGGCCCTCTGTTTGTCCTGCCAAGAATTATAAAGCTGTGATCTTTAAATTATGGGGTCCATTACAGTCTCAGACATTCTCATGCTTTGTGACAAGATAACATTAACAGAAACACCAGTAACAAACTCTTGTGAACCCTATTGTGAAGAAAATGTTATACATAACCCTTTAAATAATACAATTCCCTCTCACTATTTAACAAGTTTAATACGAACTTCACGACATAGTAAAAAGTTAATTAGAAAGTGTTTGGAAGGGTGTTATTAAGACTCCTCTTCATCATGATAGAACAGAGGACAGAGATACTACAATAACTAACCAACAATACCTCATTTTCAGTCCACACATAACCAGAAAACTGGCCTATGTTTCTCTTTAAATTGTGTGCCTGCAAAACAGTAAGCAATAGCAATAATATTAAAGGGTTTGCACATCCTTAAGTGATAAAAACAACACAAACGATATAAGGTAGATCACCTTTGTTTTCTTCCCAAACAGTAAAGTATGAAGCATATGCAGATTGTCATCAGGTTTTCTCTTTGACAACTTAAACGCCACTGAAACAGTTCATAAATAACAGGATTGGGTAATACTGATGTAGAAAACAGACAATGACAGGCAAACAATCGAATTTCAAACTCTGCATACAATGATAATATTCTAAGCAATCCGATACCAGACCAATATTGCAAGACAAATAATAAAGAAAAAGCATGACATTGGGTTTCAACAACCAAGAAAATGTCAAACCAATGGAGTGAATTTACTAGTAACAGCAAAAATTCTGACACATCCCTTCAAACACTTAAAATTTGCAAGTACAGGTCAAGAACAACTAAAATACACTTCATAGAAAGTGAAGGAACCACAAAACCAATAACAAAGCTTTGAAGACCTCATTGGGGAAATTATTCATTTGGATGCTATTCTATCTGGCCACAATCAAGACTGGCTTCAGCAATTAAAACAGAAATCACTAAATGTAAAACCAGTGTAAAAAATACAACTCACATGAAATCAATACATTCATATTTTCAAGTCAGACCTACCTAAAGTCAACAAAAGCAGCATTTCTCTGCCGCTAAGAAACACCACACTGAGGGACAAAGAATCTAAAAATACCCTATGGCTATTCATAAATAAAAAGAATCATACTAATGGTAGTTAAACACAACAGAGCATAAAAGACACAGTGAAAAGGGAAAGAACAGCAATGCAAATACCATTAAAAGTAATAATATATGACATCTCATTAAAACGCAATTGCTGAAGCTACAGACCTTTTCCCAAGAAACCTCGATACATTCACAATTACTTGATCCATGAGTCATGAGGAAGTAAAATTGAAAACAATCGGGTTAAAACCATTCAAGAGGGCATGCCACAACAAGAAGGAGCAAACAACAAAGCAGTAAAGAAGAAGAACAATACACACCGTTCGGGATATCCTTGAGCTGCGTGCCACGTCCCTGAAACCCAAAGAGATCAAAACACGAACACTTCATTCCAGTCCTCACGAGCCCAAAAAAACGAATAAATCATATGAACAGTTAAATAAACAAAATGAAAACATACCTTTTCAATTGTGAAACCCTTACTAGCAGAGGACCTTCCAGACTTCGCCGGCGAAGGCACAGAGAAGCGCTCCACCGTTTTTCTCTCCCTCGTAGGTCTCTCACTCGTCGGCGTAACGGGATCCTTCTTCTCCGACGTAGCATCCTTCTTACTCTTCTTTGACTTACTTGGAGTCTCTTTGCTACGTCCCTTAGCCTTGACCGTCTCTTCTTTCTCTTGGGCTTCGTCATCCTCTTCTTCTTCCTCATCTTCTTCATCCTCGTCGATCTCCTCTTTCTTCTGAGGTGGCTCTTCCTCTTCTACTCCGGGATAGTCAGTTCTGGCCTTGTCCTCGACATTTGCGTCCTCGGATTTGGCAGCGTCCTCGGAAGCATCTTTGTCGGGAATTGCAGGGTTGGGTTGGGGTTTGGCGAGGTCGTCATCGTCATGGAGGGGAGGCTGGTTGTCTTCTAGGGTTTCGGTGGCCATGTTGGGAGAAGGGGGACCAGAAGGAGAAGAGAATTGGGAACCCTAGGTGGAAGAGAAACCCTAGAATTAGAACGGAATAGAATCCTTTTGATTGGGATTGGAATTAGAAGAGAGAGGGCGCGCTGGAGGGTGAAAGTATAAGCCTTTGGTGGTTTTCAAAATTTGATGCCAAATTTGTGAGCGGGTCTCTCCACTCTCTCCCTCTCACTTACACTCACTCTTCCCTCTTCTCCTTTTCATTTCTCCCGGGCAAAACCACTTATTAAAGTTATATTATTATTATTATTAACTTAAATAAAACATAAATAAATTAATATTAACAAAAAAAAAAAGGTCATAATTTTTATACTACTAGAAAATCATTATTTTATTATTATTATTATTATTAGTGAATTATTGTTGAATCTGAGGGCTATTGTACTATGGCCTAATGTAATGATTCTTTGTTTGGAACTCTTTCCATTTAAGGAGATACTTGAATGGCCTGGCTGGCACTCATGAGTAATAATGCGGGCCTTTAGACATGAATGGGTCCATGTATTATGGGTCTGGAATTTAATGACACAATCCTTTGGACCAACATATCGGACCCAAAAAGACCTTGGACCAATCGATCGAAAGGCAAACAAAAATATATTATATACATATATATATATATATATATATATATATATATATATATATCTTCGTTTTTAATTTTATAAGCACAATCTATTTCATTAATTTAATTATAGAGAAAAATGAACTACAATAAATAATAATTATTTTCAACTATTCTATAATTATAAGATCATAAAAATTAATAAGAAATAGTTATTTTCATAAGTAATTTTTATATTCATTATTTTATAGTTTCAGTATAAATTTTAAGAATAACAATTTATTTTAATATTTACTATAATATCTAAGCTTTTAATCATATTTTTACTTTTTATTATCATAAAAAATTGGATATGTATGTGATTTCATTTTATATGATTTTTTTTAATTATTTTAAATGTCATATCTAATTTGATAATTTTACTCTCAATAAAAAAATAACTCAATAAAGGGACTATAATATTTATAAAAAAAAATATGTAAGTTTATGTAATTTAAAACAATTTAATTTCATATCTTGAATTAATGAAAATCTAACTCAATTGTATCAATAAATATTAAAATATCCAAAAATAATTTATATAACTAAAATTTATTTTCTAAAATATTTTATTTCACAAACTCAATAATAATTCTAATTATTAAAAATTATATTTAAATAAATATTTTCATCACAAAATATCAATTTAACATTTAAAAGTAAAGTTAAAATGAGGGTAAAAATATGCACGGATCACTTTTTTTAAGTTGACTTTTGTTGACTTGACTTTAGTTGACTTGTTAACTATAGTTCATTTGACTTAATTTGACATTATGATTCTTTTGTTTTTTGTTTTATGAGATAAGCTTATGCCAACAAGAAAGATGATTATACTACTTGAAGTATATGAGAGCCTTAACATTGGAACCACTCATGAGGAGCGCATATTTGAATAGAAAAGAAGCTTGGAGTTTACCTTCTCTTTTAGAAGGTCAAAGGCGCCCAAGAGAGGCTTAGAGACCAAGTCGTGGTTCTCTCCTTTTCAAGACACCTCCCTTAGACATAGTTTCTAGAAGATCAATTATTCTTTTTATGTGTACACCTTTTGGTTTTGTATTTTTGCTAAGAGACCATTCACCTCACTCATATAAGGGGTTCTTCAAGACTCTTTAAAGAGTTGCTGAATACTTTGAAGTTAATATACCTTATATTTGACCACCTTTGTGAGTGTCTCTTCTTTAAGGGTGTCTCCTTGCTCAAGCATTACCTTGAGAATAGCTCTCAAATGGCAACAACACCATTAATCTTGGGTTGGTGAGATTTAATGCCCCCCTAAATAGCATGCCTTCATCAAGAGCTTCCCCTCCCTGTTGGGGTAAACTTAAATTTTAGACATTTATTATTTTATTAGTTTTGGATATAGTAATATTTGGTTTGATTTGATAAAGATAAAAGAGTAATGGGTAGTTATGATTTTGTGTTTATTAGGTAGAATATTATTTTATGATAGGTTAAGGAGATTTTATTTTTAGGTAAGTTATATTTTATTGTCAGTTTTTATTATTTGTAATTGGCCCAAGGCCCAATTTGCACTTATTTAAAGGTTGTCAAAGTTTAATGAAAATCACCCACAATGGATTGAAGAGTAATATTATTTGTGTGGGTCAGGTTATGAGTGTGTATAGTGAGATTTTCCCAACACTCCATTCTTCTATCTTCCATATTTTAACATCTTTCTTCTTTTTTCTTACTCTTTTGTTCATGTCCAATTCGAAAATTACTTGTAGTTGTGTTTCTATTTTTATTTCTTGAGTAATTGAAATTATTTTCTCCCCTTTAAGCCTTGGAAGTGTACCTTTTGTAACACTCCAATTTAGGACTCCACGAGTAAAGTATAAAACATTCTTATTTGTAAAAAATTAAAATCGAATAATATCTCAAAAACTAGCGTAATAAAAAATCTTAATTTATTTAATGCCAATTAAATAAAAACATAAAAAAAGTATAAAACTTCCAAGTAATGAACTAAAATTGTCACATAACATTTAAATAAAAAAAATCATTTAAATAACTAGAAAACTATTTAACCACTCTCCAAATCTTGTTGCTTTACTCATCAACTGGAACATCTATAAGATTATTTGCTCTCGTATAACAACACAAGTTGTAAGATTATTGCACAAACATAAACAAACAAGGAAGAGCTAACCAAATAAACATCAAAACATCAATACAACATATTAAACTCATCAAGTCAATATTATCATTCTATCACACTCATAAAAACCTATCAGAAACATGTTACGTTAGTCAACCAATCTCCAATCTAATCCCTTATTTCAAAAACAAACCATGCTAAACTCAAATAATCCCTAAGACCATATGTCATCCCAAAGGTAAGTCCCTTAACAACAACCACAACCAAGCAATGCCAAAACAAGAGTCCTCCTTGATGAATTAATATTTTCTCTTATTCACTTAGTTTTCCGTATCGATTTTAATTAGTGAATTGTGATTAATGTCCATTATTTCCTTAGTTTTACTATTTAGAGTCAATTTGACCAATAATTCATATTTTAATTAAGTTGAATTATCTGAGCTTAATTATTTTCATTATTATTTTTTAGGCAAATTTTGGAATTATAATCGGAACTTCAAGAGGGCTTCCACATTATTTTCTACTTTCCACATCAGTATTTTGATTTTAATTTCAATTGTAATTTCATTTTCCTTGTTTTTGGGTCAAACTTAACATTATTGGGCCCATTTTTGGTGAACATGGAGAGGCCCATTTTCTAATTCAGACTTGGTCTTGGTGCCTAGGGTTTTGAACTCATGCAGCAACCACCCCTTGGACTCTCTCATTCTATTCATTTTTCATATTATGCTTTGAAGGTGAACAACAACTCTGTCTTAGGTTTTGGTAAATTTTGTTTCAATTTCATTTTCCTTTTAGTTTCAATTATTGTTCTAGTTTCGCATTTACTATTCTCGCTTCAATTTCCCGTTTAATTTTTGCTGTAATTCACTTTCTTTTGCCTCTATTGCATTTTCTATTTTGACTCCATTTTCGTTTTCCAGTTTTAATTGCAATTGCATTTTCATTCTAGCTTTTGTTTTACTGACTTATTTTTCCTTTCTTCTTTCATTTTGCTTGCTTTTATCACTTTGTTTTAATGCGTCAAATTCGTTTATCTATGTTCTTCTTTTTGTATGTAATGAAAGCTTGAATCTGTTTGGTTGGCATTAGTGAGATTGCAATGTTTTCATGAGATATTTGCATTGTTATTGTGATTATGCTAATCTTGCCTTGCATTGCATAATCTGTCTTATGCTTACAATTAGGTACATGCTTAGTTGCTTAATTTGTGTTTAATGTTAGCTTAGTTGATTAAAGCCACAATTGCTTAATCTGTGGTGGGGCATAACTGATTAATTGTTTGCATTATGAAAATCGTTTTAGTCTTCGGTTAGTAGGTTAATTCGTGTTGGATTAGGGTGAGAGGAACAAATGCTTATTGCTAATCAGGGATTGGAAACATTTGCAATTGAACTAGTGGCCAACTTGACTTTAATTCATGTTTTAGTCAGTTAATTTAGTTAGCACAATCTGCTCATAAACTCCCCCCCACTGCGTGTTTGATCCTTTGACCGAACCAATAGTTAGTCACTGAGAGACGACCTAGGAGTCATTCCCTAATTACTGCATTTAATCTGCACAATCAATTTGAGTCGAGGGCGACATCGACAATCAAATTTTTGGGGGAGATTTTTCTTTGTTTATGTTTTTCTTTTCTAGGTTGTTTTTGTTATTTTAAGCTTGTGCCTGTGTACAATTTTGCATGTTTCTTTAGATTTTTAGATTTTGTTTAGGTTGTAGGCTCTTCCTTCACTTCATTGATACTAATTGGTTTGAAAACCTTACTTTTCTCTACTTGGAAAGATGATTATGATGTTTGAGAGGTTGATTTGATTGTGATAGAAATACCCTGTATGAGGATTTGAGCCACTTTATGTTCTTTCTTGTGTGTGATATATCTCTTGATTGCTTGAACATATGCCTTAGCTTGACTCTTGTTGATGATTCTTAACGGATATGCATGTTTGAAAGTGATAAAGGCAGTTTTGTTCTTGAGCCTCTTTAGCCAAATAAGCCTACCTTATTTTAATTATTTGATAACCCCTTTGAGCCTATGTTTTCCCCTTTTCTTTGTTTTCGAGCTCATTAATTAACCTTATGTTCTTTTATTAATATTTGCAAATGTTTAGAACTTTCTTGAATCACACAAGACAATAAAGAATATAAAGCTATAAAAGAGTTCATGGATAGAAAAACCAACACATATTTTTATATTGATTCGGCCTCAATGCCTACATCTAGTCTCTTTCAATACACCTGAGATTGAAAGTCCTTTCACTATAAAGATTAAGTTATACAACAAGACGTACATAGACCCTCTCTCAATGTAATCTCCTCTCTAAATCCAAATCTAATATAGGAACAAACACAATACAGAAAGAACAATCCTCTTTATACAATACCCCTTTGAGACCTTCTCAAAGATACAAGAACCACAAGTTCTCTTCTTGGCAACATGCACAGGGAAATCACATCCGACGTCTAATTACTAAAAAAATCCATTTTGGCGCTACTTTTGGGATATATTCACAGCTTATTGTTCTTTGGGGTAGGGGATCTGACGTCTAATGTGTATTAGAGGTCGGCGCCTTCTACGTTTGACATCTAATGTCTGCAAAAGTGACCTTTCAATTATGATTTTGCAGCTTCTAGCAAAGGATTTGACGTCTGATCTGGGGGCACCGACTTTTATTTTCAGACCTTTTTGACATCTGATTTAGGGGCCCGACGTCTAAAGAAAGCACTTCTTTTCTAACAATTACCATCCTACAAAAAACACCTACACAAATAGCTAGAAAGGAAAAAATCTCAAGACAAGCTTTGTCAAACAACCACATTGTCCAATCCAAAAGACAAGCATCGTCACAATGACTATATTCACAAGGTTTATAAATAGAAGAACATGAGAAAGAAGAAAATGATGATGAAGAGAGAAAATATGAAGATATAAAGATATCTCATCATCCATTGAGCGAGGAAATCTCTTTGAGCGATCAATGCTAAATCACACTTATCAAACAAAAGTGGGAAGAGAAGAGCTCAAGAAGGGAAGAACACTCCCAAGCTTCATCAGAATATGAACGTGAAGAAATAGTGTAAAATATGAGAGTCTCTCAAGTTTTATTGTAATATTTGCTTGTGTCTAACACAAGAAAAAAGAGAGAATAGAGAAAGAGCAAAGTAAAGCATCTCCCTTGTATGTCATTGTATTTTATGCTTACTTTTGTAAGGAGAGAAAAGGAGAGACGAGAGAAACACCTACGAGTGTTTAAACTGCTTTGTATTGTATTCAAATCCTCTCGTAGAGAGATATAGTCTAAACAACTTGTAAGCAATCTATGATTGTAATTATGAAGAGAATCAAATCACTTAGAACTTAACTTTTCCAAGTTAAGGAAATATAGGCAATATCGTCTAGTACCAGGAGTGGTGCTAATACTCAACTGATCTGGGTAACTTAATGTTAATTATTCGTTGATCAGGGATACTAGGACTGGTGAAAAATACTGCACAACCAGGAGTGGGTGAAACTCAAGGAAATTTGGACAAGTAGCCGAGTACCAGAAGTGGTACGAATACTCAACGAAATCTCGGCAGGTAGTTGAGTACCAAGAGTGGTGCTAATTCTCAAGGAAATCTCTGTAGATAACTGAGTACTAGGAGTGGTGCGAATACTCAACTGATCTAGGGTAACTAGAGGTTATTCATTGGTCAAGGATACGAGGAGTGGTGAATAATACTACACAACCAGAAGTGGGGGAAACTAAACTAAACGAGTCTTAAGGGCATTGGCAACATTTAGGGATACTAAGAGTGATGAATACTACACAATCAGGAGTGAGTTAAACTCAATTGTACTTCATTGAATATCTAATGAAACCCTTTAAGTTAATTTAGAGGAGAACTGAACGTAGTCCTAATAGGTGAACTAGTATAAAACATCTTGTGTGTTCTCATCTATTGATAGATGATGTAGTTGTTAAACTTTCTAAAGATCACTCTTGCATAACTTGCTTCACACTTGTCTACTGTCTACTCTTCAACTTGGATGCGTAAAGTTGGTTAAGTAAATGATCCGATGAAGAAAATGTTTGTTAACCAAATGAAAGTATCCTACAAGTACAATGTGCATCATGATTAGATCGTCAGTTGCGAAAAGTTTGGAAATCCTATTCAACCTCCCTTCTAGTGTTTCCCAGCACCTTCACTTTCAAATAAAGTTTTGTACTTTATTATCTACACAAATAAAGAAAAAATAATACAACAAATAAAAAATTATTATTCATACATACATTTAAACGTTAAATGTTCATTAACATTTAACTTAATACCTGTACTATATAACATTTAAAGGTTAGATGTTCATTAACATTTAACTTGATACATGTAGTATATAACATTTAGTGAATTAAATTTTAGAGTAATGTGATATATGTATGATGTTTATGCGTTTAGTATATTATCCTAAACGAATTTTTTCATTAGACATTATTGTTAACTTTCACACAATAATTATTAAATGATCTTGTTCTAACCGTATAAAAAAAGATAGCATCGTTAGCTTCAGGTAATGCTTATAATTACATGAGATTTTTAAAGATAATAATTTATTTTATTGAAGTTGACATTTGGCTATAAATTATACCGGGGGATTTTTACACCCTTGTACCTTTTTCTTGTAGCCACTGTATGTTTTAAAGTTTTCTCCCTTTTTAACATTCAAAAACTTTTCATATTATGGTGTCCAAAAGTAAAAATTATGTTCATTGTACCTAAGAGTAATTTTTTTATATTTTTTTTTTTCAAATTGTTTAATCTAGAACGTATTTTTGACTTTCGAACTACACAATCTGAATTATTTTTGGTTTAATACATATTTTGGTCCCTCCTTTGGGAGGGTTTGTTCAAAGTGGTCCCTCCTTTTTTCAAANGTTCACTTAAGTCCTACCTTTTGCAAAAACTGTTCAAAGTGGTCCTTTTTGCTAACNGCGTTAACTTTCTTAACGGCACACTTTGAACAGTTTGAACAGTTTCCTACCTTTTTGCTAACAGCCAAAACGTTACACCTCAGCAAACTGTTCAAACTGTTCAAAGTGTGCCGTTAAGAAAGTTAAGGCCGTTAGCAAAAAGGACCACTGTAAAAGGTAGGACTTAAGTGAACTTTTGAAAAAAGGAGGGACCACTTTGAACAGTTTTTGCAAAAGGTAGGACTTAAGTGAACTTTTGAAAAAAGGAGGGACCACTTTGAACAGTTTTTACAAAATGTAGGACTTAAGTGAACTTTTGAAAAAAAGAGGGACCACTTTGAACAAACCCTCCCAAAGGAGGGACCAAAATAGGTATTAAACCTTATTTTTTGCATAGAAAAGGTATTTAGGTTTTACAATTCAAAATTCATTTTTTGTTTTCGAATTGCACAATTCTTCGAAAGTTGGTTTGGACTTCTGATTTGTAATCCAAAAGTTATTGTGGAAAAAGAGTGAGAAATAGGAAAATATAAGATAAAAAAAAGAGACACAATTGGAGGGGTGATGACGAAAGCAGACCATGAAGGATCAATGACGATGTTGTAGAAGGAGATGATAGAGACAGCATATATTCTTTTACACATCTCATGGAGGTGTAATAAGAAAGCATGGAAATGCAAGAAGAGTTGCCATTATATTTTGGAGAAAAACAATAATATTATTGCACTTAAAAATGGGTAAATAATTGGTTCAATTCAACAATATTGACATTAATATAATTGAACGTTTGATATTTAGTGATTAAACGTTTTTAATAATTAATATAATTGAACATACAATTGATCTCTAATAATTGTCACTTATGTTAATTAAAAAGAAAAATAGCGTTAATCTGTATTTAATATTAAAAAAATACCAAAAAAATTAAATTTACAAAGAAAAAGTAGAAGGTAGAAGACTTACTTTAAGGTCAAATGTAATAGTTTTTTTTTTTTTTTTAAATAAATACACATGACAATTATTAAACACTAAATATGTATAAAAATGTTTATACTAAGACTAAATTTTTTCCTATAACATGAAAAAAAAATGAAAATATATTAGTACTTATTATACTATAATTATATTGAATAGAAGAAAAAATAAACAACTTAATAAAACTAAAATATAATTAAACAATATTTTAGGGTTAAATATGTTTTTAGTCCCTATATTTTGGAACGATTTTGGTTTTAGTCCCTCTTTCAAACTAAGGTACAATTTAGTCCTTCAACTTTAGAAAACTCTGGTTTTAGTCCTTTTTATCAATTTTTTTTAATTTTATTTGTTGTTTCAAGCACGTTTCATTATAGCATTTGGATTCTTTACTGACACATTTTTGCTTCAATGTTAACTGAGAAACGCATTTGAAACAACAAATAAAGTTAAAAAAATTTGGTAAAAAGGACTTAAACCAGAGTTTTCTAAAGTTGAAAGATTAAATTGTACCTTAGTTTGAAAGAGGGACTAAAACCAAAATCGCCCAAAGTATATAGGGACTAAAAACATATTTAACCCAACATTTTATTAGATAATTAATTTAATTGAATTACAAACGCAAAATGAACCCTCTGAGTTGTCCATACAATAAAAACCGTTGTAGTTTTGCTGCATAACTTCAAGACAGAGGGTAAAGCACCGAAGAGGATTACATGGGTTCATTGGCGTGATAAATTTGCATTCCACATGATGAGGCTCCATGGCTAAGACGACCAAGATTGTGAACATGATGACAGCCAACTTGTTTGAGATTTTTTCTGCCATCAAAACTGATTGATTTTTCCTTGAAATTTAGAAAAGTTTCTCTTTTAATAAAAGCTGACTCATTGTTTGCTTCTTCCATATATATTTATATATAAAAAATAGTCTTGGATAAAAATATTAGTTAATATTAATTAATTTCATTGACCTTCAGTTTTATAAATATAATATTAACACTTATTTATTAAATATTTAATGTCAGCTTCATAAGTTTTTTCTAGTCAGATGACTGTATTTTTTGAATATCTTCTTTTAACGGAATAGTCTTAAATATTTACCCACAATATTAAATTTTAAGACATCTTATTTTAAATATTTTTACCTTTACTATAAAAATCTTGCAATATTCATCAGTTAGTTGTTTATGTTTTTAAAACACACATATATATTTCTTTTTACGGTTTGGGAATTTTATTTAAGACAAGACAAACTCTCTTAAATTTTATCATGTTATCATATATTAACGGAGAGATTTTATAAAATTCAACTCTTACACCAATGATCTTCAATATGACTTTTGTAACGAAAATGCTTTATAAATTTTATGTTTTTATTTAAATAGGATATAAAAGTTTAAGAAAATCCTTAGTTTTTTTTACAATCCCTCCATTTTACTTTATTTGTGTTTAGACTTTTTTTATATAATTTTTCAAATTCATCGTCGCCTATTTTTTTTAATATGTATAATAGTTACAATTCCACTCTAATATATATTAACTTAAATAAATACTCAATAGGTGAAAAAATAAAATAATGATCAACCAGTTTCAATAGTTTATGTGTTTATAAAAATCATTTGACTTTTCCTTTGAAAATTTTAAAAGTTTCGCTCTTTTGGATATAATAGTAATTAGTTATTGAATATATAAGAATCTCTATATTTCATTTTAATATATAACTATTTTTGGATACCGTTTGTTTATATTTATTTGTATTTGCAAAGTTCAATACCACATTAATTACTTTCTTTTATCAATTATCTTATTTATTTTTTAATTTTTAAATAATTTACATAAAGGCTTAAAATTTACTTAAGTATTATAGTAGACCATAGGAATAAAACACTAGTGAAAAAAAGGTTTTTTATACCGGTTAAAAAAGGTTTTTTATATCGGTTTTTGTGTTGGTATAAAAGTAGAGAGTATAGAAAGTTTTCACTTTTTTACACCAGTTCTAGAATCGGTATAAAAAATTTAACTTTTTACACTGGTTTTGTCTGCAACAAGTATAAAAGTTTGATATTTACACTTAATATTCTGGGATCAAGAATAAAAAAGTCGTCTAAAAGAAAATCACTTTTATACATGATGTTGTTATAACCGGTGTGAAAAAACAAAACTTTTTATGCCTGATATGACTTGAACCGGTGTAAAATGTGACATTTTTTTTTTAAATATTATATTTGTATGTGCTACTATCCATGTTGAGACCTATATAAAATTCAATTCCATAATACAATCTAAATAATCAATAACAAGAAAAATAATCAATATTGTTTT